>NC_137631.1:2522595-2607595 GCF_963383615.2 Lipophrys pholis | reverse complement strand
AGTCCATATTCCCCTGGACTTGGTACTCTTATTTTGACAGTCGCCGCAATAACAATGCGACTTGGCCGTCTGTCAACTAGAATGTCCGCGTTCTCCCGTTGTTAATGTTTATAGCGTATTCTTCTCTCTGTGTGTGTGGTTTCATTACAAAAACAGCCAACAGCACCCACTAGTGGCCTGGCATGCTAACTACACCATTTTCACAACATTGACGCGTAAACTTTTCACTTCTAATATTTGCTATGACCGGGGTGAGGATGTGAAGTAGCAGCATTTCTGAAAAACTTGCGTTTCCCCGGTTTCCATGGAGATGGAGCCAGCACCTTTCTGAAAAGTTTCACCTTGGGAGCCATTTCCAAAAAGTTGTGTTTTCAGTGACTCTGGTTCACCGTTTTGTTAAGGTAAATTAACACCTTTTTACATTATCATGTATTATAGTACTTATTTTACAGCAATACTATATCAGCATTCAGACTCATACAACAAATATGGAAAACAGAAAAAATTTAACAAACACCCCCACAGTGAAAAAAAAGCACTATATAAAACCTATGCATTATTATTATTATTATCATTATTATTATTATTATTATTATTATCATTAGTAGTAGTAGTAGTAGTAGTAGTAGTATTATGACCCACTCACACACTATGGGGGGATTCACCATTAAAGGACACCTACTTAATATCTTATCACCTTGAAGACAAATGAGACAAATGTCAAGTCCATTTAACAAAGGTTTGACCCTCTGTGTGCTGATGAGTCAGCCTCCTGAACATTTGTCCTCATTTCTCATGAAATGATACTTCCTCTTCGTTCCAATGACAAAAACCAACCAAACCCCTGCAAACAAACTCCCTCCAAATATTTGACTTTCTCCGCGTCCAGCCGCCTCGGCGACGCAGCATTCGATCACGTCTGAATCGGACAGCCAGCCGTGCTGCATGGGACCAATATTTTACGTCAGCTGTGAGTTTTGTACCGGTACGGAAGAGTTTTAGGGCCACTGAAGAAAAAAAAAAATTCGGAGGCTACAAAAAAAAAAAAAAAAAAACCTTCCGTGGCTTCAGAAAAAGTCGGAAAATCAAAGTCGAGATTTTTTTTTTTCACGGTGGAAAAAAAAGTCCGTCCATCCACATGCCAGCGTGTGACTGCTTCCTCAAAATGCATCAGGCGGTTTAATGAAGTGATGAAAAGATGCTTCAGGACAGAATCTAGCTCATAAACACGGTGCCGTTATCATCAGTATCAGGACTAGAAGAGACAGAGCAGCCTGCTGCCTGGTTCTGTAGAGGAAGTCCGTTGAGTACGAAGGACAAAGACACGGATCCCCGGCTGCTTATTTAAATGTTCTTATTAATTAAGGAAATCCTGTGTAAAATCACACGTCCATAAGCAGTAAGCAACCCGATATAGTCACAATTAAGTGATTTAATGTGATTTCACATCTGCGGGTAAATGATGAGGGACGGACAGACGTGAAAAAAAATAAATCTCGACTTTGATTTTCGACTTTTTCTGAAGCGCACGAAGGTTTTTGTTTTTTAGCCTCCAAATTTTTCTTTTCTTCAGTGGCCCTAAAACTCTTCCGTAGTACCCGTGCACATGTCTGCAAGTAAATAATAAACATGGAAAATATGACAGACGTTTAAACAGCGACAGAATACGTGCGGGATGCGACGTGTGACGCCCCCTGGTGTCAGCCGCGGCCTTCTCAAAGTGAGTTTAAAGTGACCCTGCCACATTATCTGTTACATATACACCCCTGTAGGGTGTTTCAGGGGGCTATGATTAAAAAAAGGATTAGAATAAATTGAGATAATCCCTGAACCACGGCGGAAACCTGACGTCTTCGTGGAGTCTTAAACCCCCTCGGGGGGAGAAGAGGACTGCAGCTCCCGACATTTTGTTATTCCATCTCGCCCTGAAATAAGATAATGATTAAATATGGTTCTCTTACTTAAACGTCTCCAAAACACACAAAGAAAGTGAGATTTAATGACGTAATGCAGGGACGTCGGACACACTTTAGTTCGGGAGCCGTAAACAGCCCAGGTTCTTCTTGGTGCGGACCGGGACTGGAGAAATAGTGCAAAAATAACCTTTAAATATAAAATGTAGAGTTTATCTTTGGTGTGGTCAAGCAGAGCATACGTGATGACAAATCAATTTTTGTGCAAAAAACCAACAATGAGTACACACTGGAAAAAAATGATTCTCAGTCATTCCCACACACACAAAGATGATTTGTTGAGTTAATGTGATTTAATCATGTCACACGTTTCCATCTAGTCATATTAAGTAGACTGAATCCCATTTATTCATATTATCTGAACAACGTGTATTAGAATGAACCATTTAACAAGAAGAAACTCAATCTGCTCAAGTTAATCAAACACATTTCTGATATGTAAACTGAAAAACCGCATGGTTGATTTTTACGAGCGCAGAAAATGACACCCATCATAACACAAGGCCAAATTTAACGACGCAAAATACAGTGAGCTGTCCAAAAAGCAACTTCTCCTCCAGCTGTTGCATTGTGGGTGTTTTTACAAACTCGCCCTGACATCATGGCTTTGAGGCGAGCAACAAGTTATCTGTCCCTCATGGAGCGTCTCTGACTTCTCAGCTCGGGTCTCGGGCTTGTGTCTGCTACTCTTAAGACATTTGCTTAAAAAACTTTAATAAAATCTGTGTTTTCTTTGAGATTTTTTTCATTTTCTTGGTGATTCAGTTGCATTAAGCGCCTTTGGGACGGGCAGATGTTTGACACCCTTCGGCCCTAGGGCTAGGGTTAGGGTTAGGGTTAGGGTTAGGGTTAGGGTTAGGGTTAATTAATGTGTTAGTTAGGGTTAATTAATGTGTTAGTTAGGGTTAATGCGCCACAGACAAAAACAAAATATCAGCACTTCTTAATTTTAGTGAATACAACCTAAACTGCAAAGTAAATGAAGCTAAACCTGACAATTTAAATGACTTTCTTTTTTAAATCTTTTTAACTCATTGACCTGGTGTAAAGCAGTAAAAAGTCCCTCTGGTACCTTTGGAACCACGTCGAGACGCTGTCCGGGCTGAAGTGGCCACACGGACTCCATCAGCTTCTTCAGGCCTCGTCAACTTGTTGCCACAACACGCAGCGTGGAAATGACGTGTTGGAGCGGAGCCCATAAAGGTGGGACAGTCCTCTCGCTGTCACACGGAGCCGCAGCCAGAGGACGGAGCACCGAGAGCGCACCGCACCGCACCGCACCGGAGCGCACCGCACAGCCACCGCCGGAAACCACACCCACCCTGCGGGGGACGCGGCGCGTTGCGGAGGGATAAACCGGGCGACCACCAGCAGCCCACCTCCCCGCCCCTGGGAACCGCGCCACAGCGGGGACGCGCTGATGTGAGCGCGGCGCAGAGACTCAGGTGCAGAGAACGCGGACCGGCGGCGCTCTGAGGATGCAGAAGTCACCCGTGGAGGATGCAAACTTCCTCTCAAAGTTTTTTTTCTGGTAAGACCTGATTCTTGTGCGTTTCGTTCCGCCCCGTCCCCATCGCGTAAAGCCGGGAAACTACTCCCGATAAGTGCAGGATGAAAACCTGCGTTCTGCGCTAAAGCTGAAGAGAATAACAGCGAGTGGGTGATTTTGTGTCCAGGTGCGCTGGTTCCAACCTGCTGCCAGAGGAATAACTTGTGAATGAATGTGGAAGTCGTGGATAGTAACGTCACCAACGCGCTGAAATCGTCTCTTTTGACGCGTGAAGGTGTTTCGGGAGTTGCGCCGCGGCTGAGCGCGTTGAGCTTTAAGGACGTTGACCGCCAGTAAAGTCTGCGCTGTTTCGGTCACCCGGGGAAGAGAGACCGGGGTGGTCCGTCTGCGCACAGTCCAACTGCGGCTGCGCGTTTCTGCGCAGTGTCTGTCTCGTGCGTTAAGTTGGGGGAAGAGATTTACAGTCATGATTCCCTGCTGGCATATTTGGAAAACTCGCCCGACTTTCTCCATGTTCAATGGGACTCATCAGTCAAATACAGGATTTTAATCACAGAAAATGTAAGATTGAGTACTTTATGGAACGTGGCAAGAAGATTGTTGAACTTTTGTATCAGCATTTTGGTGATCGACGTGTCCTGTTAAGTATATTTTAAGGACACAAATGAAATATCTGAATGAAGACATTGTGGCATCGCAGTAGTTCTGCCAGTTTTACTTGTGAGTATTTCAGCTACTTAAAGTTGAGTTTTGAGGTCCGGTTGGAGCTTTTTAGGAGGGGGAGTGCAGTGAAAACACGAAATGTGATAATGTACTAATCTACTCAGTAATGTTCAGTTTTGTCCTGCTTCCACTGTAAGTAACTATTTAAACAACTTGAACATGTTGATTTAACACAAAGGGTGTGTGTGTGTGTGTGTGTGTGTGTGTGTGTGTGTGTGTGTGTGTGTGTGTGTGTGTGTGTGTGTGTGTGTGTGTGTGTGTGTGTGTGTGTGTGTGTGTGTGTGTGTGTGTGTGTGTGTGTGTGAGAGAGAGAGAAATCAGCATGACTATAGAAACAACTTTGGGCCAGAAGAGTTTAGAAACCAATGCTACACTGAGTAGAAACGAGGTTTTTTACTCATTTGGGGTAAAAGTGACTTTTGATAATTTGGATTAAATGTGACTTTAGATTTTTTTTTAAGGTGAAGATGATTCCTCCCTTTACTTTCTTTAGTCACTCAGAAACCAAACTCAGAGTAACTCCTAAACGTGTGACGTGAGCTCACATTACCTAGAGCGTGATATGACTCGGGTTGAATGAATGCTTGAAGTACTGTATAGTTCCCAAAAGACGCGCAGTGCGCGTGTGCAAGAGTGTGTTTTGGGAACACGTGAGCGCGGGTTAAAACATTCAGTAAAAACACAGTAATTACACGTGGCTGATTGACACGGAAGGCTGAGTAGCGGCACCACGTGCTCACAACCAGATTGGCTGTGGCAGTTAAGATTAAAATGACCAGGAGACGGACCAGCGTCTCTTTTAACAAAAGACATGAATCATGAATCTGAGCAAAGGAAAATCCCTTGTGGGGTTCCTCAAGGCTCCGTCCTCGGGCCTCTTTTATTTAACGCCTACACGATCCCACTGGCTCAGATTGATGGGACCTTCCACCATCTCTTATCATCATTATGCAGACGACACGCAGCTCTATAGATCAGTGTCGGCGAATGACCACGCCCCCTTTTACCTGCTGAGCAAGTTCAGAAGTGAACTGAGTGGATGTGTGAATGTTTTCTGCCCCAAAGAGGCAAAAGTTAAATGTCGGCACTCATCTTGACTCCATGTCCGGGTGTAGCTGGACTCAGAAACAGAATCAAGCAAAGCAAGAATCACAGGATTTCTGAGCAACAAGATTCTGACAAACTTTATTTTCAGCAGGTTGATTATTGTAACGGAGTGTTTACCTCAGGCCTCAGGACAAACTCTGTCCCACAACTACAGCTCATCCAGAACGCTGAGGGTGGAGCACATCACACCAACATAAAGAGGGTGGAGCACATTACACCAACACACGGAAGGAGGAGCACATCACACCAACATAAAGAGGGTGGAGCACATCACACCAACATAAAGAGGGTGGAGCACATTACACCAACATAAAGAGGGTGGAGCACATTACACCAACACACGGAAGGAGGAGCACATTACACCAACACACAGAGGGTGGAGCACATCACACCAACATAAAGAGGGTGGAGCACATCACACCAACACAAAGAGGGTGGAGCACATCACACCAACACACTGAGGGTGGAGCACATTACACCAACACAAAGAAGGTGGAGCACATTACACCAACACAAAGAGGGCGGAGCACATTACACCAACACAAAGAGGGTGGAGCACAATACACCAACACTCAGAGGGTGGAGCACATTATACCAACACTCAGAGGGGTGGAGCACATTACACCGACACACGGAGGGAGGAGCACATTACACCAACACTCACAGGGTGGAGCACATTACACCAACACACGGAAGGAGGAGCACATTACACCAACGCAAAGAGGCGGAGCACATTACACCAACACACAGAGGGAGGAGCACATTACACCAACAGAAAGAAGGTGGCACACATTACACCAACACACTGAGGGCGGAGCACATTACACCAACACAAAGAGGGTGGAGCACAATACACCAACACTCAGAGGGTGGAGCACATTATACCAACACTCAGAGGGGTGGAGCACATTACACCGACACACGGAGGGAGGAGCACATTACACCAACACTCACAGGGTGGAGCACATTACACCAACACACGGAAGGAGGAGCACATTACACCAACGCAAAGAGGGCGGAGCACATTACACCAACACACAGAGGGAGGAGCACATTACACCAACAGAAAGAAGGTGGCACACATTACACCAACACACTGAGGGTGGAGCACATTATACCAACACTCAGAGGGGTGGAGCACATTACACCGACACACGGAGGGAGGAGCACATTACACCAACACTCAGAGGGGTGGAGCACATTACACCTTTTTAATCTGCACTGGCTGCCTGTGTGTGTCAAAGGATTGATTACAAAATGTTTCTCCTGGTTTATGAAGCTTTTGGGCCTGAATACGTCCCAGATTTACTCATTTAAAACCTCCAGACATCAGAGGACTTCAGGAAGAGGTTTACTCAGTCCCCCAGAGTCTGAAACAAAACAAGATGAAGCAGCTTTTAGTTCCTATCCTTCTCACCTGTGAAACAAACTTCAAACCTGACGACTGCTGACACACTCACTTTCTTTAAATCAGAACATTCTTATTTGCACATTGCTTTAAAATAAACAATAGACTGTTTGTTTTATTATATTTCTCTTAATAAAGCGCCTACCTTTTAATACAGTTTTTAATCCCTTTGTTTTAATGCATTACTCTTCTTCTCTTCTCATCTGCTTAATCAATTACTCTTAATCACTTGAGATTCTCAATAACTTGGTGTTTTATTTCTTTGTTTTATTTCTTTTAAAAACACTGATTTTCCTTGTGTCTGAATGGTGCTCTATAAACACATGTGCCTTGTCTCGCCTTCTGACTTCAGTCCTGTTGTCTCCCGGTTTGATGTAATGTTGAAATCTAATCAGTTGTCGACACAATCTGGCGCAGCCGGACCCTTCAGATTAAATACGACATGCAGAACGTGAATGTACAGGGAAAACATTTATTACAGTTCAGTCAGCTATCCGTACCGTATGTACTGCATATTGTAACGTATACATGCTGATAACAATAGATTTTCAATATATCCTGCGGTCCCAGTGACCAATGTTGACAAAATGAAAGGAATGAAAAGTTTCATTGACGCGTGTGACGTGTAGGGAATGCTGTTTGCAAAACAAGTGCATTTAAAAAATAAGAACAATGAGATGAAGTGGATGAAAATAAAAGTGATACTCAGGGCGTCAGCAGGACTGAAGGCTGTGGTCCAGACTTCCTAATAATGAAGAGAAGAGTTTCCTCTTTCTTATCGTCCTTATTTACTGTGAACCAAGCTGAGAAGACTCACGTTTGATTGGAAACGGATGTGAGACAAGTTGAACCAGTGTGTGTGTGTGTGTGTGTGTGTGTGTGTGTGTGTGTGTGTGTGTGTGTGTGTGTGTGTGTGTGTGTGTGTGTGTGTGTGTGTGTGTGTGTGTGTGTGTACTTAATACTGTGTGGGGACTTCCATCTGTTTGCAGACTCATATCAGCGACTTGCTTTCATGTCCTTGTGAGGAAACTAGATCACATTAGGATAAGTTCAGACTGGGGTTAGACTGAGGTCATACTGAGGTCACTTTGAGGTCATATTGACTTCATATTGAGGTCATACTGAGGTCACTTTGAGGTCATATTGAGGTCATATTGAGGTCATACTGAGGTCATACTGAGGTCTCACTGAAGTCATACTGAGGTCATATTGAGGTCATATTGAGGTCATACTGAGGTCATACTGAGGTCTTACTGAGGTCACATTGAGGTAATACTGAGGTCATACTGAGGTCACTTTGAGGTCATACTGAGGTCACTTTGAGGTCATATTGACTTCATATTGAGGTCATACTGAGGTCACTTTGAGGTCATATTGAGGTCATATTGAGGTCATACTGAGGTCATACTGAGGTCTCACTGAAGTCATACTGAGGTCATATTGAGGTCATACTGAGGTCATACTGAGGTCATACTGAGGTCATACTGAGGTCTCACTGAAGTCATACTGAGGTCATATTGAGGTCATATTGAGGTCATATTGAGGTCATACTGAGGTCATACTGAGGTCTTACTGAGGTCACATTGAGGTAATACTGAGGTCATACTGAGGTCACTTTGAGGTCATACTGAGGTCATATTAGGGTCAGACTGGGGTTAGACTGAGGTCAGACTGATGTCACACTGAGGTCATATTGAGGTCACATTAGGGTCAGACTGAGGTCAGACTGAGGTCATACTAAGATCACATTGATGTCACACTGAGGTCATATTGAGGTCACATTAGGGTCAGACTGAGGTCAGACTGAGGTCATACTGAGATCACATTGATGTCACACTGAGGTCATATTGAGGTCACATTAGGGTCAGACTGGGGTCACACTGATGTCAGATCAGACCTTTTTCCCACTTTACACTAAATAAAATTCTTCTGGAGACACAAAACATGTTATATAGGACGTAGTTCTGTTGTAAATACAAAAACTATATTTTGTGTTGCATTTATGAAGTCTGAAGTTTTACAATGGCAGAAATGTAAGATTTTTAGTTGTTGTTCTATTTCTAGCCACTTTCTTTGATTCAGCTCTTTGAGATAATTTTGACTTTCGACTTTTGTCCACTTTGACTTTCTGGGGATTTTAACTGCTTCGGTTATCGTCGGCGAGACATTTTCCTGATGCTTCAGTCAACAGGTCAAAAAACAGTTTGCATCTTGTCTTAATTGGGGATGAACACGGTCAGGGACACGACTCATGTAGGGTTAGGGTTAGGGTTTAAACCTGCTCAGTTGATTCTGAGACGAAAACCTCCTGGACACGTCACAGCAGCAGCAGCAGCAGCAGCAGCTGAACCTCAGACCGTCTCTGGTCCAGGTTGATGGTCCTGTGTCAACTCCAGCGGTGACACACCAGGTGATCTTCATCAGCTTCGAGCTTCACCTTGTTGGAAGAGCTCACTCTGAAGATGAGAGAAAGACAACGGGAAGTCAAAGAAATACGGGTTTCAACCAAGCAACCAGTCTGGAGCAGATATTTGTGTTATTAATAAGGTATATCTAATAATAAGACTGCATATACAGTATGACAGATAGATAGATAGAGAAATGAGAAATACACAGGGCTGCCAAACAAAACCGGCTATAGGACGGTTCAGCCTGGCTCATGATATATGGCTCATATACTGTATATCTATCTATCTATCTATCTATCTATCTATCTATCTATCTATCTATCTATCTATCTATCTATCTATCTATCTATCTATATATATATATACATATATATATATATATATATTTATATATATATATATATATATATATATATATATATATATATATATATGTATATGTAGATAGATAGATAGATATATAGATAGATAGATAGATAGATAGATAGATAGATAGATAGATAGATAGATAGATAGATAGATAGATAGATAGATAGATATCTCTGTTATTCTAAGTACAAAAAAATTTCCATCTGATCTGTACTTCATGCATTAAACAAAAACTCGGTTTGTATTTCTTCCTCAGTATTCTTTGCAAAAAGTAAAAACAAAAATAATTAGGTTACGTTTCTCTCGTGAAAACAGAAAAATGTCACGCTGTGGGCCGCTTACATTTCAACCGGTGCTCAGAGACGCTGAAGACGCTCTGACTCAATCTCCATGGAGACGGCCGACACCGCCACTCTTTTGGAACGCCGCTACTGTGCATGTGCAGCTCGGCTGTAGTAAATAGTTGTTCTGCACATGCTCAGTCGATGAACAACCAGAACAACGTTTCCGCCATCATGTCATGAGTACCAGTCCATATTCTCCTGGGACCTGGTACTTTTATTTTGACAGTGACCGTAATAACGATCCAACTTGTTGTTTTGTCCACTAGAATGTCCGTGTTCTCCCGTTGTTAATGTTTAGAACGTCTTGTTCTCTGCTGCATGTGTGTGTGTGTGTGTGTGTGTGTGTGTGCTTTCACTCCGAAAACTAACAACAGCACCCACTGGTGGCCCGTTTCCGTATAAACGGACATCGTTTTTGAAATCTTGCGGTGTAAATGCAAAACCTTTTTTTTAAACCAAAACGCAAAAACGATGTGTTTTCAGGATAAATGTCCTGTAAACGGGGTCCTCAGACGCAGAGTGTTGTCTTCCTCTGATCCTCTGTATGAACCTCATTCTGCCGCAGGAATACTTTATTTCTGTAATCTCCTCATGCTCATAGTACTTTCTTCTTCATTCATTTTTTGGTTTGATTCAGGTTAAAATGTATATATTTGTTTGCCTTTTCAATACAATTTCCATTATTAGGAATTGAATTTAAAGTAAAAAAAAAAAACTCAACACACGTCACTCACTGGGGCGGCTGGTCATTAGGGGCTGGTGGGGCTCGTCACAGAGGACCGCATGCAAAGTATGTTATAGGACGGTTCAGCCTGGCTCATGATATATGGCTCATATACTGTATATCTATCTATCTATCTATCTATCTATCTATCTATCTATCTATCTATCTATCTATCTATCTATCTATCTATCTATCTATCTATCTATCTATCTATCTATCTATCTATCTATCTATCTATATATCTATATATATATATATCTATCTATCTATATATATATATATGCTCCACCCCTCTGAGTGTTGGTGTAATGTGCTCTATATATAATTTTCTTTATCGCACAGAGAACAAGCCGTGATACATCGAGTATATTCGATATATCGGCCAGCAGTAATCGCATGTGTGGTATCTGCAGGATTACTATTACGACAACACATCATCAGTAGAGTAAAACTAACCTGTCTCACAATTGTCCATTACTAGATAGTCCATTATTAGATAGATAGATAGATAGATAGATAGATAGATAGATAGATAGATAGATAGATAGATAGATAGATAGATAGATAGATAGATAGATAGATAGATAGATAGATAGATAGATAGATAGATAGATAGATATCTCTGTTATTCTAAGTACAAACAAATTTCCATCTGATCTGTACTTCATGCATTAAACAAAAACTCGGTTTGTATTTCTTCCTCAGTATTCTTTGCAAAAAGTAAAAACAAAAATATTTAGGTTACGTTTCTCTCGTGAAAACAGAAAAATGTCACGCTGTGGGCCGCTTACATTTCAACCGGTGCTCAGAGACGCTGAAGACGCTCTGACTCAATCTCCATGGAGACGGCCGACACCGCCACTCTTTTGGAACGCCGCTACTGTGCATGTGCAGCTCGGCTGTAGTAAATAGTTGTTCTGCACATGCTCAGTCGATGAACAACCAGAACAACGTTTCCGCCATCATGTCATGAGTACCAGTCCATATTCTCCTGGGACCTGGTACTTTTATTTTGACAGTGACCGTAATAACGATCCAACTTGTTGTTTTGTCCACTAGAATGTCCGTGTTCTCCCGTTGTTAATGTTTAGAACGTCTTGTTCTCTGCTGCATGTGTGTGTGTGTGTGTGTGTGTGTGTGTGCTTTCACTCCGAAAACTAACAACAGCACCCACTGGTGGCCCGTTTCCGTATAAACGGACATCGTTTTTGAAATCTTGCGGTGTAAATGCAAAACCTTTTTTTTAAACCAAAACGCAAAAACGATGTGTTTTCAGGATAAATGTCCTGTAAACGGGGTCCTCAGACGCAGAGTGTTGTCTTCCTCTGATCCTCTGTATGAACCTCATTCTGCCGCAGGAATACTTTATTTCTGTAATCTCCTCATGCTCATAGTACTTTCTTCTTCATTCATTTTTTGGTTTGATTCAGGTTAAAATGTATATATTTGTTTGCCTTTTCAATACAATTTCCATTATTAGGACTTGAATTTAAAGTAAAAAAAAAAAACTCAACACACGTCACTCACTGGGGCGGCTGGTCATTAGGGGCTGGTGGGGCTCGTCACAGAGGACCGCATGCAAAGTATGTTATTGATGCTTTAGGATTACCTGCTGTATGTTCTCACCTGGGATTAAAACGTCCTCCTAAATTGCACATAAATAGTGTGTGAGGATTTTATTTCCTGGGTTTTGGTCTGTTGCCGCTTCAGGCTGTGTTTCCCCCTGATTTACAGCTCCTGATTAACGGGGCTCGCCCCTCCCCCGCCATGCAGTGTGGATTGCACAGTGTCGCTACAGTTACCTTGAAAAAGTAATCCGATTAATGATGACTCGTTGCTCATTTAAAAGTAACTTAATTACTTTACTGATTACTTGTTTTTAAAAGTAACTAGGTTAGATTACAAGTAACTTTTTAGTTACTTTCAGCAGCAGACAATACACCCCCCGATTTCAACATAAAAATAAATGACAGTTTTGGCAATAACTCAGTTCTGATCCCTGCCCGGCCTGTTTAACCTTTGACCTTCATTCTTTGTTGTATTTTTATCTGAGTCACACTTTCATTATCAGATTTTTACTATTACTGGTATTTATTTACCCAGAGATGTCGTTGTAGTCTGTAGTTGCACCATTTATCTATATATTTATCTGCTCTATGCAACCTTTTAATCGCCCCCCGGGGGACAAATAAAGTCTTTCATTGATTGAAAAAAAAGGGGGGCTGATTGCAACGTTAAGGTTTATTGATGACGTTAGTTTGTTCCCATTATATTGTGTTACCTGAAGGCACCGTTAGAGCGAGCTGGCCTGTGATTGGCTGAGAGTGGAGAAGGGGGCGGGTCAGGTGAGCGTGCGGAGACTGCTTGTGTGTGTGTGTGTGTGTGTGTGTGTGTGTGTGTGTGTGTGTGTGTGTGTGTGTGTGTGTGTGTGTGTGTGTGTGTCAGTTTGGAGGAGAATGGAGGAGCAGCTGGTTCAGTTTAATAATAAAACGACTTTACAGACAAGAAACTCGTCCTGCTGGACGCTACAATAGTGACGCACGGTGACTTGAAGAAGTAACTTTAATCTGATTACTGGTTTGGAAATAGTAACGAGTTAGATTACCCGCTACCGAAAAAAGTGGTCACATGACAGTAACTCGTTACTAATTAACGCGTTACCGGCACGTGATTTATATCCCTCGCCCTGACCACTGGCCTCCGGCTGGGCTCGCACTGGGCCCTGCGGGTCTCAGACTCTGCTGTCTGGCCGTTGGGTGGGGTGGGGGCTCCCTGCCCGGGTCCCCTTACGGCGCCTTGTTGGGGGGGGTGTGGCTCCCCGGGTCCTAGGCCGGCCGCTCGGGGGTGGGGTGGGGCAGCGCGGGGGGTCCAGCTGGGCCAAGGTCCTAGCGACGGGGGGACCCCCCTCCCTCAGAACCCTCCCTGCCTTACCTCACCTTATATTACTCCACAATAGGGAACAGTGGGGCGGTGCCTAGGTGGGGGGTCCGGGCTACTTAACTGCGGTCTGGGTCCTCCCCCGACTTCGCACCACCCACAATTTTAACCACACTTAGTCACGCAGGGTCTTGAGGGGGTAAGCCGCTTTCGGGGTTCTGCCGCTTGTCAGCGGTAGAACGCCCGGGCCCCGCTACCCCCCAATTTTAAACCGCACCATAGACACACACATTGCATCCACCTCTTCAAAACACAAAGACACACCCTTACATACATCCAACACACATATAGGGCAGGGGAAGGGCGGGAGACGTGGCTCCCCCCAGCACCTCCCGCTGGGGTCCCGCCCCGGCCCGGGGTGGGTGCGGCTGGGATGCGGGGGGCGCGCTCCCTCGGGCATGGCGCTCGTGGGGGGGCTGGGGCGCGGTGCTCCTTCTCCATTTGCTGTTGGATTAGTGGAGGTTGGGACACCGCGGTGGCCGGGTGGGGGCCCGGCCGGCGGCCTGGGGGGGCGAGAGTCATCACTCCCCCACCGTCCCGAGTGTGTGTGTGTGTGTGTGTGTGTGTGTGTGCGTCTGCGTCTGCGTCTGCGTCTGCGTCAGGGGTGGGTGTCTGTGGGGGGTCAGGGGTTGGGTATTTCAATTAAAACCGGGGGGGAGGGTCATGGGGCGGGTGGGATATGAGGCTCCTGGGGGTGTAGAGTTGACTGTCCTCCGACCGGGGCCTGCGCCGGCCTTCGCTTTCCTGGGTCTGGGGGCGGGGCTGGTCCGGGGCACGGCGGCTGGGGCCGTCTCTGCCTTGCCGGGTTGGGGGGGGGCGGTGGGTGGGCCTGTTCCCGGGGGTGCGGTGGGACTCGCCGCCGGGGTTGGGGGGGCTCTCGGCCCGGGGGCCCTGCTCCGGCCTTTTCTCGGCTTGGCGGCTTGGGTCGGGGCCTGGGGCCCTGTGCCCTTTATCCTTCTCTTGTGGGCCCCTCTTGCCTGGGGGGGATTCCTCTCTGCATTCTCCGTCGGGTGCTTTTTGGGCGGGGACGTGGCTCTCTGGGGTGGTTCGCTGGGGTCCCCCCGGGCCTGGGGGGCTTCCGTCTGCCGGGGTGGCGGTGTCCGGGCCCGATGGCCTCGGACCCCGGGGTCTTGCCACGGGTCCCCCCACAGCAGTTCCGGTCCCACCCAGTGGACAAACCACACGCACACACACACACACGCACACACACACACGCACACACACACACACACACACACACACACACACACACACACACACACACACACACACACACACACTTCCACCCCTCACGAAAGGTGCTTCTGAAGTTGCTTGTTCTCTATCATCATTTGCTCAAACTTTGGAGGTCATGTTCCTCTTTTGTTGTCGCCTCTTTGTTAATTCATGTTCCTGCTTCACGTTGCTGTCTAGATAGAGCTGCTCAGGCTGGTTTAATCCAAAAACAGTTGGAAAATATTTGGATCAGTGTGATAACTGCAAATAATATATGTAGCACAACAAGGATATTGTATGTTATCCCCCTACCCCCTCCCCCCTCCTCCCTCCTCCCTCAACCTTTTTCTCTCTTTTCTCTTCTCTCTCTCTTTGAGCGTTCCCCCCCGGTCGTGTACGGCAGCCATGCCATCTTCTGACGGAGAAGGCAACAGGAGGAGACTCCAGGTCTCTCCCTGTTGCAAGACCAAAATCTGTTCTGACTCCGAAGGCTCTCAATCACATCATATTGTTGGCCCAAGCTGCCGAACAGGACAAGGGCAGAAAAAAAAAAAAGATTTATATCCCTCGCGGGGCTTGAAGCCCGAAGCCCCGCCCACCAACAGTGTCATTGAGAAGCTCAGAGCTGATTGGCTGGAGCTGATTGAGGCACTGCTTCACAGAACCGGAGCGAGTCGTCACAAATACCAGCTTGTGAGCGGCGAGAGCTAATAAACTGGATTGGGTTGATTATTTACTGGAGTACGAGTTTGAAACTTACTTTAGTGGAGAAACTGGAGGCAACTGAGCGATGCAGAGTTTCTAAGTTTCTCACTTCTATGTAAGCTTGCTGGTGGTCTAGCGGTAGAAGTTCTGTCCATGAATCATCAGGCCAAGGTTTGGTTCCCCATCATTGTTTTTTTTTTTAAATTTCTATTTGTTTTTTTTAATGAATTTTATTTCACATTTTTTGATCGGCTATCTCCAAGGCTCAACCTTTTCACTGGATCGCCGTCTGTATGGTTGTCACAATGCTGTGGCTAAAAGGTTGTGCACCCGCTTTACTTTGGGATCCACTGGTGTCACGAGACCTGGAATAAGTTTAAAAATGTTCAACAAGTAGCAGCTTGTAAGAATGTGAGTAAAAACACAGGAGAATAAAGTGGAAAATCAGATCAGTGAGATATCTGATGGATTCTATTGTGCCATTGCCTTTTAATAATATAATAATATAATGAATAAGATAATTTAAAGGTGTCATTATTTAAAGGACTCGTGATCCAACTCTGGTTTTGTCTTTTAGACTCATTCCTGTGGCCATCTGTACTATGATAGGATAGAATACCTTCATTAGAGGATCTATAATGTACAAATATTGCATTGATGGGTACTCTATTATCACTTTAGTGTCACTATAAGATAATGCGAAGAGTCGGAGGGTGGTCCTGGGAGGCGAGCTAAACGTGTGGTTTTCCCTGCAGGTGGATGTCACCGCTCCTGAGGAAAGGCTTCACGAAGAAGTTGGAGCTGTCCGACGTGTACAAGGCGCCTTCGTTTGACCTGGCTGACAACCTCTCCGAGAGACTGGAAAGGTCGGTGCCTCCTCTCTGAGGATCAGCCTCCTCTGTCACTTTGGGGCTATTTTCCGTGAGGCTTATACATCTACAGTTTAAATACTTTATACTAACCAACTGAAGGAAACGTGTCTTGAAAGCACATAAATTGAAAGACTTCTCTTGCTGGTCAGTCCTGCTTCGTTTGAGCTATGTTTACACTGCACCAGGTATTTACAAGAATTTATATTTCGCCCTCTTGGTTTTCAAAAATAACATTGTTCACATCAGATCATTAAAAAAAAGAACATTTGACACAAACCTGCACAAAAAGCCGGTGACGAGCTACTATGAGCATCCAAAGGTACAGTGACCGTGTAACGAGCAGCGTAAAGCCTCTGCTCCTCCACACAATAGAGCCTTTGTGATTGGAAATGCCAACAAGCCAAACATGTTGGTAGAAATTGTAAAAACCAGCAGTGCCGTAACACTTTGACAGCATCCGTCGTCATCACAGCAGCCAAACTGTAAACACAGGTCACACACGGGACGCCCGTGACGCTTCTGCCGCATACTGGTGACAAATGTCACAACGGTTACAATTCCCAGCACCGAGGAGCCTACCAGGAACAGCAGGGGGCCGTGGTTGTTGTCTGAGCGACGTCTTGTCCCGGCGGGACTTCCTGCTGAAGACCCCTGTGCAATAAAATACTGTATTGTACAAAGCTGAAAAACAGATTCAATAAGTGGAAAGAAAAATGAACGCTTCACTGTGTGTGTGTGTGTGTGTGTGTGTGTGTGTGTGTGTGTGTGTGTGTGTGTGTGTGTGTGTGTGTGTGTGTGTGTGTGTTATGCCCAGTGTATCACATGTTTCCTCCACAGTTCAATGTTTGCTGTTTTTCTTCTGATCTGTCTCTCGTTCTGGGAAACACATTAAGCGACAAACTGAGTTCCATCTTTACGTCCTGAGCAGACGGTCGGTTCTGTCACTCCCTCTTCTGCCCACCTGAACACCTCCACCATGTAAGTCTCAGCTGTCTGGTCCAGCTCCGGTGGACGTGGCTCGGTTAGTTCTTTGCCATTTCTCCGTCACTGGTGTTTACAGTAACGGCCCCCCGGGGCCCCCGTCATGGTCGGGGGCCACTTTAAATAAGGGCTGGCATTTCACCAGAGCTGCACACAAACCAACCGTGTGTGTGGCAACAAACACACGACGAGCAGGGTTAACTCTCACTCCTCTGCTTCCACTCTCTCCTCTGGAGAAGCAATCACTCCAATCACATCTTTACATCCACTCAGCTCCTTCATGCTTGGACTCTTTCAAATCTTTTGCCCTCTGTCTTCCATTCATCTCCTTTCCTTCTTCCTACAGTCCTCGTCTGCCCTTGTTTTGGTGGCATGAAGCAGATTCCTCATGTCAGCTGTCCCTCCAGGGACAGAGCTTCAGTGTTGGTCCACAGGTCAAACCGTCATGCTTCTTCCCGGCTCTCTTTGTTTTGTGGCGCCCCCCACACTGGCTCCTCCCTCTGGGTCACACTGAATGGTGCCAACATGCCGGTTAATGTACGCCCGTGTTAAAAAGTCAACCTTTAGAAAGCCCACCAGGTGATGAATGAGCAGCCTTGGGTGATTCAGCTTTTATTATTCTGATCGGGCAAACACCGAGGGCTTCTGGGAAAGTGAACTTTACCTTCCATTAAAACACGCTGTGTGCCACCAGCCTCTCCATCACGTCCTCTCGGTTCAAGTCGGGCTACTCTGCTGGCACCAAACAGCATCACCAAGCCCGAGGTGGAAGGGCGTCCAGGAAGGACAAAACACTCTTCTGTTGGACCGTCCAGAGACATGTACTGCAGATTCACTCTCAGCTATCATATCTATCTGGATACTGTATGTGTCCAAACGGAACAAAACTTTATTTTTGCACTTTTCTTTGCTTTCATGAAGACTCTAATTCTGTTATATTGAAGTTACAGTTTCAGAAAAAAGTAAATCCTCGTGTTCATTTGTAATACGGAGAGGTGTCAAACACATTTTAGTTCAGAGGCCACAAACGACCCAATTTCATCTTGAGTGGGTAGAATAGAGATATAATAACCTTTCAATTTAAACTTCAAAGTCTTTCTTTGTTGTGGCTCAAAGTAAAATGATAAAAATGTCTATATTTCCACAAAGCCAAACAATTGCTGTGGAAAATGACAAGTGTTTCCACAGTTGCCTAGAAAATGTAATACGATTACTGACTACTATTTACTCCTTTAAAAGTAACTTAGTAACTTTACCGATTACTTGTATTTAAAAGTAACTACGTTTTTTAGTTACTTTCAGCAGCCGCCAACAACACCCTCCATGGTCTCAGCATAATAATGACAACTGGTTTTGCAGGTTACTGGTATTTATTTACCCGGTGATGTAGTTGTACTCTGTTGTTGCACCATTTATCTATTTATTTATGTGCACTGCCTGCTCTATGCATCCTTTTAATTGCCCCCCCCTAGGGAAAAATAAAGTATTTCGTCAATTGATTGATTGATTGGAAAAAGGGGAGGCTTCCTGCCAATATATCTTCTTACTCAGAAAAATAACAAAAATAGTGTACCATCTCTGCAGTTGTGTTCTTGTTGCAATTTTCAGGTTTAGTGATTGTGTTTGTTGTTTCGACTCTTATATGTTACCTGAACACACCGTTAGAGCGAGTTGGCCTGTGATTGGCTGAGAGTGGAGAAGGGGGCGGGCCAGGTGAGTGTGCGGCGCACGGTGGGGAGAAAGGAATGTGTGCTTGCTCCCACCCTGTTCAGTCTGATGTTCTCGGCTATGATGACAGATGCCTTCAAAGATGAGGGTTGAAGGCTTCAAGCAAAAACAAAGGTCAAGTTTGAAACCATGGACGACCTCCTCTTTGCCGATGACTGTGCCCTTAACGCCGCCTCAGAAGCAGACATGCAACACACCGTTGATAGATTCTCTGTTGCCTGTCAAAACTTTGGCTTAACCGTCAGCGCCAAGAAGAGGTAGTGCATCAGCCAGCTCCTGGAAAGCCATACGCCGTACCCAACGTCTACATCGACGGGCAGCGACAAGTTCACGTACCTCGGCAGCACCCTTTCTGGCACAGTTGTCATGACGATGAAGTGAATGCCAGACTCAACAAGAATGTACGGGGCAGGAGAGGCATCACTCCAGAGACCTAAGCTGAAGGTCTATAAGGCCATGGTCCTCACCACACTGCTCAACGCCATGCCAGCAAGCTGAATCACTTCCACACCACCAGCCTCAGAAAACCCCTGAGCATCAGGAGGCAAGACAGAATCCCAGACACTGAGGTGCTCACCTGCACCAACCTACTCAGCATACACACAATTCTGATGCAGTCCCAGCTGCTGGGCAGGAAACGTGATCCTCATGTCAGACCGTCGGCTCCCAAAGAAACTGATGTGCGGCGAGCGCCAACATGGCAAACGCTCCAGAGGAAGCCAAAAGAAGAACCTGATGTATCTTTAATGTGAGGAATGAGTCGTGATGCGGCTGCAGCTGCTGAGCAAGGAGTCGACTTGGTTTTTCACCATGTTCACAATATGTGCCGCGGGAGTGCAACATAAGACGTTCAGCTTCAGATGAAGTGAAGTCGAATTCTGTTTGTAAATCAAGTCGACGTTTATGGAGAGTAGGACTCGGATTAACGGAATATTGTTGATCAATATTGGATATTTCAGAGAGAAATATGTGCTGAATAGGATATGATTTGTCTAAATAAGTAATTTTTTAAGCAATCCCAGAGTATTCCACAAGGAACAGCCCCATTATTATTATAGAAATGAAGTGCTCAATAGTGGCCGAAATAAATTCATTAAATTGATCTTCTGATCTCTACAGCCCTGAACAACATGGCCTGGCTGACAGCTGAATATCCACACTGAGGGGGGCATGATCTGAAGTAACAATAGCATGATATGTGGAACTTTTCACTTTGGGGAGAAGACCACTGTCAATGAAGAAATAATCAATGTGAGAGTGCGAGTGGTGCCTTGGTGAACAAAAGGAGAACTGCTGTGTTTGGGGGTTGTGGAACCTCCAAGAGTCTGAGCAGCCATTTCTTGACATGAAGTCGGAGATACATTTTGACATTGAGGAGACACTCTTGAGTTTTGGGATTAGAGCGGTCTGAAGTATGGTTCATGACACAGATTAGGTCATCCCCAAAAATGAACGAATGGCTGTTTAGCGCAGGTATTTTTTCAAAAAGTCTGTTGACAAATTGAGGGTCGTCAAAATTGGGGGCATATATGTTTATTAACAAGACAGGCTGATGAAGTAATGAAGTCACAACAATTAGAAATCTGCCATTTTTATCTGATATAACACTTGTTGCAGTAAACGGAACGTTTTTACGACGGATTAAAATTGCTTCCCCGCTCTGTCTTTAGTGTTAAAGTTTGAGTGGAAGGTTTGAGTAACCCCGGGATATTTCAAGCGATCCTGATCTTCAGCACGCAGATGAGTCTCCTGCAAAAACACAATGTCAGCTTTAAGGCGTCTCAAATGAGAAAACCCTTTTGACCTCTTTACAGGATTCCCCAACATCCCAGCTTAAAAACCTGACCACTGGGCCTGAGACAGATTTTCCAGATTTATTAGTAACATCTGTCATTTAACAGGAACAGATATGGCAGAGGTATGAGGTTTGCCCCACAGAGAAGGGACGAGAAAAGAGAGAAAAAAACAACCCTGAAAAGCACCTCTGGCGTCCCATCCCCAAACGATGGGAACAACGGTGCGGACTCCAGAAGGAGTCAGTCAATGAGAAAAACCCACGGCTCTAAAACTGAAACAACCTGAGGAGGTCCTGCAGATTCATGTCTGACATTAGTGCAGCCTACATAAAAGAAAGAGAAACAAACAATTGAACTCCTGGTGTATCCAGCTCGTGATGCGGAGGCGAGCTGGATACAGCAACCCCAACCGTACACCCGGGGATCTCACGGAGCTGGCGTCGGACATCATTAAACAAAGCACGGGCCTGAGCTGCTTTCGCTGTGTTTTATCAGGGAAGGTGGAGATGGTCATTGTTGCTGCCCTTGGCATCAAGAAGAAAGCGTGGAGCTCGACGGGTGCAACGGTTTATTTTTCTTTTCTTTCATTGTTCCTCAGAACAGGCACCAGCACCAGCACCAGCACCGTGCACCGTGCACCGTGCACCGTGCACCGTGCACCGTGAAACTGTAGGATATTATGAACAAAAAATACATCAGTTCACTTATTTCATTACATTTCAAAGTAATTCATTACAATTCATTCTCACAATAATACACAGTGCCCGACTCATAACAACAAACAAAAAGACGCGCTGTCATTGTACACACCTCGCTTCGCCTACCAAGGGCTCAAAACACCGGTCCTCATTTCCTCAATGATCCCAATACTCCAACAGAGTTTGCCTTAAGGAAAAACACAGGGCAACACATGTATGTCAGTTTAATTTATTGGGTTTCTGTGACATCGTTTGGGATTACATACCAATTATGTTTTTATAGCAGTCGCTCCTTGCGCGCCGCTGTCAAGGCCCGTCAGTCTCGGTGTGCGTCAACTGTCAAAACCCGCATGTGACGTCACAATTTGTGGGCAAGTTACGACCCGGAAACATGAATTGTCGGCGGGGTGAACCCCAGAACATGAATGAGAACAAAACCAAACAATACTGTAGGTGGCCACTTACAGTCATAGTCCCAAACTTAATCAGTGTCAGCTCCCTGGCCCGGCGCAGGATGTCGACACAGTGGGTGTAGTAGTGCAGGCGATCCACCACGGCGCGGGGCCTCTCACCGGGTCTGGGCTTGGGCTGGAGGGTGCGGTGTCCGCGGTCAATCAACGGCTCCTTATCAATGCTGAGTGCATTCTTGAGGAGAGTGGAAGAAATCCACGGAGTCCTCGGGGATCCCGATGATTCTGACGTTGCTGCGACCTGATCTCGCCTCCAGAGCCTCGCATTTATTCTCCAGCTTTTCAACTACTGAGGTGATTTTCTCCACTTTGGCCCTCAAGTGTGATCACATCATCAGTGCAGGTGGATAGAGAGTGTTCCATGTCACTAACGGTAGATTTCACACTGCTCATATCAGACTCGATGGTGGTGATGCTGCTCGGTAGCGATGCTGCTTGTCAGCTCCGTTTTTCAGAGCTTGCAGCTCACTTTTTGACAGATGACAGGTTGTCACTCAAAGCCAGGCGAAGCTCAGTCTTAAAAATGGCGGTCACGTCGTTGCGTAGTGAGGCAAGAAGCTCCGTCTTGAGATCTGTTGGTAAACTTTCCGAAGCGGGGGGGGGCGAAGACATACCTGACGGAGCAGGAGCACCGCCCTGTGTTGGGGATGTGGCATACGTGTCAAACAGCGTCTGCTGAGTTGCAGAAGAAGTCCCGGTGCGTGTTTTCCGCACGTTTGAAAAAAATAGTGAACCTCAAAACGACCCTGTGCTGAATTGGAACTTGTTAGCGTCGATGCACGAGAAAAACTAGGATTTAAAAGAAAAAAGAAAAAAAAAAAGAAGCTGCCGGACAAAAGTTTTGAAGAACAGAATTCTGCAGGAGCCCAGCTCAGCCTTCAGCAGATCTGCTGGTACCCGGGTGGAGACGTTTCCTCAGCTGGCTCCACATGACTTTTATCTGTGGACTTTCAGGCCTTTCCTTAAAAAATCTTACAACAACAGGTGATTAGAACAGGACGATGGATGCTGGAAACAGTCATAGGGAACAACACCAGCAGGGTTTTCATAGTTCTGGTTCGAAATGTGAGGAAACAGTGTGAAGGGACGACTAGAGAAGCAGGTGAAAGGCGAGGATCTGAATCTTTACCTGTCCATGAACGAGTCTCCACACCAAGTCAATCCACGACACGATCTCCTCAATTTGTTAAACAGGCAGACGAGCTGTTCTGCAGGTCTCATTCTCCAACGTTTCTAATACAGACTGGACACACACGTGTGTGTCGGTGCTTAGATACCAGAGGCCTGAACTTCCTCACTGCTCTTCTTTTACTTTACATTCTCCATCACTTGTTTTGAGTTTCTCTTGTGTTTTATGTTGGAATATTAATTCATCACCATGACGACAGGAGTAGTTCTGCGTTCCATAAATTCATGTTTCTGCAGTTCTGTCAGGTGTGATCATTAAGCTCATTATTCCAGATCAACCCTCGTGGAGATAAACAGACCTGGAACAAGTCAAGAACCAAAACCTCCTTCAGAGCCTCAGAGACCAGGATTTATTTTACTATGTCAAAAAGATCTAAATTAATTTCTCTTCTCCTCTCTGCTGCAGCTCAGTGCTGAACCTGCCCACCAAACACCATCATGTAAGAATGGGCGGGGCCTTTTCCAAGAGATTCGATTGGTCAGGAGGCGGAGCTCTGACCTCTTAGCGAGTCAGTTAGTCAGTCAGACATTCAGCGTAAGTTACTGGGATGATTTATCCCGGTGAGAAGTGAGTTTCGTAGTACGGAAAATCCCGAGTTAATCCTTGAAGTTATCTCGATAAGAGAAAATCTTTTAAAAATCTTTATCGAATGAAAAGATGTTTAGTACGTCACACTAATTCATGTGATTCCATCGATCATTTGTAACATGACCTATTCATAAATTCATTAAAGTAACTTCATAAATGATAGTATATTATAATTCATTGATGTTTTTTGTTTTCATTTCAGAACATTTTCTCGTTTACACGGAAATGTTTTGAAAACACTGGACACAATGTCGTTTTCATGTAGGGCCACTAGTGGGTGCTGTTGGTTGTTTTTGTAATGAAACCAGACACATTTGCGCAGAACTCCCCGTCCATGTTCTCCTGGAACATCTGTAGTTTTATAGACGTTAGTCCCCCATGATAGCAATCCAAATTGATCGTCTGTCCATCGGTGTAAACAAAAATGCAAAAGTGATGTGTTTCACTGTGAACAGGGACCTCACTAGAGACCAGAGAACGCTTGTGGACTGCTAACTAAATAGCATTAGCATCACTTCCAAACATGTGTGGGTGAAATCTGAAAACTCAGTGAGCAGAGAAACTGTGTGGCAAACACCTTATCAGCTGTCAGATCCCACAGATAAAACATAAAGTTGGAACATTTGTTTTGTTCTTAAGCACAAGGAAGAGACAATGTTTGGAACAGAATAGAAATATTTTCATAATAACAGGAAAACTCAGATTCTGGATGTAAAGAAAATTGCACATTGATGAAATATTCTTTCTTACAAACAGTGTTTTCCAAAGACATATTTGATAAATGTAGACATTTTATTTGCGTGAAAAGCAGCTACATGTTTGGTCAGTAAAGGTTATTCTGGTAGAATCACGCCGGGCTGTACATCCGTGGCCTCTGAAGCTGAAGTTGGACGGTCCTGCTCTTCTCTCTCATTGTGTGGCCAGATCAGCAGAGTCGTAAACTTTAGACAAAGCAGCAACAAACAAACAGAGCGGCTCTGCTGGCATTCGCCCGCTTCATGTGTCCTTCTGCTGTTTAACTGTGTTGTAACTCTGCTCTTCCTGCAGAGAATGGGACAGGGAGGTGGCGTCAGCCAAGAAGAAGCCCCGGCTGCTCAGAGCACTGGCCCGATGCTTTTTCGGACCATTTGCCTTCTTCGGTGTGCTGCTCTACCTCGGGGTGAGTCTGCTGGACCGCTGTCTGTAGAGGAAGCAGCTCTGACTCTTTCAAATAAATGATGTTCAATGCTCTTTAACTTGTGAGGAAATCGACTGTGACAAGCACCGAAATCCCTTGGAAACCTATCTTTGGTTATGTATCGTGGAAGTCGGGAAAGATGAGACAGACTGAGGAGTCAAGTAGATCTTTTATGTTCTCTCTCTCTCTACTTCCTAATTTAACCCCTCTAGGTCACCTAACACTGCCCCTGTACTCCCCCCTACGTCACACAACACCGCCACCCCACTCCCATTCTGATGTGAGGATATCCCGCAAACTGCACACCGCACGGGCCTCCCCAAACATTCAGAACTGGCACAGCTCAGGGAGGACAGAAACCTCTCGTAGAGCAGAAGGGCAAACGCTCGCTTGATCTTGATTTTCAGTGTGAATACGGTGAAAGCGGGGCCTCACGCGCTTTCTGACTTTTTGGGTTTTAAGCAGGAGGTGTCAGAAAAGTTACCACAGGGAGAACTGGCTTGTGGCGGCCAAGCGTTCATAGCGACGCCGCTTTTTTGATCCTTCGATGTCGGCTCTTCCTCTCATTGTGAGGCAGAATTCACCAAGCGTTGGATTGTTCACCCACTAATAGGGAAGGTGAGCTGGGATTAGACCGCCGTGGGAAAGGTTAGTTTTACCCTGCTGATGATGTGTTGTTGAAATAGTAATAGTAACACATTATTTAGTCCCGTGTGGGAGGCCTGACCAGCCAGCCATAACGACTGTGTTGAACAGTCACGGTGGCAGGCGCAGGCGCCAGCACCGGGGTCAAGGCAGGTGCGGTGGAAACAGCGGCAGCAGAGAATTTGGTAGGGCGTTAGGACGACGCGGGGGCTGCGCCACTTCCACCAACTCACATGTAAGCCTTGTTTCCTCCGCGCAGTACAGTATGTACCAATACGGTACAGTACGATATAGTACAGGTTTTTGTGTGTTTCCACTGACAAAAGTTGTGGACAGTATTGAAAATACCGTACCCAACCATTACCATTTTTTGTAACCCCTGCGATGAGGTAGCTAGCACATCGGTACCATAAGGAGGAGCTAAAACGCAGCCGTCTGCTGATTTTTATATAAATAGTTCCTCAGTTGTGTAAGTTGGTGTTTACATTCGCAGCTTTGTGCTCACTCGCTGTTTTGTTAACTGAGTTTTTTTTTAAATGTCAGTGCTGCACTGCCCCCTGGTGTTCCGGGAGGAGATTCAGCAGGAGCTGGACGCTGCTGGTCACAATGAGAACGTTTTCAAGCGGTGTCACAGAGAACGGAGGCTCACGACTTTGCTCTGACGCCTGGTTTTCAGCGCGCTGCCCCGGCGTTTACTGTTAGGTTAATGACATCACATACCTGAATTGTTCCACGACCATTCCCCGCCTACATTTTAACCATACTCTCTGCAGTGGAACCACACAGCAGATTTAGGTCTGAGTGCGCCTTGCCTTACCGTACCGTACTGCACAGGGGAAACAAGGCTTTTCAAACTGCCCCTATTTAAGTCTTTTAAATAAACCCGGTGTACAATAAATATGGAATAAAATGACCGCATTAGTTTCAAATGTTACCGCCACACAGTTTGACTGTCAGCAGCACCGGTACTGGTGTCTGCCGAGTCCACAATACACAGGAAATACAAATCACTGATTCATACTGAGTTTAAAATGATAGTAACCAGGATAAGCTCAGTCTCACTGTGCTCAGCCTCACCCACTTCTTTCTCTGCGTACATTTTCTCCATTTGCCCTCAGTTGTATGCTCTTTCACTCCACCAGCACTGTGCTTAAACACACAAACTCTGTACAGATTCAATTATTAGGCTGAAACACACGCAATGTGCATCTGGCACCACACAGGCAGGTTTAATACTTCACGACGTTAAGCAATCCTAGTAAACCTCGAAGGAACTGAACCTTCACGCACTGGTGTCAGAGTGTGCCAGTCGAGCCAAGCCGCTGTGCACACGTCACAGGCATGTCGCACCGTCGTGTCACAGACCCTCCTCCTCTGTGGAGCTGTAGTACAGCCGTGGGCGGTTACCACGACGACAGGAATGTCTGTGAGATGTCGTGTACAGTAAAGGTTCAGTGTGTCATTATACAGGCAGACAACACACTTCCTACTTGTGTACCATTTCCACTAATTGTCTGCATTTGCATTTGAGCTATTCATTCTGGAGCAGGGTGTCAAACTCATTTTAGTTCAGGAGCTTCATAAAGCCCACGGTGTCATCTTCAGTGGGCTGGACTGCTCAAATAGTGCCATAACAACCTTTAAATTTAAATTACAGTATACATGATGAAAATGTCTATATTTTTGCAAAATCAAGTCAAAATGACTACAACCACATGTTATGTTAAGTTGTGTCTGCTACTAGTAAGAACTTTGTTTAAAAATCAATCTTTTCTTTAAAATGGTTTTGCCGATTGGTGCATCTTGAGCGACAGGTATGGCCCATAGGCCTTATGTTTAAAACCTCTGTTTTAGATTATCAAAATGGTGAATTATGACTTTCTTCGCATAGTGTTTTTTTTTTTTTTTTTTTTTTTTGTCAACAAGTCCATGTTTGTAATAAATACACATTCCTTAAAAAATAAAAGTAGACAATAATTTCAGCGCAACATTTCAAAACATATCACATCTGTATGACAGTCATTACAACAGGAAAGAGAATTTCCCTTCAAAAATATTATCATTGCCTGGGAATGCATATGAGTGCTTTCACACCAGCACTGTTTAGTCTGGACCAGAGTTCGTTTCAGGTAAAGCTCACTTCATGTGGGCAGGTGTGAAAACTCACCCGGACTCTGTTCTGGACCAAAGAGGTGACCTCTGGTCCACCTGAAGATGTGATCCAGTCTGTGGACATTGTGAACATGTCAGGGACTTTCCAGCTGACGGATCGAGCAGATGTGACGTGGAGCGCAGTGTATTTTGGTAGTAAACAAACAAAGCTAACAGTGTGAATCAGAAGAAGCAGAAACAGAAAGAAAAAGTGGGAAAATGTCTTGTGATTAGACGTGGAGGAGTGAGGAAGAGGTGGTGAGGAAGACGCTCATGGAAACTGGTCTGAAGAGTCTGGGTACGTCCGAAAGGTCCCTCCTAACTCCTTATCTATCGACTTTTCCTGAACCCCGGAAGTGTTTTGTGTGGCGGCCATGATAAGGACTGAATTCTCAATAAGAAAAGGAAAAAAGGTTTGTTACTTCCTTTAGAACCTCCTTTAGTTTAGAACCACTGATGCATCATTTCGCAAAGGAGGCGAGCTCATGCTGCCCCACAATTCCTTGCGGTGACAACATTTAAAGGGACCCGCTCACACACACACACACACACACACACACACACACACATTTCCACTCCTCATCAATGAGCTGTGTTCCTGATGTCACTTGTTCTCTGTCATCATTTGCTCAAACTTTCAAAATCCAGTTTTTCTTTTGTTGTTGCTTCTTTGTTAATTCATGTTCCTGCTTCATGTTCCTGTCTCGCTAGAGCTGCTCAGGCTGGTTAATCTAGAAAATCATCTTGCTGTCTAGATAGAGCTGCTCAGGCTGGTTAATCTAGAAAATCATGTTACTGTCTAGATAGAGCTGCTCAGGCTGGTTAATCTAGAAAATCACCTTACTGTCTAGATAGAGCTGCTCAGGCAGGTTAATCTAGAAAATCATTTTACTGCCTAGATAGAGCTGCTCAGGCAGGTTAATCTAGAAAATCATGTTACTGTCTAGATAGAGCTGCTCAGGCTGGTTAATCTAATAACAGCGCTCCGCCTCCTGACCAATCAGATAAATGAATAAATGAATAAAAGAGTAAAAAAATAAGCAAGCCCCCGGCTGGCTCAGTTGGTAGAGCATGAGACTCAAAATCTCAAGGTAGAGGGTTCATGTCCCACGCCGGGCGCCACCTTCCCGTGGGCTCACCACCCACAGGAAGGTTCTTAATCGGTGCAACGTGATCTGGTTGACAGTTGACAGTGCTCAGGCTGACACCCCCGCAACCCGTAAACGGATAAGGGGGAGAAAATGGATGGATGGATGGATAAATAAAAAAATAAAGGGACCCGCTCATCGGAGCGTTCAGGGAAACTCAGGATGATTGAAAAAGGAGCAGATCATGTAAGTTAACAAAACAATGATCTGCCTGGAACAACTTTAAATGATATAAAACCCAGATTAACTTTTTGTAGTTCATTTTCAGAAACTTGTAGTTCTTTCCCCACCATGGCAGACGTCACTAAGTTGCACCGTCGCATTATTATGACGTCACGAAGTGAAAGTGCTGTACGACTGCCACCCCATCGTGATCACCTTTACTAACTCCTTTAGGAAGCCTCCTAACACCTTTACTTAACACTCGTGGATGATGTCACGGTAAAGTCGATAGATAAGGAGATAGGAGGGACAATTTGGACGTACCCTATATCACAGTTACTTGTGGCTACCCATTGGCCACTAGCCGGCTCAAGGGGAGGGATTTCTGCTTTCGGTCCGGACCAATCAATGGGCAGGGTTTGTTCTTCTTCATGCTATATTTCATCTCTGGTCAGTGTTTGTTCTTGTTGCTGCTGGTTTCCCTCCAAACCAGCAGCTGTTGAAAATGTTTGACCGCCCCCCCAGGCCCCCTACTGTCCTTAATATCATAATTGCCAGGTCTCTGTGTCTGTCGGCCCCTGTGTGTCTCACCTCACTTTTTCAGTCATCCTATTGTGTTCCCCTGCTCAGCACTATTGTGCGGCACCTGTGGTCTCCCTGCCTTATCTGTGTATTTAGACCCTCTCCCCCTGTTGTCTGTGTCGGCTCGTCTCGTCGCCTCTGTCTCCCCTGCGGTTACTTGTGTTCCCTGGACTATTTATATAATACACTGTTTTTATGGAACCTTGGGAGTATGTGTTTGGGTCCATCCTCTCACGTCCTGACATCAACTGTCTAAATGTTTTTATTTCAATCATTTGTGTTTTTATTAGAACAACACCAAATTAACTAAAGCCACCAAAACCTTTACAATTTAGTTTTTGTATTTCTGTCCCCCACCCTCCACCCACACGTGTCCCCCACCCCCACCCTCACCACAAGTCCAATCTGCCCACCACCAACAACTCACATTAGCAATTTTCTTTTGACTAAATGTTTATTGATCCCTGCTGATGATAGTTCCATGTATGAGATGTCCAAAAAGCTCCTTAGCCATTGGCTCTTTGAGATATCATGTGAAGTTTTCTGCCGCTGCACTACAGGTTGTAGTTAAGCCTCCCAACCAGTTTTTTCATGTTTTCTCTGCGTCCATATGTGTTTGACTCACTGTATTATTAATTCTACAGAACGTAGATACATTTACATGCTATAGAAATATACTGTGCAGCTCAGTGAATAATCATACAGTGCTGTATCTCATGTGTACAGTATGTATTGTAGAAATGATGGGATCATTTGTGTGATGTGTCATGATATTTGCTGGGTTTCTTGGTGCAGGAGGCTTCCAAGACGGTGCAGCCTCAGCTTCTGGGTCGTATCATCGCCTCCTTCGACCCGTTCCACGCCCCGGAGCGGAGCCAGGGCTTTTTCCTGGCTCTGGGCCTCTGCCTCCTCTTCACCGCCCGCTTCCTCCTGCTGCAGCCCGCCATCTTCGGCTTGCATCACCTGGGCATGCAGATCCGCATCGCCCTGTTCAGCCTCATATACAAGAAGGTGAGGAGAAACCAGCTTTTTGTAACGGGCCTTCCTTTTTGAAAAAAATTGTAAAACTGTATCTAATCTGTTCTAAATTTGTCACCACAAAGATTCTTTCAAGGTCTTTTTGTTTGACGGTGGGGGTGGGGGGGGGGTTATAAAGACCGCGGAAGGGTGCGTGTGTGCGTGCGTGTGTGTTGGTTTGAGGAAGTGACATCACAGAGGGGCCACATGTACATTGCATACAGGTTTTGGTCTCGGGCTAATTGGTATTTCTCAGTTAAAGGCCTACTAATATAACACACAGTAGGCGGAATACTGTTCAAAAGTGCGTGTAGATCCTGAAAACTGCAACAGTGCAAAGTTTTGACACAATAAACACAAAACCCTCCAAAACACATGCATCAACAACCACAATGAAGTGGATTCTTCTTTCACAAAGTTTAACATTAAAACCGGGGTCAGAGCAGCAACTTTCCCTGCAGCTCTCACACTGATATGACGAGGAGACAAAATGTCTGAAAACAAAGTTACATTCAGTCGGTCAACGTCAGAACAAAAAAAAAGCACTGATAACACGCTGGCTTGTTTCTGCCTCTGTGAGACATTTTAGGCTTACTCCAGTGTTTTTAAGTGAAAACCGCAAACTTCTTCTTTTCTAAAACACTGCGACTGTACTGGAGGAAACCCCCCCCCCACACACACACAGGGAGAGCATGTATACTCCACACAGAAAGGTCTCTGGTGGATTTGAACCCTCACTATTCTCACTGTGAGGTGAGAGCGCCAACCACTGCTCCACAGTTCACACTACTGATGTAATAAAGCATAACAAGTTTGTCAATAACATTGAATGAATCCAGGTTGTGTTTGAGCTGTTCAGTCTTTAGAATTAAACAGCTCTTCTGCAATAAAGTGAACATTTACTGCGCCATCATCTGCATACATGGAGACATTCCTTTCTTACATACACATCTGAGTGGACCAAAAAGACAGTTTAAAGGAGCCTGAATGTTTACAGCAGGTGTGTCAAACATAAGGCCCATGGGACAAAACTGGCCAGCAAAAGGCTCCAAACCGGCCAAACCACCAAGCAAATTGTACGTCATTGTACAACATTTTACTGTAGTTTGCACCTGAAGGTTTCAGTAAAATTGACTTTATGTTGAGATTGGAGTCATTTTCTGCAGTAATTGCTTGGTTTTGTGAAAATATCGACATTTTCCTTACATATATTCGCACCACAACAAAAAACCCTCTAAAGTTTCAATTTAAAAGTGCATCAGTGGGCAGCTGAATTACAGCAGGGGTGTCAAACTCAGGTCCTGGAGGGCTGCGGCCCTGCATGTTTCTATGTCTCCCTGCTTCAGCGTGGCTGATTGCAATGAGTGGCTCGTGATCGGGCTTTGTGCTGAAAGTGGTGATGAACCATCAGGACATTCAGTCGTGTTAAAGAAGGGAGACGTGGAAATCACGCAGGGCTGCGGCCCTCCAGGATCTGACTTTTTGACCTCTGTATTACAGAAAGACTGCATCCACTCGTGGCCCCACAGGAAAATGGAAATTTTTTCAAATTGTCACAAGACAGATGCGTTTTCAATCAGTGTTATGTAAACAGGGCTTTAGTCTTCTTTTTAAAGTGGTAGGATGGTGTAAACATTTCCTCTGTGTTCTACTAGTGTGACCGAACATTCCCAGCATTCTTCTCACACGTGGACGTCCAGCATGAAGACACTGTCAGATCGACGGGTGGAAGTGTACAGAGTGTCACTGACTCCCAGGACAGGAAATTCAACAGCCTTCCTTTGAAGTGACCCCTGACCTTTGACCTTTGACCTTTCAGACGCTGAAGCTTTCCAGCCGAGTCTTGGATAAGATCAGCACGGGTCAGCTGGTCAGCCTGATGTCTGCACACCTCAACAAGCTGGACGAGGTGAGAGTGCAGAGAAATGAGAAACACACAGGGCTGTCAAACAAAACCGGCTATAGGACGGTTCAGCCTGGCTCATGATACATGGCTCATATACTGTATAAATACATTTATATATATATATATATATATATAAAATCATTTTCTTTATCGCACAGAGAACAAGCCGCGATACATCGAGTATATTCGATATATCGGCCAGCACTAATCGCATGTGTGGTATCTGCAGGATTACTATTACGACAACACATCATCAGTAGAGTAAAACTAACCTGTCTCACAATTGTCCATTACTAGATAGTCCATTATTAGATAGATAGATAGATAGATAGATAGATAGATAGATAGATAGATAGATAGATAGATAGACAGACAGACAGACAGACTACCGAGTGACATCTTTCTAACTCAGCTGGTCCAAAAACGTCTCTGATGATTAAGTTGCTGGTGATGTACGCACTTTCTTTCTCCTCTTGATATTTTGTCAGGAACATATTATACAGTCTGTCTTACTTTTGTCATTTTGATTAAAATTTGAGAATCTCCAAAACACTGTCATCGCTCTTCCTCTCTTGCGTACCTCCAGGCAACGTTGCTGATGCATGACATCATGTAATACCTCCCAAGTTATATCCGGGATCTTTTACAAGTATGAGTAGTCTGTGCAGTATTGGCCCCAATACACGACACTGGTATCGGTGTATCCCTAATGACAAGTATAAACTGACAAAAGTTACATGGTTTATCGGTTTGATGACAGGACACGATTACATGAATAATAAGTGCAATAAAGAGACTGTTTCACTGTCCTGCCTCACCTGACTACACGCCACTGACCTGGATGTGGCCTGCTGAAGTGTTTTAATCATCATGTTGAAGCTCAGTTACATGTGGACCACCACAGTAGCTGGACGAGCTTCATTCGATCTCCAAAGTCAGGAGGCAGAGAGCGAGGGAACCTGGCGGACTTCAGTCAGTTGGCTGGAAGTGAGCCGAGGGTTCAGGCTGAGGGGGGTGTGTTAGTACATAAACAAAGTGCTGTGTGATGGTGCAGGAGGCAGCAGGCCGAGCGCCTCAGGGTGTCACCGAGCCGTAGAATGTGGAAACACTTTGTCAGACGCTCCAGGGGCAATTATCACCCGGCTCACATGTGACGGCTCGGGGCAGTGAATAAGAAGGGGCGGGGCGAGCCTCGTCTCCATGAGTGTGACTGGAGCGGTGGGGGGGGGGGGGGTGCTGCTCTCTGCTGCTGTTGTACCTGCATTCCAGTGTTTGACAGCCAAACATGGTCACCAATCCTGAACACATCGCCTACAAAAGGTTCAACTCTAATATGACAACAACCTGCTGAGACCTGCTCTCACTCCTCCAGGCAGTGAGGGCCGAGAGCTGGAAGAAAAAAGCTTGTGGTCACAGGTTTGAGTCCCAGAGCTGAGAACTTACTGTGGGCTCCTGAGCATGACCCCTGACCCCCAGCCCCTCCATAGGGATGGGAGTTCAGAATTCATTATATTTGTGACAATTGGTAATCAAATTACTGAAAATCTGTGTTTAATTATCGTTAGCTCATGTTGGATTGGGTTAAATGAGTTACATACAAAGACTCATTTATGTTAATGTTGAACCCTGAACATGATTACTGTTGAATTGCACGTAGGGCTGGACGATATGGCATTTCATCAATATCTCGATATTCCTAGGCCACATCATGATATGCGATATATATCTCAATATTTTGCCTTCGCCTGAAAAAGACACTTTTGATCAACACTTCAATCACACTAATATGAGGATTCTATATCTACATTAAAACATTCTTGTTCACACTACATTAATATATGCTAACTTAGATGCAATAAGAGGAAAATCACAAAAAAGTGAATTTTGGCAAAACAGCATTTAGTAAACAGCACAATCATGAAATTGTCATTTTTTCCTTTTTTACTCTCACGGGAATGAACAATGCAGGTAGAGCTTTCTCTGCTAAGTGACCAGGCAGATTACATCTTAGGTCAAGAGTGTTGATCAGTTTTTGTGAATCTGGATGTTTCAACCACACGAACTGAACCAATGTCTCCTGCTATGTGCGGTGGGTTACTGCGGAAGTTATCTCAGTATGTTTTGGACTATATTGTTGTACGGTATTGATCTGGAAAGGGAAGACGCCAGACTCAATGGCATCAGCGCCGGTTGCTCCGGCTTCTTAGTTGTTGTGGAACCGGCAGGAGATTTTGACGTTGTAGTTTCAGAGACTCTTTATTTTCCAGTGGTGGATTTTTAAATGGCGATATAATTTTGTTGTGCTGCTTCCTTTTGTGGCGACGCTGCTGCGGCATATGTTGCACAACACAGTTGTCTGTTCAAACATCTTCCTTCTTAAATCCAAACTTCCGCCATACGATGGATCCCTTTCTCTTTGTATTTGGAATTAAATCGTCTCCTTCCATCTTCAGTGTCTGTTCGCACATTCCGCTACCCGCTAGCACTCTGCTAAGCTAAGGTGTATGACATTCATTTTGTCTGTGAGAGCCGCCGGCTGCAGCCAGCGAGTTAATGCCCGCGGCTAAAAACTACAGTGTGAAACTCGAATACCCATATAGTAATTTTCTATATCGCACCGAGAACAAGCCACAACACATCAAGTACATTGAATATATCACCCAGCCTTAACTGAATGTGGAGCATCTGTATGTACAATATGGGTACATTCATACATGAACTGTGTTCGTAATTGTGTAATTGTGTAAACTGTTTTGATGTCCCTGTGTGAAATAAATCATCATTATCGATGTGTGTATTTTCCAGAGTCTGGGCCTGGCACACTTTGTGTGGATCACCCCCCTGCAGTGTATACTCTGTGTGGGTCTACTGTGGGAGCTGATCGAGGTGAATGGCTTCTGCGCCCTGGCAGCTCTGACTCTGCTGGGCATCATCCAGGCCTGGCTCTCTCAGAAGATGGGACCTCACAGGTCAGGACACATGTACACACAGGCTGACCTACGTCTGCAAGGCTTAGATTTTATAGACTGAGTTAAGGTGCCGCGTACAGCCCAGCGTGATCTCACTGAGACCTCCAAGAGTAACGCCACCTCCAAAAACCTTTCACTTAGTTTTGGTGCAGCAGTGCCAAACATACAGCTGGTTTTCTGCCAGCAGGTCATATGTCATTTGGAATGAAAATATGTCGGTGGGTGTTTTACGATGAGAAGTACAAAGATACTGGATATTTTGCATCTTCATGAACAAATCTATAACAGGCCATCACATTTTCTGTGATTCCTTTTCTGGTGTCAACATTTAAAACCTTTACTGCAGTATTACTGACACCTGTAAGCACTCAGTCACTGTTTTATTGAGAAAACTAATACAAATAAATCGAAGTTAGAGAAGTGGATTTGAGATTGAAAATTCGCAGGTTTGATCTCCACTGCGGACAGATCACCACTGTAGGCCACTGAGCATGACCCTTGACCCCCATCAGCTCCCTGGAGCACCGTAATGTGGCCTCACCTCTGCACCCTACAAATAGGATGGTCAATGCAAGAAAAGGAATTTAGGGTTTATTAGTATGAGCACAGAGAATGGTATGACAGCAGAAATACTATTTAGAAAGAAGAGTTGTAGCGTTTAATGTCCATGAGTAAGGAGTATCTGCGTTGCATCCTGTGTCGTGCATCTTGGTGGAAAAAGTCTGTATCTGATGGTGGTCATAAACTAGGACATTGTGGAGGGCAGAAAAACACTGATGAACCCTGAGGTGGGTCCTCACCAGAGACTCATAGAACACCTGCAGTATCATGCCACAGATGTTGAAGGACCTCAACACCCTCAGAAAATAGAGACGCTCGGTCCTTCCTATAGAGGGTGTTGGGGTTCCCGGTCCAGTCAATCTATACACCCAGATATTGCAATCGTCCATAATGTCCACACTGTCCCCCTGGATGGAGACGGGGGACACAGACACCCTGGTCCTCCTCAGGTCCTCCACCAGCTCCTCAGTCTTTGTCACATTGGGCTGCAGATGGTTCAAGTGACAACGTTGTCCACAGTCGCCCTGTACTCATCACCCCTGCTGATACATCCAACTACTGCTTCCTGACACACAGTCCTGCAGGTGCATGTGCTGCGGCCTGCCAGTCAGGTAGTTAACAATCAAGAATATGAGGGGAGCGTCCACCTGCATTGATGATAGCGTCTCACGCAGCAGGGCCGGCCTGATGGTGTTGAAGGTCCTGGAGAAGTCTAGAAGCATGACTCTCACAGTGCTGGCTGGTCTGTCCAGGTCCAGATGTGGTTGAGTAGACAGATGGTGACGTCTTCTATCTCGAGTCGCGGCTGGTAGACAAACTGTGGAGAGGGTCTAGGTGAGGTTTGCCGAGGCTCCAGAGCTGCTCCAGGACGAGTCTCTCCAGGGTCTTCATCATGTGGGACGTCAGCACCGACAGTCTGTAGTCCTTAGATCCAAACCTACGTGGTGTCTTCGGCACAGAAACGATGCAGGACGTCTTCCACACACTGGAGACCCTCTGGAGACTCAGGCCCATGTTGGAAGAACTCCACAGGACTGGAGGGAGCAGGTCTTCAGGACCCTGGGACTCATACCATCAGGACCTGCTGTGTTTGAACAGCAGAATCACCTCAGCTGTGTTCTAACATGTCCCAGTGTGTCAGCCTGAGATAAGTAGGTCTAAGCAGATAATGACCAGATCCACATTATATTGACTCAAAAATGATGGAGGGGGTGAATACTGTATATAATCATTGTACTTGTACATAATCCTGATAGTGAGGAGCAGTTCTGACATCGTCCATACACTTGTATTGTATTTCCACCTGTATGCACTGTATGCTAATGACCCTCCTGTCTCTTCGTCAAACTGTGTCCTGTGAGCAGGGTGAAGCGAGCGGGGATGATCAACCGGCGTCTGGCTCTGACCTCAGAGATCGTGGAGAACATTCACTCTGTGAAGGCATACGGCTGGGAGGAGGTGATGGAGACCATCATCAAAAACATCAGGCAGTACGACACCAAAGCACACCACAGTCAGTCACAGTGTATTGATTTGGGCAGATTTCCAGTCGGGGACATTTTCACCCAGTTAACTGAAATAGTCACTACAATGTAGTGACGACAATCCTTATTCTCCATGAAGTTAGGACACTGTTCTAAAAATAAATAAACATAGAATGTATCCATCCATCCATCCATCCATCCATCCGTCCGTCCATCCATCCATCCATCCATCCATCCATCCATCCATCCATGGGTCATCGGGTAGAAGATAGAGAAGTTTGTTTTAGCAGGACAGAGAGGAGAAGAGGAGCTTAGCACATTAAAGGTAATCCAAGATGTTTCCACATGCTCTTACTTGGGTAAAACTAGTATCCTTCCTCCTGCATGTTCTACAGATCTTCTTCTGGTAGCGCTTACCTTCTTATCCAGCCAGTTCAGCTTTGTTCTTTTCACACATTTAATCGTTGGTTGCGTCCACAGTTCCCTCTGCAGCTCCAGCCTGCTCACAGTCCTGCAGGACCTCTTCCTGGGTCGAACATGTGTAATGAGGATCCTGCAGAGCTTCCTGATGGTCTTGTTCCATAGTTTCAAGCTTCTCTAGGATAGCCAACAAGAATTCTTCGCTCTCTGAGAGTAGTGGAAACAGAAATCATCAACCTGACGCAGTCTTCAACAATTATTTTGAATATTTAAAATCATGACTTTTCATCATTGATTTAAATTGAGGTGTTACTCAGTGAATGTACTTTATGCCTGAGTGGTCCGCATTTTGAGACCTCTATGCTTGGTAATCTTATTTTGGGAGATCTGTATGAAGCAGAAGCGACCAGTTCTGTCTCTTCGTAGTCGCTCAGGTCAGAGGTCCTTCACAGTCCTCGGGGGAGTCGTAGATCCCACCAGGACCAGGGGGGTTCTTGCATTGAATGCCGAGCTAAAGTTAATGGAGTTAGTGATGGCGTAGTTCCTCTGATGTTCCAGGAGACTCAGCACAGTGTGGACAGTGATGTGACATGAGTGGACCTGTTAGATCTGAGGGTGAATCGGAGAGGGGCGAAGTAGTGGGATGAAGGAGGTGGTCCCATTGAAATAGTCCCTTCTCTTGAAGTTCCATCAGTCAGTGGGAAGAAGATGTCCAAAATCCCAAAATGAAATTAGAGCGTTAATACTCAACAGAGTATGAAATATTTGTGATTCCATAATAATATTTTTCAGGGAAAAACGATTCACAATATAATTCTGTTTCCATTTCTCTTCCTCGCAGCTCGCCACAATACTTTGAAATGTCCTGTGTTTCTCCCATGATGCTCTCTGTTCTCAGAGACGAGATGACGCTGACGAGGAAGATCGGCTCTCTGCGCTACTACTACAGCGCCGCCTACTTCTTCTCTGCCATCCTGGTCGTTGTGTCGGCCATCGTGCCGCACGCGCTCAGCAAAGGCATCATCCTGCGTCGGATTTTCACAACCGCCTCCTACTGCATGGTGCTGCGGATGACACTCACCCGCCAGCTGCCCGGCTCCATCCAGATGTGGCACGACACGCTGGCACTGGTCAAGAAGATCGAGGTAGGCCGAGAGGTGAAGCTGAGGTGTGAAGGACCACGAGACGTAGAGATGATTGACGGTTTAGCTGCGGTCCTTCAGCAGCTCCTAACAAATCCTCCATGATGTGCCGCCTGTGTTTGCTCCTCAGGAGTTCTTGATGAAAGAAGAATACAGAGTTCTGGAGTACAACCTGACCACCACGGAGCTGGAACTGCTCAACGTGTCTGCTTCCTGGGACGAGGTTGGTTTTTACTTGTTGTACCCGAATTCAACACCTCATGTTAACGTGAGAGGTGTTGCAGCTGCTCCAGGTAGTTGCACCTGAACAGACTCGGGGTGATCCTGGTGACTCAGGCTCCGTTTTCCCCGACATTTTCAAGTGAAAATACCAAACTTTCATTGCATTTTTGTGGATTTGTTTACATGACGATGGTGCTCAGAGCCACTGAAAACAACTTTTTGAGGCTGTGTTTACACAACAACGAAAACAAGTGTAACCCCAAAACCTTCTGTGCGTTTGGCGTGTCCATTCACTGACAGCGGTGCTCAGAGTCACTGCAACCGCCACTTTATCACACCGGCTCCCCAAGGTGGAACTTTTCATTGAGGCTCCCGATTCCCTCCGCAGAGACGGCCGAATACAGTGTATTGTTCTCTGAATATATGTGTGGTTTTATTACAAAAACAAGCATGAGCGCCACCTCGTGGCCTGGCATGCTTCCTACATCATTGTCTGTGTCTGCCGCTGTCATGTAAATGCAAAACATTTCTTTAACGGATAGGATGTTGTCTCTTGGAGCGTTGTTGTGTAAACGAGGCCTGAAACATGAGCTCCGTCTCCATGGAGACGGCGGAAATGCTTGTTACAGCTCGTGCGCACCGAGCCGCAGTAAATAGTTGTTCTTGTGTGAGTAGATGGACAAAAACAACAATGGCGGCCTGCTGAGTGGCATCACTCCCAGTCCGTCTTCTCCTGGGACTTGGTAGTTGTGTTCTGTGCTTTCACACCAGGATAGTCCGGGGACTCGGTTCGATTGGTGAGGTGAAAATGTTCAGTCCTTCATCTGGTTGGTTTGATTTCACACTGCACGTTGGAAAACGTAACGCAATTACAACAGCTGCTCTTTTGGGGGCGCTATCGCCCGAAACGAACTCTGACCAGAGAGGAAGAAAAGCTCATTAAAAGCAACAACACAAAGATACACTGCCCCCTGCTGTTCCGACGAGGTGCAGCCGCTCCTCTCCATAACAGGAGAGGAGGAGACTCGGCAGGAGCTGGACGCTGCTGTTTAGAATGAGAAAGTTTTACAAACTGTGTCACAGAGAAGGAAGGCTCAAAGCTTTGCTCCGATGCCTGAAATGTGTGGGTCTGAGTATGCTTTGCCGTACCGTACCGTCCCGTACCGGCACATCCTGCTTGATGGGAACAAGGCTCATAGGTCTTCGTCCTCCTGACGCTAGGAACCCTTGAAAGGCCAGAGCCAGAGGACATGAGGAACGTCCAGGCTCTTAGTGTAAAAGCAGGTCAGATAAATACGAGTGCCCAAGACCATTAAGACATTTAAAAACTAATAATTAAAGCAGACAACTGCGATATGCAGTCTTCAGACCACACAGTATATCAACGAACGTCTTCCTCACTACTTCTTTGCAGCTTTTGCTTTTTCTTCAAATTTTGTGGCGTTCAGAAAAGTAACAAATTATTTGGTGATGTACTTTCTTTAGTACGTCAGCTGAAACATGTGGAATGTATAGTTTTTCACAGTTTTTCTCTTCAGCTTAATGTCGTTAAATGTCTGTTTCTTTCTCAGATTGGCTTTGATTAATTCTACTTCGCTAGCAGTTCTCTCAATAAAATGGCGTGAGCTCCAGTAAAAAAGCCTGTATAAAAGACAAATCATGCCAATGCTTTCTTTCTAAGTTACAGTTATGAGAATTATGTGTGAAAACCATGATGACTTCAAGGACAAGAATGATGGTGGAAATGGGACAATAAAGCCAATGATTAGTTCAGTGTTCGTCAGGGCGACTCTCATTCACCACAATCACTGAGAGTGGGTGGTTTAATCTTATCTGAACTCCATCCAACAGGTGTGATTCACTGATCACTCGACACCGTGAGAAAAGCAGCATCCAGCAGCCTCGCTTTTGTCCTTCACTCTGCATAATTAATTACCAAACCGTGCTGGGAACTGGGAATCCCGCTTTCAAATCACTGATTCTCCCCTGGTCTGCTCCTCTTCCTGGAATGTGCCACTCACAGAAGAATGGGGGGAGCTGACGGTGTGGACGTCAGCTCATTAGAATGAGAATCATGCCGGTGTTTGCTAAACAAACACCACATTAGAGGCACGGTGACCCATAAACTGTCAACAAGGTCATTAATCAAGACGAGACTCTTGCGAGACGTGTCACCCATGAATCTGTACCGAGGAAGTGGCGTTGGGCCTTTGTGGGGTTCCGGGTGGGCTTCTCCTGTTTGTGGACCTTCGCTTGTTTCCCAGAGCACTTGTGACGTGGTGTCACTGTGTCACACTCACTCAGACCCGGAGCAAAAACCACCAACCTTCCATCGCATGCAGACACATGTACGCCTGAATCAATCAGTGAGAAGCAACAACTTTTACAGCAATCGTTCATGTACTGGAACATTTTAGACTTTTGTGGCTTTATTTCTGTTTACTTAATGATGGTTCTACACGATAATCTAAGACTCCATTTACACAACAACATTTCATTGGAAAACGCATCATTTGCCCATTTGAGAAAAGTTTTGCGTTTGTATTGCAACAGTTTGAAAACAATGTCTGTCTCGACAGAAATGCTGAAAATGATGTCGTTTTCATGTTGGCACTGTTGGCTGTTTTTGTAATGAAAACACACGCAGAGAACAATACGGTATAAACATTAAGAGTGGGAGTACGCTGATGTTCTAGTAGACAGACCACCAAGTTTGATTGTTATTACGGTGACCGTCAAAATAAAACAACCAAGCCCAGGAGAATATGGACCGGGAGTCAGTCTTTCTTCTTTGTTCTGATTGTCTCTACTGAGCATGTGCAGAAGAACTATTCACTACGGCCGGGTGCTTGTCAGTTGTCGCAGATCTTCCACCGTCTACACGGAGCAATTTTCAAAAAGTTGTGTTTTCAGTGGCTCCGACCACCATTGTTGTGTGAACAAAAACCGAAAACACTTCTAAAGTTTTATGTTTTCACTTGAAAACGACTCGTAAATAAATGGAGCTTAAGTCCTTCGGTAACTGGTCAGCCTTCATGAGGTCAATGAGAGATTAGAAATCAAAAATCACCTTACATGATGGTGTTTAAAGTGAAGTGGTTTAGTGTTTAACGCCGAGGAGCTCGTTCCATGTGCACTTTGCAGTTTGCTCCTGCTCATCTGTTCAGGTGACCCTGCCGTCACACACTGTGAGCTCGGGTCAGGGGGTTGAAGGTTGATAAAGTCCTATGAAGTCTGGTTTTCTTGAATGTGGTTCATGCTTGTCGACTCTTTCACCTGCCTTCACCGTGTTGCCTAGCAGAGCGAACAATTGTTACCAAAATAAGTGACGACATTTTGAAAAAAAAGACGAAAAATTGATTTAGAATATTCAATATTCTAAATCAATATATAATATATATAATATTGCTTATTGGCTGGATTTTAGGTGAAACCAGGAGCTGGTTGTGTGCAGAAGCCGTGTCAGGCATTTTAAATGATCTTCATCAGACAAATCTCAAGAAACTAAAGAAGCAGCTTCTCACACCCATGTATCGGACCTTTTGTGTTTGTTAGAGTATTTCAATGTGAAATGATATTTCTGGTTATTACTCTTTTAATGGTGGGTACACAAGGAAGATGCATTTGTGGGATGAGTATATGGATTGCTATGGCGTCGTGTTGGAGCCTCTGGTATCTTCAGAAGTATGTAGTGGGTATCTGCTCCTGAATGTTGAATTGACCTTGATCAGGCCTCAGCCCACAGATTTCTGTACGTACTTCACTACTACACAGACTGACTGTCTCTGACATTGGACTCTCCCCGTAGGGAATCGGAGAGCTCTTTGAGAAGATCAAACAGGAGAACAAAGCCAACGGGCACCTGAACGGAGACGCAGGACTCTTCTTCACGAACCTCTACGTCACTCCCGTCCTGAAGAACATCAGCCTGTACCTGGAGAAGGGCCAGATGCTCGCGGTGGCTGGATCCACAGGGTCTGGGAAGGTGGGTCGGAATCCCACTCACATGAAGCGTTGACGGGACTGTGCAGTGATGCAGTGGTTAGCTCCGTCACAAGACGGTCTGGTTTTCCTTCCATCAAACCAAAAGATAAATAAGATGTGATGATATAACTCATCACCAATTCGTCAAGACGCACCGGAAAGAAACAAAGCACTTTTTACACCACCCAATGAGACGCCGCCAAAGTGCATCTTTCTGAGTTTTTTCAGTCGTACGTGTGAATAGTCGATATGTCCAGGTGGAACTCTGCCGTTCATCCAGTGTACAGTAGGGACGGAGTTTCATTGGAGGACGGATGGACAGTTTTCAAGCATGAGTTCTTTACCTTCTGTCAGATGTTGGGTTAAAGTATTCCTACAGCACAGAAACTCAACCGGCTGAGTCATCGGTACCTCAGGACCAGAAGTTGGTCTTCAGGGACGAATGCAGCAGAGTAAAGTGTGTTGGGTGTGTTTTGCCTCCAGAGCTCGCTGCTCATGATGATCCTGGGGGAGTTGGTGCCATCAGAGGGTAAAATCAGACACAGCGGGCGTATTTCCTTCTCACCGCAGACTTCGTGGATCGTGCCGGGGACGATTCGCGACAACATCCTGTTCGGCCTGACCTACGACGAATACCGCTATAACTCCATCATCAAAGCCTGCCAGCTGGAAGAGGTACGTCCCCCTGGGTCTGCATGTCGCTCTGCACGTCCTCTGATCTGTACGCTGGCTGATATTCAGGGTTTCAACAGTGTGATGAGGTCTGGACAACACAACATTCTTCTCTTTCTCGTTATTTTTCCGCTTTGAAAATTTGTACCAGAAGTTGGATCGTACTTTCTTCTGCGCTGCTCCCCCCAGTGGACAAAATAGGAATTTTAATTCAATTTAAAATTTTTAATTGCAACGAATAGGTTTTCTTTATGAAACTCCAACAATTCTCAAGCTCATACCAGCGGCCAGATTGGACCTTCTGGCTGCTCCGTTTTGGTCAAAGACAATATATTTGACGCCCTCGACAATAAAATTAGACATATGTGTTTTTATCACCAACAGATATGAGCTTTAGCAGGATACTGCAATAAATATCTGACATTAGCAAGATATAAATAACTATAATAAATGTTTCTTAACCATGTACCAAACCGTCTGCTGTACAAAAGCTCATTTCTGAGATGAATCTGGCTCTCGTCCGCATAGCAGTGAAAAGAGATAGTTCACCGCACCTCTCTCTGTAGGCCTCACTTCTATAGGGCTCGGTTGGTAGAGCGGTCGGCTCCCAATCAGATGGTTGCAGGTTCGATTCCCATCTCCACCTGCCTCCATGCCGAAGTGTCCTTGGGCAAGACACTGAACCCCAAACTGCTCCCATTGGAGTGACAGCGCCTTGCATGGCTGCAGCCTCCATTGGTGAGTGAATGTGATGAGCTGTGGAAAGCTCTTCGGGGCTGCTCACGCAGCTGTGAGGTGCTACATAAGTGAAGTCCGTTTACCAAAGGTGTTTTGCGGAGGACACGTCTGCCCTCTATCACGAGGGTTTAGATGTTTACTTTGAAAGTTGGAAACAGATTGACTGTCGCTCTCCTCACGATCATGGGCACGGCTTCTTTTTTTGGAACAGGCGTTTATTATCATAACTTCTCGGAGAGTACCAGGATGCCGTGAGAACTACGACCATCACAAAAATGAAAAGTACAAACATATGAAAATGCACATCGTACGGCTCAATTTACATAAATATACAAACATAGGATGAAACAATACCTCATTCGCCGAATGTCATAAAGAGAATCTTTAGTTTCTTCTTCTTCTTGTCGTCTTTAACTTAAAGACGACGTTCATGTGAGGTTGCGTTCAGGAACTGTGGTCCGTCTGTAAAACTCTGCCGCGGGAAATAAACTCTCTCGGAACTTAGGTTCCACCTTTTAACACTTTCAAAATAAACTTATTTATACAAACATAAAATCACACTCAAAAATTACCAATATTTCCTTAATCATATCAAACATAGAACAGAACATTTTTGCAGCTTTTACATCGACTATTTGCTTTATTCAAACCGAAAGTTCCTCAGTTGGAATGTTTGAGTGGTTGTTGAACACTCACATAATGCACACGATCAATTGTGAAAGGCGGTCTGTGTTTAGGAAGCGTGTGTATTGTGTGGCTTGAATAGTTATTGAAAGTTTTCAGATCGCTGAACACGTTGCTTCATTTCGAAGCTTTAGCTGTGAAAACTTGAGGGCAGGTTCAATTTGAAAGCAGCAGCAGATCTCCGAGTGAAACAAGACTGTGCTGGGCTGCTTGTGTGGAGCCATCGAGACGTTTCAGGTTTCTCCTGATCTGTGTTTATGACGATAATACCGCCAACCCCCCACCCCCAACACACACACACACACACACACACACACACACACACACACACACACACTCATAAGCCCTACTGCTGAGTGACGGCCTCTGGGCAGAATAATGTCTCCTCTGATGCCATGGAAATGTCCTGTATTGTCACTGGGATGCAATATGAGCCTTGGAGCTCTGCGGTGACGGACACGATCACCCCACTGAGCTCTGGAAGGACAAACATGGAAGGGCCGTTACAGGTGAAAAAATTTAAGTACGGGTTTCTTACCGTCTAAGCTTTCAGAACTTATGTGATTTTACACACAAAAAGTAGTGTGTAGAGATAAACACACATAATGTCGCTGTGATGTTGACCTGAGAGGCAAAGGCATTTCTAACTACACTCCAAATAAGGGCCTGTTTACACAACAACATTTTCAGGTGAAAACAGGAAGCCTTTCGTAGCGTTTCCGGTGTCCGTTTACCCGACAACGATGGTCGGAGTCACTGTTTTATATTTGACACTCGCCTGCAGTAGTAATCCAACGTGGTCGTCTGTTTATAAGAATATCCATCTTCTCTCCATTGTTAATGTTCAACTCGTGGTCTGGCATGATAACTACGTTGTTTTCAGCATTTCAGCTGTTTCCGTGACAACGGACATCGTTTTCAGAACGCTGCCGTGAAAATGTGAAGGTTTTCTGAACCAACGTGCAAAAGCGATGCGTTTTCACCTGAAACGTTGTTGTGTAAAACGTGATTAAAACTGGAGTGTGGATGTACTGATTACAAAGACGAAGCACTGAAAGTTAAACTTGATCAGTTCAAACTGGGTCGGCAGTTTACACATGAGCCAAGAAAAAGTCTGAGAGAGAAGAAGAAAGTTCTCACAAACACACGTCGTGCCACGTGTTGAAAAACAAGACATTCATGATAAGAAGTCGCTCGTTTTGAGTTTGCGTGCAAAAAACAATGCAAAGTAAACAAAAGCTCAGCACTGTGACTTCTTTTTATAGAAGCAAGGATAGATTGAGGTTCATTCATCTGTGAAACAGTAATATGCATTCAGTAATTCTAGAACAAATGATAACTGTGTTAGAAAAAGACTTGAAAAAGTGGAATATATATATATACACGAACCAGTATCGACCAATACTACCAAATATTTGTGGAAACGATCCTATATAAGACCTCCATGTCACATTCATCCATCAGCCATCTGGTTTCCTCTTTGTTAGTATAGTATAATACATAGCATCGACTTGGAGACAAAGAATCTCAGACATCTCTGTCCTCCGTAACGTCCTCCAGATCGCCTGGTTTCACTCCGAGCTGCTCTCAGGCCAAACCAGAGGGAGCACCTCTGCATCGGGGCCCTGGACCCGGATCAGGGTCTCCTGCCTGTCAGATGGAGACCATCAGGGGGCGCGATGATCAGACGACGCTCCTCGGCTGCTCCTCTCAGTGTGGAGGAACAGCAGCTCCACTTTGAGTCCCTCCTGACGGTTGAACTCTCATCATGAAGAATGAGGAACACCACCCTGCAGAGGAAAGTCAGTTCAGCTGATTGAATCCTCCATCTGCTTCCTTCAGTTGGGTGTTGGGTGTCTCTCTGTAAAAAGTACCCAGTAATGACTGACCCGTATTTGGTTTTATATAAATAAAGTTGAATTGGATTGAGGTTCAGTCATGATCCAAAGTTTATGGGCTCAGGTGAGGGTGGAGGTGGAGGTGGAGAGCTTTGATATATATCTCAGACTGTAACTGCAGCAGAACTCCACATGGTCCTCCATCACACTGAAGAGGACCTGAGATACCTGGGTCCCCCCCCCGACCTGGAGAGAACCATGGACTCAGACTCACTCTGAAGCTGGAGGTCCTCAGGTGACACAAAGAGGACAACATGGTCACAGCCACTGACCACCATCGAGGAGAGTCGTGACACTATTGTCCCAGGATTTTCACTTTCCTGGCCACACCCTGTTTGTCCTCTGGCACACACAAGTTCTGTGGTTTCAACAAAAACACAAGATGATGTGACAGCAAACAAGAGTGTCGTGCCGTCCCGATGAAAGAAGACCTGCTGTGTTTGAGGAGAGACGTCAGTGGAAGTTTACCAGCAGGCAGGACAGAATGTCCCTCCCTCCATCTTTCACCTGGAAACAAACGTCTCAGTTGTTCTAGTGCAGCACGCAGTCCTTGAAACGTACGCTGAACCTCAATGTAACACAAATAACAACTTCTCTCAATCACCTTTTGGTCTTTCAATTCAATTCGATTTGTTTACCGCAAAATACAACACGATCATTTAAAGACACTTTTACAGAGAAATCCCTGGAACGGAAAAACTTTTCTTTAACAGGAAGAAACTTTTTGCTATTCAGGTTTGGGGCTCGAGGATAGAAGGGAAGAAAAAGAGAGAACAGACAGACATGTTGTGGGTAGAGATTCAAATCCTGGTCTGGGCAGGAGGTCGGGATTCAAACCGTCGTTCAGGCAGGCGGTAGCAATCATCTATTCAATTCAACAAACATAAATCCACTCACTGCAGACTCCTGGTGACTAGATCAGTTTCTGAGTCTCCGAGTCTGAGTCGTGGAGGAAAAGCTTCATCCATCTTCTCGACCACTTTGTAATTTAAAACGACCAGTGAAGCTCAAACACGTGTTTACATGTTGGACTCGTGAAGCAAACAGGATTATTGTGAAGTAGAAATCATTCAAATTATTCGATTATTCACCCACAAACAGGCACAGATGGTCCAGAATGCTGCGGCCAGACCTTTGACAGGAGCACCCAGAACGGCCCACATCACCCCCCTTCTTTCCAGTCTTCACTGGCTTCCAGTCAATGTCCATAATGTCCAATGTTCCAAATGACCTTCCGTGCGTTGCATGGTCAGGCCCCTCATTACATCACTGACTTGTTGTGCCCCGACACTTCAGGACGCACCCTTCGGTCCTCAGGCCAGGGTCTCTTAAAGATCCCAGAGACCCATTTTAAAACCGAGGGTGACCTGGCGTTCCAGGCGGGAGCCCCCAGACTCTGGAATAACCTGCACCACCAGTCCCTTCGTGAGCTTGACTGTGTGGACTCTTTGAAAAAGCATCTGAAGACTGCGCTTTTCAGAAAAGCTTCTAGTCAAACTGCCTTTTAACTTTTATTTTTCTTTTATTCTGCGGCTCCTGGTGTTTTAAAGTCACATGTGTTTTATTATCCACTGTGTGACGTTGCTGCAATCGTTTTAGTTTCACCTCGTTGTACAGCACTTTGTGATTTGATCTGTGAAAAGCGATTTATAAATAAAATGTACTTACTTACTTACTACAAGAAGTCGTCTTCCCTTTCTGAGGATGTGTTGGTTCAATAATGTCCTCCCCCCCCGACATCAGTCTCATCTTTAGTCTGTTTCCTTTCCGTGCTGAGTTGGCATGTTCTCCCTGAGCGTACATGGCTCATATTCCAGTTTTCCTTCCAAAAAAACATGCATCTGAGGTTAAGTGGATTTCGTTACAGATTTCAGGAGTGTCACTTTGTTCAGTGTCGGGGCGTTTTGTTTGGATGATGAGTAAAAACCATCTTGAAATGATGAAGAAAAAGTCGCAGCAGGACCGATAAAACCCGGCAGTGAGTCCGAGCCGGTGTTTCCAGACAGACGGAGGCTCCTCGTGACTGTAATTCCTCCCTGGAGCTCCAGACAGTCCTCCCCTCTGTAAACCTCCAGCCACTGGCTGCTGGGGCTTCCTTTTGTGTGCGACACTTGTTTTTGTCCTTTGTTTCTGCTGTCTGACTTTATAAGCTGTTAAACGAGCTGTTACCTTGATCCTCTCATGCTCCCGTCGGGACAGCGGAAGAAGGTAGGAAGGTTTAACGCTGATCAACTTATTCTGTCACTTCATCCGTGCTGCTCTTTCCATTGTCAGTTACCGAACACACTCCCGTTGTGACTCCCTTCATGTGCTTATTGCGTCTGGTGTCTTTTTGTGAGGAAACAACGTGGATGGGCATTAGTGAATGTGCACTTTTATTCCATTGACCACATGCATTAAAGGCCGTGGCTCCACCTCGGCTCACAGCCTTTCCTCCAGCTAATCTGTGGTGGCTCCTACAAAATAAATGTCATGGTAGAATGACTGACCTCCCCGAGGTCACCAGGTGGTTGTTTGCGACCTCCACCTTAGAGATAAGGAATGCTGGAGTTTTCTACCTGCTCTCATCCTTCTCACGCTGGGTTCTTGTTTCATTTTGTTCTACCTGCATGTGTTCATGGGACTGAAGCTCTCACCTCTCGTCTCCCTCTCCAGGATCTCGCCCTGCTTTCGGAGAAGGACAAGACGCTGCTGCTGGAAGGAGGGGTGACCCTCAGTGGAGGACAAAGAGCACGTCTGGGCCTCGCCAGGTACTTTCTGCTGCGCCTTCATTCAATTCTGAAGAGTTACGAGAGTTGTTGTGTTTCTGAATCAGTCATTAAACACCTCTTTTAGCAATAAAATAAGGAAAATGAAGAAGTCTGTGAGAGACAAATATCTCTTCTGTTGTTTTTTCATGAAAAAAAAAATCGGACATAGAAACGGTTCCGCCCATGGCGCCGCCTTCCATTTTTTTTTTAAAAATCTCTACAAATGCAGTTGGAACTTGATGGTGCGCCAATGACTCGTTTACACAATGTTTTAAATGAAAACATCTCATGTTAGAAAAGTTTTGCATTTACACAGCAACGTTTTGAAAACAATGTCCATTTACACAGAAACGGTGAGAGAAGCTGAAAACGATGTAGTCTTTGTGTGAGGCCACTAGTGGGTGCTGTTGGTTGTTTTTGTAATGAAGCCACACACACTTGCAGCAGAGAACAAGAAACATTAACGACGGGAGAACACGGACATTCTTGAGGACAGACGACCAATTTGGATTCTTATTACGGTGACTGTCAAAATAAAAGTACCAGGTCCCAGGAGAATCTGGACTGGGAGTCATGAAATTGTTCAACATTGTTCTTACTGTCCAGCTACTGAGCATGTGCACAACAACTAGTTACTGCAACGGTGGTGCTCATGTGCAGTAGCAGCATTTCAGAAAAGTTGCGTGTTCCACCACCTACACGGATACGGAGTCAAAGTCTTTTTATCAAATCAAAAACGTTAAAATTACAAGACCTTGTTGACTTAAACACTGCGGTCCTGATATATAAAGCATTTCTGTCGGGGGGGGGGGGGGGGGGGGGGGGGGGGGGTTCAGCTTTGGAACAGCCTGGATAATACTTTGAAATGTTCCCATTAAGTTCAGACATTTAAAAAACCTTCAAGACCAATGTTATAGATAAGTATATTGCTCTAGAATAAACACCACGGATATTAATAATATGATCAATTATAGTAATAATAACAAAAACTAAATAGTAATAATAGTATTATAATAATAGTAATAGTATATAAATACAAATAGGAAATATAAGTGTAATTGTTGGTGTACCACATAAACTGTATATATATACCTGTACAACTCTAATATGATATGATGTGTATATATGTGTATTTATAAATTGTGTATACTTGTATAAATTTAATGTATTATTATGTTTTTCACTCTTTCACTCTCACGTATATGAAGCTTAGTTCAGACTGATGTCATGCGGTCTTACTACATTTTGTGTTTTGATTTGTTAATTGGGTTAGACGTAGTAAGTGTTTATCTTCAGCCGAGACCCTTTCGGTCGGTACAATTGTCAATCTTTGCTCTTGCTTGTTTTATTCTTTTGACAACCGACCGAAGAAGAAATTAAAAAGGTTTTCGAAAAGTTTGACCTTTGGAGCCATTTTCAAAAATGTGTTTTCAGTGACTCCGAAAACAAAACCAAACTTTCAGTTTTCACTTGAAAACATTGTCTTGCAAATGCTCAGTCCAGTCCATAGAAATGTCTATTTAACGTTGGAACATCCTGGGTTGGACCTTCACGGCTCTGGAAAACGTCCAGTCGCGGTGCTGACGTGTGGCAGCTGAACATAAAGATAAGCTCCCAAAGCTTCTTTCTTTTTGTGTGTTTTATGGTCTCAGCTTTCTGTGGCCTTGTTGTGTTTTATTGCTGGAATAAATCTGCGTGAAGATGACGACAGTCAGACGCTTCATAGTCCCAGGCGTGATTTATTGCAGCCTGATCATCAGATCCTCAGTGAATCGTCACTGGAGGTGATTTACTCCAAAAGGTTCCTCATTCACACGCTTTACGAACACTACGTCTGTTCTGTTGTCATTGTTTTCTCTCTGTCATCGTGTTTACTTTCCCCTTTTTATGTGTGTGTCCTTCCCCCTCAGGGCTTTATATAAGGACGCAGACCTCTACCTGCTGGATGCACCTTTCACCCACCTGGACATTGTGACGGAGAAAGAGATCTTTGAGAAGTGCGTATCTCAACAGAGGGCCTTTTATGTGGGAGGGAGCGGGGGGTACTACACCACCGCTTTAGTTCAAGGTCGTCACTTGTCGTCTCGGGCGTTGTGCTGAGTAAGCGGCTGCTTCACCACAGTGTAACTGGTCCAAGCATTTTTTTATGTCAAACGCTTCAAAACTGAACAATAATGTGATGAAATGTGGACAAACAGTCAAAATCTTTGATTCACATTTGGGGCGACGACAAACAGCTGGTCCACCAATCACCGCCCGTCCATGTGCAAGTTTAGTAATTGGAGACCTGTCCACGGGGAGAACATGCAAACTCCACGCGGTATTTGAACCCATGACCTCGCTGTGAGGCCAGCGCGCTAACCACTGCTCCACCGCGCCCCTGTCTCTCGGCGATCACCACCTCACCACCTCTCTGGTGGGAATTGTTTGTGTGTCGGCTGGAGAACTCTCCTCCTGGTAGCTCCACCCACACTGACCAGACCAACAGTGACCCCCCCCCCCGCCCTCCAGGTTGGGGGTTGAGTGGTGGGCTAATAACCCGCCCCCATAAATCCTGCATATTACAGAAGTCAAAACTCGCATTACTGCATGGTACTGTGGGGAAACAGAGATTAAAAAAAACAAAAGAAGTGAATGTTAATATTTTCCTCCACTCCAGGAGAAAAGATCAGGAACAGTGGCGTTCTTTACTTTCATATTTTCTACATGATACATTTAATGCACTCGACATTTTCAAATCAACACCTCCATGATTGGAAAGGAGCAGTAAGAACTAAATATTTCTTATACTTGTCTTTCCCCTTACTTGAAAAAATAGAAACGTCCAATTCAAGTTTCAAGTACATGACCATGCTTATTTATAGTTTCTCTTTTATTGCTACGATGTTGATACTTTTCACTATTACTGGTATTATACATACGTATTATCCTCTCTCTCTCTCTCTCTCTCTCTCTCTCTCCTCTCTCTCTCTCTCTCTCTCTCTCTCTCTCTCTCTCTCTCTCTCTCTCTCTCTCTCTCTCTCTCTCTCTCTCTCTGCTCTCTCTCTCTCTCTCTCTCTCTCTCTCTCTCTCTCCCTCTCTCTCTCTCTCTCTCTCTCTCTGACAGAGTGATAGAGGTATTTCTTTTATAACTCATTTAGCAGTGGCAGTATGGAGGGTAACTTGTCAACAGTAAACGGCAGAGACACCAAAAAATATATATATGTTTTTTCATTCACAACAGTGATTGCAGGATTTTTCTTTGACGATGACACACTGCTCTATAGTATTTGTACCTTCTGTGCAGCCGGTCTTTCGTCAGACTTACTGTAAAGCCTGTACTCTCTCCTCGTCTTCATGCAGGTGTATCTGTAAACTCATGGCCTCTAAGACTCGCGTTGTCGTCACGAGCAAGTTGGAGCATCTCAAGCGAGCTGACAAGATCCTGCTGCTGCACAACGGAGACTGTTACTTCTATGGCACCTTCTCCGAGCTGCAGGCCAAGCGGCCGGACTTCAGCTCGCTCCTCCTCGGCCTCGAAGCGTATGACAACATCAACGCCGAGCGGCGCGGCTCCATCCTCACAGAGACCCTGCGCAGAGTCTCCATCGACGAAACCGCCGGCTTCCGAGGGCCAGAGCCCATCCGCCAGTCCTTCCGCCATGTGCCTCCTCCAATCATTGGCTCCGGAGCTCCCAGTCCTCCTGCAGGCGACGGCCATCCTGAAAAACGCAAACACTCCCTCATCCTCAACCCTCTGACTGCCGCCCGCAAGTTCTCCTTCATCGGGAACTCCCAGCAGCCCTCAAACGGTCAGTCCGCCTCCATGGAGGACGGGGTGCACGAGCTTTCGGAAAGGAAGTTTTCCGTGGTGCCCGAAGATGACCAGGTGGAGGAAGTGCTCCCGAGGAGCAACGCGTACCACCACGGGCTGCAGCAGCTGCACGGGCAGCGCCGTCAGTCCGTGCTGGCCTTCATCACTAACGCTCAGGGACAAGAGCGCCGCGAGCAGATGCAGTCGTCCTTCAGGAGGAAGCTGTCCATCACACCACAGTGCGACCTGGCATCAGAGCTGGACATCTACGCTCGCCGCCTGTCCAAGGACAGCGTTTATGACATCAGTGAGGAAGTGGACGAAGAAGACATGGAGGTACGGCTTTCTAATGCTTCGGCGTCTTTATCTTAACGAGACAATGTTTGTGTCGACTCACATAAAAGTCTGTGATCTTAGTCCCAGCGAATCTTGTGAATTTGAAGGGTTAAAGACTCCCTCTGCGTCTCCACAGCAATGCTTTGCTGATGAACGTGGCAACGTCTTTGAAACTACCTCATGGAGCACTTACCTGCGCTACATCACCACCAGCAGGAGCCTCGTCTACGTCCTCATCTTCATCCTCTTCATCTTTGTCATTGAAGTAAAACCTCTTCACCTTTCCTGGTTGCTTCTGTATATTCGAATTAAATCATTTATTTCGTTCTTCTCCTTTTCCACCGTTAGGTTGCTGGTTCCGTCATTGGCATTTTCCTCATCACAGAGTGAGTCTGAACAGAGGTCACGTTATTGTTGCATGAGGATATTTTCATTCACAAAAAACAAGACACCTCGCCCGGCTGCTAGCAATTCTGGGTGTTTACTCAGGCCTTTTGAACTCGACAACGTTTCAAGTGAAAATGGATCGTTTTAGCATTTTAGAAAAGTGTCATGTTTACACGCCAATGTTTTGAAAACGATGTCTGTTTACTCGTAAAGAGCAGAAGCGCTGAAAACAGTGTAGTTAGCATGCCAGGCCACTAGTGGGTGCTGTTTGTTTTTGTAATGAAACCACACACGCAGAGTACAACGCGCTCTAAACATCAACAGTGTGAGAACACAGACATTGTGGTGGACAGACGACCAAGTTGGATTATTATATAAAATAAAAGTACCAAGTCCAGGAGAATATGGACTGGGAGTCATGACACTCTGGAGGAAAACATTGTTCTGATTGTCTCTACTGAGCATGTGCAGAACAACTAGTCACTACGGACGTGGTGCCATGTGTAGTAGCAGCGTTTCCAAGGAGACGGTAAAAACACTTTCAAAATGTTCCACCTTGGGAGCCGCTATCAAAAAACCTGTGTTTCCGGTTGCTCTGAGCACCTTTGTTGAGTAAACGGACCCCCACAACCCAGCACGAGTTTTCAGATTTCACTTGAAAACTTGTCGTTAAAAACAGGGCCACAAATATAAGTTCTCAGTGAAATATCTCCTTATGGACAGAAAACTCAGTTATATACGAAAATATTATCATCCTCGGGTGACTCAATGAGATTTATTAACACTTAAATAATCCCTCTTCAGAAATTAACAAACTCATCTGTGGAATTAAATACAGATAGAAATAATGTTGTTAGAAAATATTATTACCACAACGAAATGTTCTGTGCAACTGTTTTAAACAAAAATATTTTTCAACAAATTGTATCTGTATTGTATAATTGTGTTTTCAAGGTAATTATGTAAATATCAGAATTGTAAGAAACATAATGGAACCGACCTGAATGATGTTCAATTTGTCATTTCTTACTGAAGGACATTGTTTGTTTTTAAGCGACAAATTAATGCTGAAGAGTTTTGAGTGCCTCTCCAGTCTTCTTCTGATAGAAGGACACGTCCACACGCCGAGCTCTGAGGAAGCCCGCAGAAGACGTCCAAACATGTCAGCGGGACCAGAAGAGCCCCTGAGAGGATCGTCAAAGTATATCACAACAGGAAAGCTAAACTCAGTCCATGTTTCACCTTCGCCAGCACCATCTGGAGGGACGGAGCCAACCCGTCCTCACCCAACTTCATCAGCGAGCAGCAGCCCAACGCGTCCTCCCCTCCCGTCCACCTGGCTGTCATCGTCACGCCCACCAGCGCCTACTACATCATCTACATCTACGTGGCCACGTCGGAGAGCGTGCTGGCCCTGGGGGTCTTCAGGGGCCTCCCGCTGGTGCACACGCTGCTGACCGTGTCCAAACGACTGCATGAGCAGATGCTGGGCGCCGTGCTGCGAGCCCCCATGGCCATCCTCAACACCATGAAGACAGGTTCCTCCACTCATCTGACCTCTGAACCGACACGTTGTCTCTGGGTACGGCCATGCTGGAGACGCTCTGTTGTCTTTCAGGTCGCATCATGAATAGATTCATCAAGGACATGGCCACGATAGACGACATGCTGCCTCTGGTGCTGTTTGACCTCATACAGGTATTCACCACCTCATACGTCCTCCAACACGTCTTCACCACCACACCTGTTAGTTGGTCGAACATCTGAGGCAGCAAGTCAACATTTAGTGATTAAAGACGACATGAAGCAGAAACAATTTAAAGGAAATATGTAGTTTACAGCCAGATGAAGAAGGATCAGATTGTAATTGTTTAACAGCCAAAACTGCAGCTCTGAGCTTTATTCAGTGACTCAAGGTGGTCCAGGAACATGTGTCCCACTGAGGCTCCAGGACATCGTGGTACCAGACCCCCGACACACTTTCAGACACTGCATTCAATTTTACTTCAATTCAGTTTAATTAATTTCACTTGTGCCAAATACGGCAGTCATTTCAAGGCAGGTTTACAGAGAAAACAGATTCTAGAAAACAATTCTACATGAGCAGTAGAACAACCTGTAGAACCAGACCCAGAGGAGAAGACTTCCTGTAGAACCAGACCCAGAGGAGAAGACTTCCTGTAGAACCAGACCCAGACGAGGAGACTTCCTGCAGAACCAGACTCAGAAGAAGAGACTTCCTGTAGAACCAGACCCAGAGGAGGTGACCTCCTGTAGAACCAGACCCAGAAGAGGTGACTTCCTGTAGAACCAGAACTAGAGGAGAAGACTTCCTGTAGAACCAGACCCAGAGGAGGAGACTTTCTGTAGAACCAGACCCAGAGGAGGAGACTTTCTGTAGAACCAGACTCAGAGGAGTAGACTTCCTGTAGAACCAGAACCAGAGGAGGAGACTTTGTGGAGTTCTGGTCGGGGTTAGAGGGTAGAAGAAGACAACAGGAGAGGACAGACAGATGGACAGTTGGGAGGGATTCAAACAGGGATTTAGCAGCACAGACAGTCCACACCACATGAGGCAGGTGGTCATAATGTTCCGGCTCATGGATTCACAGTCGCTCTTTAGTTGTTGGGATCAGATCCAGCTGTTTTGTTTGGTTGGTTTCTAGAAGGTGTGTTCTGGTTCTGTTCCCCCCTCACACGTCTTCGCAGCTCACATTAATCGTCACCGGCGCCATCTTCACCGTGTCCATCATGCGGCCGTACATCTTCATCGCCGCCATCCCTCTAGCCATTATCTTCGTCATCCTCAGGAAGTACTTCCTCAGAACTGGACAGCAGCTGAAACTCCTGGAGGCTGAAGGTGAGCGTCCAGTCAAAGTTGGACAGTTGGTCCTGACACTGAGACGGTGGTCTCTCATTCATTCAGGCCCCATTCACACTGAAAGTTTTGAAAACAGTTTACAAGGAAAGGCTGACAATGGCGTCGTCTTCATGTTGGGTCGCTAGTTGGTGCTGGTGATGGGAGAACACGGAACTTCGAGTGGACAGACCGCCAAGTTGGATTGTGACTGTCAAAATAAAACGACCCCCAAAAAAGTGCAAATCAGATTTATGATATTAAAATTGGGTTCTGCTAATATTTGAAATATTTTATTGTGATTAACCATATAGTTACACAAAATGATTTTTTTTTTTTTTAAAGTAACTAGTTACTTGGTGAAGTAACTCATGTCTCCCTTTAATCTCCCCTTGGCGTGTCCTGTATGTCAGAAAGATGATCTATATACATGATTTGTTTTTACAGTTGTATTAAAAGCCTCCTCAGAGGATCATCTTCAGGAATACAGGAAGCAAATCTTTGTTTTTAACAACACGTCAAGACGTTTCCTCAACAAATCATCTTCTCAAACAGTTTCTGCAGTGTAGTGGGATCACAGTCACCTCACAGCCGGACGGTCCCTGGTTCAAACCCAGGCAGAATCGTGTGTGTGTGTGTGTGTTCAGGGATTTCCTCTCTTTCTGTCCGGATTCGATGGACGTCCGATCCAGAGAGTCGCTCTGACGACTTTCAACTTTTCTTCTGCTGTTTTCTTTTCCCTCTCATGACAATTAGAATCTGAGATTTGTCAGGTATTATATTATCTCTGCACACATGGCAGCGGTTTCCTGGGCATTACATCACTCAGTACTGTAGTATTCTGAACAAAGCACCAGTCCCTTTAAATCACAAACAACAGATGTTTCAGAAGTGAGAGATGTGGACCACAGTGGTGAGACGGGCTCTCAAAATCAACCTGAACATTAAAAAAAAAAAAAAAAAAAACTCCAAAAAAAACATTTCTACTGTGGTACCTTGTCTGATGTGATGGAATATATTTACGACTCTTTAATACAGGTACTCTACTTAATGTTGTGGCTGCCTCCTCTTCTCCGGAGTATTATTCTGCAGAAGTAACAAGACTGTCACTTGAGTGAGCAGAGTCATGGATGCTGTGTTTCCCTGCTTCGGTCACACACTCGGTGTGTGTTGTTTGCTGACAGCTGAGGTGTTTCCTGGGCAGGAGACATGAGCCGAGCTGGGATTTCCTCCATCCCCATCCTGGTGTCACTCCGTGTCCAGAACATCATGTCGGACAGTGGAAAGTCCAAGCACAGTTTGTTGTCCATGGCAGATCATAGTTCCAGTTCGCCGGGTCATTCCTGCGTTCGCCTCTTCATCTCTCACGTTCAACACATTAAAACAGGAAAAGTTCTATAGATCGGAGTCACTTCCTGTTCAAAGGCAAACTAAAGTCAAGCTTATTACATTATAAGATAAGATATCCCTTTATTTATCTCGCATGTGGAGAAATTTGCAGTGGTACAGCAGGATAGTACAGAGAAAGAAGCACACATAGCAGGAACTAAAAAAAGCAGATAAAGATACAATATAATAGAAAAATATGCACACGGTGCCTATAAGTGTGGACATGTACAGAATATGGGGGTGGATGTATTTTACACAGTAAATACGTTCTTATAGATTATTATTGTTATTGCACCACTTCTTGTCCAGCTGGAGTGGAGTGATATTGTCCGGTTGTGGTGTGCAGTGGTCTACTGGGAGCAGGCTCGGTTGAAGAGTCTGACTCTTTTCTTGTGAATTCACCAGCTCGCCACAGTTCCTAACGCCACACAATGAGAAAACAAACCCGCTTTTCACTTATTGAACTCAGAAGATGTATTTACAGCAAGAAAGTGAGCTCAATGCTAAATTCTACTGTGTGATGGATCAATAATATGTCAACTCACAATAGAGGGATATTGTTCAAAACTTCCAGCGGCTGGCTCGTGTACCATGTGACTCATCCTCTTTCACATGTTCACAGCTCTGTTTTTCTAACATAATGATCTCTGAGATCGCGCTCACACAACTTTTCAAGTGAAAACACTTTGTTTTTGTTTCAGGAACGTTTTGGCGTTTACGCATCAGCGTTTTGAAAAAGGAAGTTCGTTTTTACACAGGGAGTGCTGAAAAACTATGTCGTTTTCATGTTAGGCCAAACATCTCTCGGAAAATTCAGTTTTCCCCGTTTCCATGGAGATGGAAAGGTCCAAACTTTTTCAAAAAGTTCCACCCTGAGAGCCATTTTCAAAAAGTTGCATTTGCATTGGCTTCGTGCATCGTTGTTAAGTGAAGAGGCGCCAAAACGCAACGGAAATTCAGCGTTTTCACTTGAAAACATTGTGTGAACAAGGGCCAGAAAGACCACGTTTATTGTGCGGATTACTAACTGGATACTTAGAAATCATTTGTGTTTTATGTTTACTTTTTAACATTTACACTACCAGTCGAACCCTTTAGAACGCCTCCATTTTTCCAGTTGTTTATTGCAAATGAACTTACTCAAGTCCAATGAATAGCTTGAAACGGTACAAAGGTAAGTGGTCAACTGCCAGAAGTTATAAAAAAGTTTCTCAACTGTCTCAGTAGATGGACAATAAGAACAGTGTTTCTTCTGTGGTGTCATGACTCCCAGTCCATATTCTCCTGGGATTGTTACTTTTATTTTGACAGTCAACGTAATAACAATCCAACTTGTTCGTCTGTCCACTAGAACGTCAGTGTTCCCCCGTTGCTGAAGTTTACAGCGTGTGGTTCTCTGCTGCGCGTGTGGGGTTTTATTACAAATACAAACAACAGCACCAACTAGTGGCCCAATTTGAAAACTACGTCATTACAACAATGCCTTTTTTTTTTAAACGTTGCGTAAACAGGGTCTTAGACTTGAACACAAAATTAACATAACGTACACTTTATTTATCTAAGTTGCCCTGCTGAAAAATGTCCCCTTGATTTTGATGGTGTATTAGAATTTTATTAAATTTTATTTTATTTTAGTTTGTTTTGTTTTTGTTTGGTTTAGTTTAGTTTGTTTTAGTTTAGTTTTGTTCTGTTCGATTCTGTTTAGTTTAGTTTGTTTTATTTTATTTTATATTATTTTATTTTATTTTAGTTTGTTTTAGTTTAGTTTAGTTTATTTTAGTTTGTTTTAGTTTAGTTTAGTTTAGTTGAGTTTAGTTTAGTTTTGTTCTGTTTAGTTAAGTTTGTTTTATTTTATTTTATTTTATTTTATCTTATTTTATCTTATTTTATCTTATTTTATCTTATTTTATTTTATTTTATTTTATTTTTGTTCTGTTTATTAAAACAATAAAAGTCTGTCTCTTAATATCAGACAAAGGCCGTTGAGCTTTAAGCACCAAAGAGTTGTGAGCTGATCGTAGGTGAACAAACCAGGTAAAACCTGCTAGAACTGAATGTGGATTGTCCACACACTGTGTACAGGTGTGCCACACAATCAGACCAAACATCTGTCAAACAGGAAGTGCGGGTAGCTTTTCTTCCTTGTCCTCATGATCTTAAAGTCTTCTTTTTCCTGCAGCCCGGAGCCCCATCTTCTCCCACCTCATCATCTCTCTGAAGGGTCTGTGGACCATTCGGGCGTTTGGCCGTCAGACCTACTTCGAGGCGCTCTTCCACAAAGCCTTGAACACCCACACAGCCACCTGGTTCCACTACCTGACCACGCTGCGCTGGTTCCTCTTCCGCTGCGACATGATCTTCGTCCTCTTCTTCACCGCCGCCGCCTTCATCGCTGTAGGAACCAACCGTGAGTGATGACACGCGTAGACGGCTTGGTACTAAGCTGCTGTAGTTTGAGGCCTGGGAATCTCCAGATGTGTATCGACTGACACAACGGTTCACCGCCTCACATCATAGCCGATGAACGTCTTGGACGTGTTGTGCTTTGATTGCTTTCAGACGGGTAAATATCACAGTAGTGATGTGCTGCATGTAGTATAAAAGCTAATTGACTCCCCGTTTATATGATGTTTTCAAGTAAAAATCGAAACATTTTGTTCCCATTTGGTCTCTATGTGTTTGCCCGGCAATAGAAACGCGACCCGTTGGATGTATGGCGACTACGTGTTTAGCATTAGCTGGCGGCTACGTCTGTAGTTGGGAAATACGTCTTCTACAGTGTAACTATCCAGACATGAGAAGATGTTGTCTAATGACCACCGGATAAAAAGGAAGTGAGTGTTTGTTTGATGACCTGCATGAGAAATCACAAGTGGAGTTGGACCCGTAAAAAACCCCGCGTATTGTGTCACGGCCTGCGAGTTCAGACTAAAGCCTCATTTCACAGCTCATTCCTTCTCATGGAGCCACGGACAGTGTAAGATCAGAGGGAGCAGCTGTGATTGGACCAGGCTCATGACTGTGTGTGTGTGTGTGTGTGTGTGTGTGTGTGTGTGTGTGTGTGTGTGTGTGCTCCACAGAGGACAAGCCGGGGGAGATCGGCATCATCGTGGCTCTGGCCATGCTCATCCTGGGGACTTTCCAATGGGCCGTGATCACCAGCATCACTGTGGACGGGCTGGTACGTTGTTCACACACACACTCACACACTCACACACACACACACACACACACACACACACACACACACACACACACACACACACACACACACACACACACACACACACACACACACACACACACACACACACACACACACACACACACACACACACACTTCCCTCCTCCCACTTCTCTCTGGTTCCTCGGGCTCTTTGTAGAAGTTCTTCTGTGGCTCAGGCCCGTTAAATGACAACGTTTAAAAGTGAGAAGAGAAAACCTTTGTTTTGTTTCGGGGGTCACTGAAAACGCAACTTTTCCAAAACTTTGTCTCCATGTAAACGGGGGAAAACGCATCTTTGCGGGAACGCTGCTCCCGGTCCTGCTCATGCTCGGCCGTAGTAACTGTTAGCTCTGCCACTGTTAGCTCGCCACGTGGATACGACTTTTCTGAAACGAAAACACCAAAAGGATGGGTTTTCACCTGAAACATTGCGCAAACGGGGTCTGAGCCTCTGGTTTCAACACGGAAACCTGATTTGACCTGATAAACCAGGAGCAGTTTGCGTGTTTGCCACATGTCGTAGAAGTAATCTGGTGGAAGACTCTCTCTCCTCCCTTCATCGACTCCTCATCCTTCAGATGCGTTCGGTGGATCGTGTCTTCAAGTTCATCGACCTGCCGCCCGAGGAGCCGCTGCCCAAGAAGTCGGGCGGTAAAGGAGGCGCCGACCTCGTCATCGACAACCCACACGCCCACGACTGCTGGCCCAACCGGGGCCAGATGGACGTGCAGGGCCTGACGGTGAAGTACACCGAGGCTGGGCGGGCCGTACTCGGCAACATCTCCTTCAGCGTGGAGGGCGGGCAGAGCGTGAGTCTTTACCTGTGGGAGTCACTTCACTGAACCCTGGACCTGTGATGACGGTCACGTCTTTATAAAGGCACGAGCTAGTCAACCCTGAGCCACAGCAAGGTCAGAGGAAGGTCGGAGGAAGGTCAGAGGGAGGTCATAGCAAGGTTACAGCAAGGTCACAGCAAAATCAGGGGAAGGTCACAGCAAGGTCACAGCAAGGTCAGAGGAAGGTCAGAGGGAGGTCATAGCAAGGTTGGAGGAAGGTCAGAGCAAGGTCAGAGGGAGGTCATAGCAAGGTCAGAGGAAGGTCACAGCAAGGTTGGAGGAAGGTCAGAGCAAGGTCAGAGGGAGGTCACAGCAAGGTCAGAGGAAGGTCAGAGGAAGGTCAGAGCAAGGTCACAGCAAGGTCAGAGGAAGGTCATTTTTTCCTTATATTTGATTGACACTTATTTTTCTTGTTTTCAAATATAAAAAGATGGATCACAGCATTACAGAGCCAGAAGTCTCCAACATTCCTGACCTAAACATCGTTTTAAGACACTTCACACTTTGTAGAAATGAATCTAGTTCTGCTGAACATGCTGAATCTGTTAAAAGGGGATAGGACACTCATAAAACTGTATTTATATCCCTATTATAGCTTTTATGAACAATCACAGCTATGATTTAGAACAGCAGATTCTATATTTATTATCCTCTTTAGTAGATTTAGCTATTTGACCTGTTTTACCAGTTTTTAGCCATTTTAGCGGTTTTACTCCTCTCAGCATCGTCAGTCAGGAGATAAAAGTCTGTTTGGACGATTGTTGGACATCAGACAATCGTCCAAACAGACAAGTGGAATTATAATCACTTAAAAAGGTTCAGATCCATATAATTGAGTGAAAGCTTCAGGGAGCCTCTACAGAGGAGCTGTAGAGTCACTACAGAGGAGCTGTAGAGTCACTACAGAAGAGCTGTAAAGTCACTAGAGGAGCTTTAGAGTCACAAGAGGAGCTTTAGAGTCACAAGAGCTGTAGAGTTACAAGAGGAGCTGTAGAGTCACTACAGAAGCTGTAGAGTCACTAGAGGAGCTATAGGGTCACAAGAGCTGTAGAGTTACAAGAGGAGCTGTAAAGTCACTACAGAAGAGCTGTAAAGTCACTAGAGGAGCTGTAGAGTTACAAGAGGAGCTGTAAAGTCACTACAGAAGAGCTGTAAAGTCACTAGAGGAGCTTTAGAGTCACAAGAGCTGTAGAGTTACAAGAGGAGCTGTAAAGTCACTACAGAAGAGCTGTAAAGTCACTAGAGGAGCTCTAGAGTCACAAGAGCTGTAGAGTTACAAGAGGAGCTGTAGAGTCACTAGAGGAGCTTTAGAGTCACAAGAGCTGTAGAGTTACAAGAGGAGCTGTAGAGTCACTACAGAAGCTGTAGAGTCACTAGAGGAGCTATAGGGTCACAAGAGGAGCTGTAGTCATTAGAGGAGCTTTAGAGTCACTAGAGAAGCTGTAGAGTTACAAGAGGAGCTGTAGAGTCACTAGAGGAGCTTTAGAGTCACCAGAGGATCTGTAGAGTCACTAGAGGAGCTTTAGAGTCACTAGATGAGCTGTAGAGTTACAAGAGGAGCTGTAGAGTCATTAGAGGAGCTATAGAGTCACTAGATGAGCTGTAGAGTCACTAGAGAAGCTGTAGAGTCATTATAGGAGCTATAGAGTCACTAGAGAAGCTGTAGAGTCACTAGAGGAGCTATAGAGTCATTAGAGGAGCTTTAGTGTCACTAGAGGAGCTGTAGAGTCACCAGAGGAGCTGTAGAATCACAACAGAGGATCTGTAGAGTCACTAGAGGAGCTGTAGAGTCACTAGAGGAGCTGTAGAGTCACCAGAGGATCTGTAGAGTCACTAGAGGAGCTATAGAGTCACTAGATGAGCTGTAGAGTTACAAGAGGAGCTGTAGAGTCATTAGAGGAGCTATAGAGTCACTAGATGAGCTGTAGAGTCACTAGAGAAGCTGTAGAGTCATTATAGGAGCTATAGAGTCACTAGATGAGCTGTAGAGTCACTAGAGAAGCTGTAGAGTCACTAGAGGAGCTATAGAGTCATTAGATGAGCTGTAGAGTTACAAGAGGAGCTGTAGAGTCATTAGAGGAGCTATAGAGTCACTAGATGAGCTGTAGAGTCACTAGAGAAGCTGTAGAGTCATTATAGGAGCTATAGAGTCACTAGATGAGCTGTAGAGTCACTAGAGAAGCTGTAGAGTCACTAGAGGAGCTATAGAGTCATTAGAGGAGCTTTAGTGTCACTAGAGGAGCTGTAGAGTCACCAGAGGAGCTGTAGAATCACAACAGAAGATCTGTAGAGTCACAAGAGGAGCTATTGAGTCACTAGAGGAGCTGTAGAGTCACCAGAAGATCTGTAGAGTCAGGTGTGGCTGTAGAGCTGCAGGATGTCAGCTCAGCCAGTTGCCAGGCAGTGTGCTGGTCACTCGGAGCGGTCGGAGTGTGAGGAGTGTGTGCTGTGCTGCTCCAGGTGGGTCTTCTGGGTCGGACCGGCTCGGGGAAAAGCACCCTGCTGTCCGCTATGCTGCGGCTCGCTTCCACCGACGGAGAAATCTCCATCGACGGCGTGTCCTGGAGCTCCGTCTCACTGCAGACATGGAGGAAGGCGTTTGGAGTGGTGCCACAGGTACGTCTTCAGCCATAACATTAGGACCACTGACCGCTGAGGTGTCAACATGTGATGAGAGAAAATGCTCTCGGCTATTGTGATAATGATATAATTTGCAATAAATAAAAAAACATTTAAGTTGATAATATGAATGTCTGTGACCTTCAAGGCGTAAATATTTAGAACTGATAAAAACTATTAATTGCATTCATTGTGGTTTAATTCGAATTAAATGCATATTTCTCTGAATGTGCAGAGTGAATGGAAACATAAATCCACGTTGTCCATCTTAGAATTAGCAGCTTTGATCTCAGTAGACTTATGTGTGCATTTTAAATGTTCCTCTGGATCACTTAGTAAACGTCTTCTTGAGGACCTCGGGGGTCTAAATGTTCAAAGGTTGAAGTAAATCTGAGATGTAATTAGGCACGAGACCATTCAGAGCTTTATAGACCAGAAGTCACATGTTGAAGTTGATCCTTGGACCTTCAGGCAGTGCAGAGATTGAAGTTCAGTCCATTTCCAGAATGTACCCAGAACTATTTGCAGTCAAAATAAGTAAAACCTTCAGAAATGCCTCATTTCCAAGGTTATTTTTCTGTCTTGGTGCTGCGCCCAGCCGAGAGGTGAACCTGGATACGTCCCCCCTCCTGTGGTACAAAGTGGTATTACAGCTCAGGACTCAAACATCTTTTCACTATGTGTGTTGGTTGTTTACATTCTGGTCGTATCGTTTGTCCTTTCATGTATATATGTGTGTGTGTGTGTGTGCGTGTAATAGTGTTTCTTGTGTAGTGTTTAAAGAGATAAACAGCTGGAGATGACAGAAACTGAACCTGAGACACGTGAAGGAAACAAACCTTGATAGTCTTTAAACACGTTGACGTGAACTTGTGCAGCCGTGTTTGCAGTCCGTTTGAGGCCTCGTGTGTTTTCTGTTGCTTCAGCGGTGAATGTTGACCCCTTCCGCTTCAAAGGCCAAAGAATCCTCAACATTTTTTCTCTTTTCTTTGTTGAACAGCGGATTTTTATTCTGACTGGAACTTTCCGCATGAACCTGGACCCGTACGGACGCCACAGCGACGAGGAGCTGTGGAGGGTCACAGAGGAGGTAGGGGTCAGAGGTCAGACTGCTGCTCGCTCACGGGTCAGAGGTCAGACTGCTGCACGCAAACAAACAACAACAAACAATACAGAAATCAAACTTGACAGGCTTTCATTTGGTCTTAGATTTCATTAGACGCTTAAATTGCACCGAACCAGTTTTGCCCAGAAATCGCAGCAGCAGTGACCGTGTTCGAGTCCGGCGTGACGTGGCGTGTCCTTGTCTGCAGGTGGGTCTGAAGTCGGTGATCGAGCAGTTCCCGGACAAACTGGACTTCCAGCTGGAGGACGGAGGCAACGTCCTGAGTAACGGACACAAACAGCTGCTGTGTCTCGCTCGCTCCATCCTGAGCAAGGCCCGAATCCTGCTGCTGGACGAACCCTCGGCCTACCTCGACCCCATGTCAGTGTGTGTGCGTGTGCGTGTGCGTGTGTGCGTGTGCGTGTGCGTGTGCGTGTGCGTGTGCGCGTGTGTGTGTGTGTGTGTGTGTGTGTGTGTGCGTGTGGTGACAATCTGGAGTGTTTCTACTCATTTTAAACTGATGTTGGCTGAACATATGTGAATGTGTGTTTTCCACCATGTGAAGCTGAGTGACGGTAAATGAAGCCTGTAATGGTGTGTGTGTGTGTGTGTGTGTGTGTGTGTGTGTGTGTGTGTGTGTGTGTGTGTGTGTGTGTGTGTGTGTGTGTGTGTGTGTGTGTGTGTGTGTGTGTGTGTGTGTGTGCGTGAGCAGAACTCTGCAGGTCCTGAGGAAGATACTGAAGCAGGCCTTCTCCGGCTGCACCGTCATCCTGTCGGAGCACCGGGTGGAGCCGCTGCTGGAGTGCCAGTCCTTCCTGGTAAAACTCCGCCTTCATCTTCATCCGTAAAAACTTCCACTCCTGGAAGCTTTCCGGGACGTTCTCACTCAGAGAAACTCCTTTTTATGAACCAACACGGAGTGAACTGGACATTTCTACCCAGTAGAACGTCTTGCTCTCAGCACAGTGACGCGTTCGTCTTCCAAAAGACGACAGAACTGAAGTCGGGAACCTTTTATTCGCTTGGTTTTCTCGTTGGAGCGAGCGGCTAGCTTAGCCTTAATATTAACGACGCGCCAGCGTTCTTGGCGGATTACAATAAGTAGAGATGAGAATCATCCGCACAGCGGTGTAACAGTATTGATTTGTGGAACAGATGAAGATTAATTCTTGAAGATAATGGGGCCCAGGACGGAGCCCTGGGGGACACCGGAGGAGCAAAGAAAAGATTTTAACTGAATGAACCGAGTGTGACAAGAGAGGCGTGACTTGGACCGGTCCAGGAGTGTTTGATAGTCCAATGGATGGAGGAGGAGGAGGAGGAGGAGGAGGAGGAGGAGGATGCAGTGGGTGATGGAGGAGGAAGAGGAGGATTGATAACAGTCAGCAGCAATCTGGAGTCTTTGTTGACGAACAGACGTTTCTGTGCTGTGATGAAAACCAGACCGGAATCTGATGGAATCGGCCGATTAGAAAAAGGAGGAGGGTTGTTGAAGTTGTGGTTTTCGAGCAGCAGAAGTCAGAAATGGTGGAAGAAGCAGAGGAGCCGATGTCGGCGGTCATCAGGGGGGAGAGTGAGGAGACGGAGGTGGAAGTCCAATCGGTATTCCTGAATGAGAACCAACTCTCTGAACAGTCACTTTAAAATCCCACCTCAAATCTCCTCTTTTCAAACAGGCACTCTGATGGTCGCCCACAAAACCCCGGAAGCTTTTTGATGGTTGTTCACTTGTTTTTAACTTGTTGTTCATGGTTGTTCAAGTGTTTTTAACTTGTTGTTCATGGTTGTTCATGTGTTTTTAACTTGTTGTTCATGTGTTTTTAACTTGTTGATGGTTGTTTGTTGTTGATGGTTGTTCATGTGTTTTTAACTTGTTGATGGTTGTTTGTTGTTGATGGTTGTTCAAGTGTTTTTAACTTGTTGATGGTTGTTTGTTGTTGATGGTTGTTCACTTGTTTTTAACTTGTTGTTCATGGTTGTTCATGTGTTTTTAACTTGTTGATGGTTGTTTGTTGTTGATGGTTGTTCATGTGTTTTTAACTTGTTGATGGTTGTTTGTTGTTGATGGTTGTTTGTTGTTGATGGTTGTTCAAGTGTTTTTAACTTGTTGTTGATGGTTGTTTGTTGTTGATGGTTGTTTGTTGTTGATGGTTGTTCAAGTGTTTTTAACTTGTTGTTGATGGTTGTTTGTTGTTGATGGTTGTTCAAGTGTTTTTAACTTGTTGTTGATGGTTGTTCTTGTGTTTGTAACTTGTTGTTGATGGTTGTTTGTTGTTGATGGTTGTTCATGTGTTTTTAACTTGTTGATGGTTGTTTGTTGTTGATGGTTGTTCAAGTGTTTTTAACTTGTTGTTGATGGTTGTTTGTTGTTGATGGTTGTTCAAGTGTTTTTAACTTGTTGTTGATGGTTGTTCAAGTGTTTTTAACTTGTTGTTGATGGTTGTTTGTTGTTGATGGTTGTTCTTGTGTTTTTAACTTGTTGTTGATGGTTGTTTGTTGTTGATGGTTGTTCAAGTGTTTTTAACTTGTTGTTGATGGTTGTTCAAGTGTTTTTAACTTGTTGTTGATGGTTGTTTGTTGTTGATGGTTGTTCACTTGTTTTTAACTTGTTGTTGATCGTTGTTCACGTGTTTTTAACTTGTTGTTCATGGTTGTTCACGTGTTTTTAACTTGTTGTTGATGGTTGTTTGTTGTTGATGGTTGTTTGTTGTTGATGGTTGTTCAAGTGTTTTTAACTTGTTGTTGATGGTTGTTTGTTGTTGATGGTTGTTCACTTGTTTTTAACTTGTTGTTCATGGTTGTTCACGTGTTTTTAACTTGTTGTTCATGGTTGTTCAAGTGTTTTTAACTTGTTGTTGATGGTTGTTTGTTGTTGATGGTTGTTCAAGTGTTTTTAACTTGTTGTTGATGGTTGATGGTTGTTTGTTGTTGATGGTTGTTTGTTGTTGATGGTTGTTCATGTGTTTTTAACTTGTTGATGGTTGTTTGTTGTTGATGGTTGTTCATGTGTTTTTAACTTGTTGTTGATGGTTGTTTGTTGTTGATGGTTGTTCATGTGTTTTTTTAACTTGTTGTTGATGGTTGTTTGTTGTTGATGGTTGTTCGCTTGTTTTTAACTTGTTGTTGATGGTTGTTCATGTGTGTTTAACTTGTTGATGATGGTTGTTTGTTGTTGATGGTTGTTCACTTGTTTTTAACTTGTTGTTGATGGTTGTTCACTTGTTTTTAACTTGTTGATGGTTGTTTGTTGTTGATGGTTGTTCACTTGTTTTTAACTTGTTGTTGATGGTTGTTCAAGTGTTTTTAACTTGTTGTTGATGGTTGTTTGTTGTTGATGGTTGTTTGTTGTTGATGGTTGTTTGTTGTTGATGGTTGTTCATGTGTTTTTAACTTGTTGATGGTTGTTTGTTGTTGATGGTTGTTCAAGTGTTTTTAACTTGTTGTTGATGGTTGTTTGTTGTTGATGGTTGTTCACTTGTTTCTAACTTGTTGTTGATGGTTGTTCATGTGTGTTTAACTTGTTGATGGTTGTTCATGTGTTTTTAACTTGTTGTTGATGTTTGTTCATGTGTTTTTAACTTGTTGTTGATGGTTGTTTGTTGTTGATGTTTGTTCTTGTGTTTTTAACTTGTTGTTGATGGTTGTTCGTTGTGCAGCGTCACCCTGATCCAACCTTAGATTGCAGGTCTGTTGGCGGTGAACTCAGAGAGCGGCTCTCCCAGCAAACCGTCCTACATCCAACTACAGATCGTGTACTAGTGGAGCGTAACGCTTAAAAAATTCATTGCATGCAAATATACTTTGAAAACTCAGTGATATGCTAAAGCAATCCAGACAAATTAAAAGCTGAAATTATGTTTTCAGAGTAAAATCACAAGTGAGCTGGTTTGCCATGGAAACGTATCGTCGGTTTCACTGACATTTCTCCGTTCTGCTAAAAAACCAAAACGTCTCGTCCTCCAGATGATCGAGGGAAGCTCCATGAAAAGCTACGACACCATTCAGAAGCTCATGAACGAGACGAGTCACCTCAAGCAGGCCATGAGTCCCGCCGACAGGCTCCGCCTCTTCCCCTCGCTGCACCGCCTCAACTCCAGCAAGAGGCCGCCGCCGCCGCCCAACGCCAAGATCTCCGCCCTGCAGGAGGAGGCCGAGGACGACGTGCACGACACCCGGCTGTGACCCCGACACGCACACACACACACACACACACACACACACACACACACACACACACACACACACACACACACACACTTCCATGTGTATGCACTTTAGAGCCCTGAGGTACTCCGCGGCGCCCCCAGCAGGTCCTTTGAGTTCACCCTGAATTATAAAAACAAAAAAGAAAGTTGTGGAATCTCCCTGAGAATGACTTTGAGATTTTAAATTAGTCTTACAGTTTTACTTCTCAGTCTTTTTTTTATTTTTATTTTATTTGACGGATCGTAGCGGAAGCTAGCTGTAGCTTGTTAGCATTTAGCTTCTCTGTTTCTTCCTCTTGAATCTGAAGCTGGGAAACATTTAGGCCCTACTAATTTTATATAAAGCGCTGTCCGATAGTTTTTATAACACCGACGCAGAATATATGAAGGTACTGCAGAGGAACGTCTTCCCTGTGAGAACAGATGGTGTGTTTTTTTTGTTGTTTTATTTTTTACAGTGTAAATTAAGAACAAAGCTTGTTTGTGAACTCGTAGAAAATGAACTCAATCATCCCCCCAAAAATATCTGTAAAAGTATTTGTTCAATCATCATGTTTTCAAGAAGAAAGTAAAGCTTTTGAGGATTTCACTGCGGTTGCGTCTTGATTTGTCCCAGATGTGATCGAACGTCTTTTAAACTGCCCGTCCAACACCTTATATACAACTTTTATTTTCTCAACATTGAAGAATGTATGTGATGTGGAGTTTTTCCAGGGAATTGGAATAGTGCATCTAAAAATTGTACCAAAAAAAAAGAACCTCTATAGAGGAGTCATGGTTATAAAAGCACATTTGAACTCTTAACACAGTTCAATATATTTGTTTTTCTGTCGTTAGCTTTATCGTACAGGAAATGAGACTCCGTTCGTACGACAACGTTTCAAATGGAAACATCGTTTTTGTATTTTTCTAACGGAAAAGTTTCATATGTACTTTGCAGCGTGTTGAAAACGACAGCAGAAACACTGATGTAGTTTTCATGTTGATCCACCAGTGGGTGCTGTTGGTTGTTTATGTAATAAAACCTGACCAGCCCCCCCCCCCCCCATATTATTATTATTACCCAATATTGTTGATGGTGGGGGAGTCTTATGTCAATACTTCATAATCTTCAGAAACACAATAAATGAATTTGAAACAGCAGTATGAATACAAATAGAACTACCGGTATAACGTATAAAGATATATATAATAATATATAAAGACAAATTAAGCAGAAAGTAATATATTGTATTGGATCATAGTTTGGTAGAAAGATTGTATTAATTTGTTAGGTTTATCTTTTACATAATGTATTAACAGTATAGTGCAAATTATAACAAGTATTGTTAAATTCCAGTTTGTATTGTGGCTAAATGTGGTCGGATTCATTATTTTATTTTTTTTAAAAGATTGTCTTGTTTTGAAAATCAAACAGAAGTCATTATTTAATGCATAGAAGTGTATTTGTACGACCGCACGTTTAAGAGCCAAGATGCAAAGTCAACTTGTTTGTTGTCCCTAGCAACGCCATGGCAACCACAAAGAAACTGTAAAAGTTACCACGGTCCTACCACCCGACCCCGCCACGGCACCGGGACCCCACCGCAACGGCACGGCCCTTAAACTCCAGACTGAGATTGATTCATCATCAGACCAACGCTCATCATAGACTTTTCTTAGTATTTGTACTTCTCTGGCCTGTCTGCCACTCTCTCCCTCTTCTATTCCTCTCTCTCCCTGTCCTATCCCATGTACTTCTCCCCCCAACCGGTCAAGGCGGATGGCCGCCCCCCTTCCAGAGTCTAGGCTCCGCCCCACGCTTTCTTCCTGAAGAGGGAGTTTTTCCTGGTTTCCACTGTTGCTTGTTCCATCTGCTGCTCTGGAAGGTTTCGTTGGGTTCTGTTGTTCTCCATCATTGTAAGAGGCTCTGAGATGTTTGTCGATGTGATTTAGCGCTTTACAAATAAAATTGAATTGAACTGTTGAAAAAGCTGAATGAACGCGAGTAGAAATGAAAAAGTGCAGATCGTATATAAAAAATTAAATGGATATTAGGAAGATCGTTAAATTTATCACTAGAAAAGTGATCAGAGTGAAGCTAAAGCCACATTCCATCTTAAAATACAGCAATTTCCACCGAACAAAGACGTCCCCCGTGTTTTGTCTCTCTGCAGTCATGTGACCTCAAGTCTGCTGCAGGAACCAAGAGGCAGCTGAAACAAACCCACGCTACATTTTCAGGGCCATTTTGTGCCACCTGGTGAAACGACGAGGATTTTCTTTGTTAGCTGTGGGAAATCGCAGCCCCTTAGACCCTTCAGAGTGCCGCTGGGTCGTCGTCTCGCGTCACGTGATCTTCTCTCCACACCAGGTTGACCCGGATCTTCAGAAATGAAAACCGTTCACTCTGGGCGAGCCTGAACAAAGACTCGCGCCAAAACTACCTGCCCAACGGCGTGTGAGCCGTTATGTCTTCATTTTCTGTGCGTCTGGATAAATTACTCGCTGTGGAAAGTTTTTGAAAACGTCTCTTTTGGTGGCTGAGTTAGAAGAATACACCTGGACAGTCAAAAAAAAAAATAAACACAACTTGAGTTACCAGATCAGAGACGGAGCGCAAAGAAACGAAGACGCAGTGAAACTAAATGAAAAAAAAAAAAAAGATTTCCATAAGATATTTACAGTTGAATTCTTTTCTTAGGTCTTCTAGTTGTTCCTCCTCGTCGTTGGCTAAAATTGCTTTTCCCATTTCAAACAAAGGTGATTTGGATTAAAAGCAGTTAGTTTCCCACCGGTTTTCCTCTGAAGCAGTGACGCAACTAAAATGTGACATTTTCATCATGAAGCATTAGAATAGGATTTATTCAGACACAAATAACAGCAGTGACAAACACACAAGTACAATAAAGGTGCAAAGAAAAACATCAGCGACCTTTGAGTATTTTCATCATTGAAATTTAAAACAATAGTTTGTACCAGAGGGAGAGAGTGAGTCTCCAGCTGGGGGGGGGGGGGGGGGGGTCAGAAGGACAGGTTGATCGGTGGGTGGGGGTTATGGGGTCAGAAGGACAGGTTGACGAGCAGGGCTGTGTTCTCACTCTTCTCCTCAGGACTCCACCTGATGAGCGGCGAGCTCAAGTCGATCAGCTGGAGAGACAAAAACACGTGACGTGTCAGAAGTGACTCGCCGACAGCAGCTGGTTCACGTCCACGAACAAACCCCCCCCCCCCCCGCTGCAGCCGGGCGCTTGCTGTGGCGGGTGGCGGGTACCTGAGCGGCAGAGCCGGTCTTGCTGGTGGTCCGCATCAGGTCGGGGGTGTTGGTGAGGTCGATGAGCAGCTTCTCTTGAGGCCGCGGAGCCGGAGGCGGAAGGTCCAGCAGGAGGACCTGAGGAGACGAAGACCCGTCAGCTTCTCCTCATCAGGCGTCACAGAGCAAGAAACCAGCACCGAGGGAACCCGCTGAAGGGTTCCACCCTCATTTACGGACCATTGAATAAAAGCCACACCCACCAAATTCAAAAAGAAAATAAAGAAAGGTCATAGTTACGTGATGCGCCTGAACGCATCACCCATGTATCGGCGGCATGAAGCTCATTAAAAAGTACAAAAACAAAGCCGATAGGCTTATAGGCCAGAAATGACGGCAGTTTTCTGTCGGAGTTGTGATAAATGTGATTTGCAGCCGAGACCGTTTACACAACATCCCAAGTGAAAACGCTTCGTATTTGCATTTTCGTTTCAGAGAAGTTTCACATTTACATGCCAACGTTTTGAAAACGACGCTCGTTTTCACGGAAACAAACACGACTGCAGCGAGTAGACGTCAGGGGGGAAAAAAGATGATTGCAAAGCCAAATACCACAGTTGCCCCGGTGTGAGGATATTGTGGCTTCAAACCAAATGAGCAAGATGAGCCGGTCAACACCGACCAGCCAGTTTGTCCAGTTTGTCCCAAAGTGGTGGCAACCAAACAAGACAAGGCAACAAACCTTTACATTCTCACCGAAAACAGAAGCGCCTAACCTAGTTTCTATTATTTAATGTTATTTATTGTTTTGGGTGTGTGTGGTTTTATATTTGAGTGTTTTTTTCTTAACAGAGACGGGGTCTATTTTATTGTTTGTGGTTGTGAGTTTTATTCAAGTGCACTTTGTTTGTTTTATTTAAATTATTTGCAAGTTCTTGCCAGTGACAATGGTGAGAAATGACAAAGGTTTACTGCATTTGAAAGGGTATACTTGCACTATTATGATATATTATCATTGCATATGTGGTTAATTTGGTCTCAAAATGGTTTATAATATCGTTTATCAACGACTTCTAGGACAATATATCGTATCTTATGGTCACAGGCTTACGTGAAGCTCCTTGTTAGAAAACAGCAGTGAAACCTTGAACATGTGCATTCAGAAGTTCAGAGGTCACATCAAGTTCACCTGGAAGGGTCAGAGTGCATCATAGGTTAATCCTGAAAGGTCCTTTGAAAGCCGAACATCCTGAGCCCGAGGAGTATGTTTGAGGGTTAAACTGGACAAATGTTGTAATTGGTGTATTTGTCTGACCTCCTTTGTCTTTGCGTTGTTTTCTTCAGGCGTCTGGACCTTCGCCGTGTTGCTGTCGGGCTTCGACTCTTCCCGAATGGGCTCGTTCACCCCAGGGCTCTCCGCCCGCTCGGGCTGCTGGGTGGGTGGTGTCGGGGGGGCGGAGGACTCCTCCTCTTCCTCCTCCAGACAGAAAGGCTGGATGTCGGGGACGTCAGCAGGCTCCTTCTCCTGAGCCGGTTTGGCTGCGGGGCTGCAAGTAGCAAAGAAATAAAACTGTAGCACTGCACTTGTTGTCATGGTAACGAGGGGATTTACACCGGCAGACCTTCAGAGAGGTTTTAACATAGTTCACCCGTGATAGGTTTACACTTCAAAAACACTCATATTTACGTCTCCATAATTCACCGGCTATGAGTCACTTCTTGTCATAGTTGTGGCTGGTCTGTGGTTTACAGATGTAAACATACAGTACATACCATCTGTCACCACTAGATGTCAGTGTATGGCAGCAGAAAGCTGCTAGAGTACAGTGGTTTAGTCAACGATAACGGAACGATTGTGTAGACGCCCCGTTCTTTCATGAGGTTAAAAAACTTTGACAGTGTGATGTTACTAGTTAAAGATGTTTTTCCTGTATTGTTTAGCAAAGACTTTCTCATCGTCATAATTTTTTTTCTTCTTTTCTTTACAATGTTCTTATCTTTGCTTAACCAGAGCTTCGATTTACAACTGTCCTGTGTCTGCACCCGGATCGATTGTGTATGTGGTTAAAACCGGACCGCCCAGAAACATTTTTGCACAACTCCAGCACAGCTCCAAGAGGCTGAGTTCGTGACCCGCTCCCTTGTCTGATAGTTTTGTCGTCATTCAACCCTGTTGAATCTTTTCAGTTGCTCTCGGTCTGATTTCTCTGAACTTTGTCTCCTTCTGACGTTTCACTGGGAGTTTTCCTGACAATCAGACGGTGACGATCTAAACATGGCTCTTTGATGACTGAAACATGACGAGACGGGACAAAAATGCTTGTGGGTGGTCTGTCAGACGTTCAACATGCGAGGCGTTGCTGCCTATTGTTCGAGTAATCCGTCTGTCAAAAACTACAACGCATCAGTTATGCTGCTGCATCCCATCCTCCTTTAGCCACGCCCACCACCTGACACACTCTGCACAACACCTGCCGTCTGACCTATATTCATTTGTTGTTGTTTTTTTGTTGAAACTGGACTAAAACTATCACAAATAGAAATGACTAAAATGTGACCGAGACTATTAAAAGCATGTTTGTCCAAAAGACTAAAAATAAAATGGCTTCCAAAAACAACCCTGCTCCAGTATTTTATCGTACCTGAAGCTGCAGTCTTTACGGGCTGAGCCGATGTCCGAGTCGGAGACGGCTGCCGGACGGACGGTGCGGATGAAGTTGGTGGACAGCGGAGACGGGATGGCGGACACTCGGCGTCTCACCGGTGTGGGGAGTGCGGAGGGGCGGCGCGCCTTCATCTGCAGTGACACACAGCCGCCGGCAGAGGGCGTCAGAGGACCGATTGACGGCTTCTGAGGGAGACTGAAGAGAGGAGGAGGAGGAGGAGGAGTTGAGCAAAGTGAGGTGAGAAGCTGAAACTCTGACCGCTGCAGTTCAGTGTCTTTATGTACCTGTCCATGCTGCTGAGAGACATCAGCCTCGTCGGCCTCGGCACACTGGACACATCTGAAGGAAAGAGAACGTCAGAAAACACTCACGACTTTCAGCGGTTTACAAAATGTCCGTTTCTGAATTGATCCTCGCGTCCATTGTTTGTTGTCAAACTTATTTTAGTTCAGGGGCCACATACAGAGCATGTGGGCTGGACCACTAAAATATTGCCATAATAAACTTAAATTTAAACTTTAAAGTTTGTAGCGTAGAGTATGTGTGACGAAAATGTCAGTTTTCCACAGTAATTGTTAGGTTTTTGAAACATATTATTACAATCTCAACATAAAGCCAATTTCAATTAAACTTTTTGCAAAATACAGTGAAACATACATAAAACTTTCCTTACAGCTGTTGTTTTAAGGGTGTTTTTACACTCTCATCCTGGCAGCACAGCTTTGAGGATGATGCCAGTTGGATAGCTTTCACAGCAGCATCACCGATACCTCAGCTCGGGTCTCAGGGTTGTTTCTGCTACTCTATTTTTTACAACGTGCTTAGTGGGCTGGTTTATTTTATTGTACTATTGAAACATCTATTATTGGTACTGCTGACATTTCTGAGAGTGTAACATCCTGGTAAAGCCTTGATAGATACAACCCACTGAGCAAAGGCTGTGACTTAACACGTGCCCGAGAGAACATCGATTCATATTTCTTTGTTTGTCAAATATAGGCGACATGCTTCCAGATTTATTGTCAGGATTGACATAAGCACAAGAGCACTGCTGGTCCAGTGGATCGGAGTCATACCGGTCAAGAGAGACGTTTGGGTTCAACACCAGGCGCTGATACATTTATTTTTAATCATTGCGTCACGTCATCCAGGGGTCTTGTTTGGACATCGAGATGACGTCCAGACAGGACGTCCATGCAGTGTCCAGGGAAGACACACAAAAAAACTTTTATTCTGGTTCCCTGAAGACGTCTTAAAGACATCATTTGGACCACTGTTGCTCAGTAGGAACATTTATTAAGAAAGTTTCATTTGAGACCAGTATATGATTTTATTAAATAATCAGAGTTTATTTACCTTTAGAATGTACTGTATTATCTATATTTATATGTACATATATATTTTGTATGCATGTACAGGCAGTTTACCTTTCATATATATATAGCAACATCGTAGTGTGCTGATGGGTTGAGCAGCAACTGACATTGTTTTGCTCACTGCCACAGACAGCGGCAATTATCCACTTAACACTGAATAACCAGGATCTACACAAGACGTGAACGACATTAAAAGCCACACCACTCAAAGTTGCGTTGCCTAAATCTTAAGAGTCGGCTTGTATTGATGGCTCAAGATTGGCTGGAGGTCAGGTGGAGGTTATCAATCCCAACGTTCAACATTCGTCATTTGAAACTGTTCAAAAATGATTTTGGTCAAACAGTTTTGTGGACGTTAGATCATTCAGGGATTTAAAGTGACGCTGACAACCTTGTACAAAGCCCTACATGGAAAAAGTTCTATTTACATTTTCAATTATTCTCTTTCTTTACGTTAGACGCAATAAAGTTCTCCACGTTTTTCTGAATTTCTGAGACAAAGAGGAGCAGAAGCTGGAGTTTCGGTGTGTTTTATTATGATCAAAGATCAATAGTTATTGGGAGTAAACTGATGGTAGAGATCATGTAATCATCCTGCTGTATGTCCAGGCTGGTGGCGGCAGAGCAACTTAGAAGATCAGATGGGACAAACTGGAACAAGTACCGGTACACACCATCTGCTGCTCTTATTCAGTTTGGTTATTTTAATTTGTAGTTGGAGCTTCAGTGGTCCTTTTGGACTGATTAGTGTTTCAGAGCCTGAATGAGATCAGTTTTAGTTTAGAGGTTTGTCAACTACAAATTTGTCCTGGACTCGGTCTCACCGTCTGCATGCGCGGCTGCTCGGGATCCTGCGCCAGGTGTGGGCAGTACCAGGGCCTTCACCGCGCCCTTCGGCCTGCCGGACACCCGCCGCTCTATCAGTCTCTTGTTGGGTGTGGGCTGGGCGGGCGTGGAATCGGCTCTCCTCAGCAGCGAGGGTCTTACCGCCTTCACACACTCTGCTTCGGGCACCCTGGAGTGGGCAGACAGTGAGCGGCGGCAGGCGGCGGCGGGTCGTGGCGGGTCGGCGACGGGTCGGCGCGCTCGGGTGACGCCCTCAGGGGCGGGGCCAGTGGAACCACTCAGACTGTTAACTTTACCTGAGAGGACACAGAAAGAGTATTTTCACACTGCTTTCACGTCACGGACACCTACACCAACCGGTTTATATTAAATTTGATCGATGTTTCTGCTAAATTATCGCATGAAAAGCTGCGGGATTTGAGGAGAGCAGAGCTGCGAGACTGAGCCAACCTCTAGCCGGGGACAGAGACACGCTGGAGTTGAAACTGGACACAGAAGACGAAGATGAGGACGTGTTCCTCTTGTTCTGAAGGGGCGGAGCTTTACCTCCTGACTGCTTGCTCACACCAACAGTCTGCTGGACGAGGACACAACCAGTTAGGAAAACGGCCACCAGCAGTCTAACTTCAGCAGGGAAACATGAAATACTAGATCAGGTTTCCAGGACACAAAGTCTGGACAACACTGGAGAAGAGGACTGCAACAAGCGACCGTAATGTGGATTGTTTGTTACACTGAGAACATTGTTTAATCGAAGTGACGCTCAATCTATGTTGAATAAAGACTTTTTCTAATAACGTGTGCAAAACTTACAGTAAAAAAGACAGAATGCAAGGATCAACACTGTTCAGGACAAATTATGTGTGGATGACGAGTGTTTGCCATCTTAAATTCTGGTCTAGGACAGTTTGTTTTTAAACGACCACAGCAAATGCTCAATATGCCGAACAGTGAATGAATCTGTCATCACAAGCCAAGTAAGTTGAGACGAGAAAAAAAAGGCACACGTGTGGACGAGACACTTCAACAACTGTCACCTTGGTGGGCGGAGCAAGTGTCTGTTTCCCTGACATGCTGGAGCTGACAGAGCAGTTGCTGAGGTCAGAGGTCACGCTGGCTGAATCAGAAAGAAGATTCTCACATGACTGAGACCGAGTGGAGCGACGGGAAGAGGGGCTTCGCTTCAAACCGCTCACCACCTGAAGTCAGAAACACAGAGTTCAATCTGCTGAAATGACCTGAGAAGCTGCTGGTGCCAACTAATGATGGAGACGTTTAGTTCTTTAGTCATGTGCATTTTGACTTTGTTCTCTTGTTTTGTTGAGACTCTGGGTAGGTTCGAATTGTCCCTCCTCTCTCCTTAACCATCGACTTTTCTTGAACCCCAGAAGTGTTTAGTGTGGCGGCCCTGATAAGGACTGTCTGAATTCTCAATAAGCAAAGGAAAGGAGGCTCGTTGCTTCCTTTAGAACCTCCTTTAGCCTAGGAACCACTGATACCTCGTTTAGAACCTCCTTTAGCCTAGGAACCACTCATGCTTCCTTTAGAACCTCCTTTAGCCTAGGAACCACTGATACCTCATTTAGAACCTCCTTTAGCCTAGGAACCACTGATACCTCCTTTAGAACCTCCTTAGCCTAGGAACCACTGATGCTTCCTTTACCAAAGGACACCAGATCATGTTCCCCCACAATTCCTTGCGGCGACAACATTTAAAGGAACCCGCTCATCGGAGCGTTCAGGGAAACTCAGGATGACTGAAAAAGGAGCAGATCATGTAAGTTACTAAAGCAATAATCTGCCTAGAACCACTTGAAATCATCTAGAACCCAGATTAACTTTTTGTAGTTCATTTTCAGAAACTTGTAGTTCTTTCCCCACCATGGCAGACGTCACTGACTAGAGCCGCCGTCGCATTATTATGACGTCACTCAGTTAAACTGCGGTCCGACTGCCACACCACCGCGATCACCTTTCACTATCTCCTTTAGGAAGCTTCCTAACACCTTTCACTAACTCCTTTAGGAAGCCTCCTAACACCTTTCACTAACTTCTTTAGGAAGCCTCCTAACACCTTTCACCAACTCCTTTAGGAAGCCTCCTAACACCTTTCACTAACCCCGTGACGTCATCCAGGGGTTAAGGTGAAGTCCATAGATGAGGAGATAGGAGGAACTTTTCGGCCGTACCCTTGGTAAACATGTGTAATGCTCTAGAGGCCGCCACCAGGTGGCTCCACCGAGCCTGCATGTGCAGTCAAATTAGAAGTGAAAAAGGTTTATTCAGTTACTTTGCTCGGTGGCTGCATTCTGGTTCTCTCCGTTCTGCCCTTGCTGGCTGAGCAGGAGGCTGATGGGGCGGCCAGCCTGTTGGGCAGCATGACGGCACCACCGGCTTTCACTCGCAGCGCTGGCCTGGCTGGAGCCTTGACTCCGTCCCTGGGGCTGGCTTTGCAGGCTGAGGAGACAGAGAGACGGGCCGACGAGGTGGAAAGGCGGGCCGACGAGGTGGAAAGGCGGGCCGACGAGGTGGAAAGGCGGGCCGACGAGGCGGTGGCCGCAGGGAGGCGGGCCGAAGAGGCGGTGGAGGCAGAGAGGCGGGCCGACGAGGCGGTGGAGGCTGAAGTGCTGCTGGTCTGGGCTGCCCTGGTGCTGCTGCTTCTCAGTATCTTGCGCTGGATGGCGGGCGGCAGCTGCTTCATGGGACTGTCCTGCACACAGAAGGTCTCCCGCTTCACCAGGCTCAGCGCCGGGCCTACGGGATCTAGCATCCCCAGCTTGGCCTCGCTGCCCTGGATGAAGTCCTCCGTGTTGCCGTCACCGCTGGCGGGCTCGTCGTGTGGCTTGTCGCTCTGCAGCTGATCGGCGAGCTTGTGTGCTTCCTGACACATGGCCTCCAGCTGATCATCAGTCAACGGGCTCCAGCTCACCCGCATGTCTCCGCCGCTGCCACCCTGCAGCCCTGACACCACGCCCACAGAAACACAGCGCTCCTTATGACCGACCGGACCCACGAACACATCGTCCTCATCTTCATCTGCAGCGCTGCAACACACAGACACACCATTTAGAAATTCAACCGCCTCTGGTTATTTCTGGACGTCGTTTTCAACTTTTAAAAATGTATTTTGGTTGTCTTAAAATGTCCCATATTATACACTTTTTCAACAATTTCCCATTGGTGTCAGAGGTCAAAGTGTATTGCCTGAAATCCAACTTTGGTCCTGAATTTCAGTCTAAAAGTCTCTCGAGTGCAGGGGTGTCAAACTCAGGTCCTGGGGGGCCGCAGCCCAACACGTTTTCCACGTCTCCCTTCTTTACCACACCTGAATGTCCTGATGGTTCATCGCCAGGTTCAAAGCCTGATAACAAGCCGCTCATTGCAATCAGCCATGTTGAAGCACTTATTGAAACTATGAACAATTTCTTCCATCTTACCCTTTTTTGTTTCCTTATCAATAACGTATTGAGGATAACTGTCGTCTAGAATAATTTTTGATAAGATGGTTTAATGTGTCCCATATTCCTTTCATATTATTTAATACCATAATATTCCTTTCTACAGGCCCTTATAAAAAATACAAGAATAAGTTAACAATTTATATTTATCTTCTGCTTTCTTTGATGAATTGTCTGTATAGTGTATTCTTCTTTTTACACGCATTCTGTAATCCTGTCATCCAGGGTTGACCCTTGTGTTTTTGTTTTCTGCTATATTTTTTTTTTGGGATTGGACAGTTTTTATCATAAAATGATGTGAATATTTCTAGGAAGGTATTATATGCGGGGTTTTTTTTTATATTTTTCTTTATAAGCAGTTTTCCAGTTTAGTGCCATCAATTAATGTTTTAATGATTTCCTCTGTTTTACTTCAGGGTGATTTTTTTTTCCCGTATTTGCAATCATATACTGTAAACACTGGCAGCTGATCACTAATGTCGGTGATCAATAGTCCACTCACTGTATTGTTGTAATGTCACTGGTGAAGATGCCAATTAACGTGGCACTGTGGTCTGTTGTTCTGCTGAATCTGGTCATTTTCGGATAGAAGCCCACACTGTGCATAGTATTGATAAATTAATCTGTTCCTTGGTGCTTATTTGGATTCAGCATATCAATGTTGTAATCGCCACAGCTGAAAATAACCTTTTGACTGACTTTTGAAAACATTTCTTTACAGTCCTACAACATGCGTACGAGGCTAAACGGCGAGTCTAAATGTCCTGTCAACGTGCTTTGTGGTGTTTGCTCTGTCCGGGTATAATGTGCCATCAGCCACTGACAGGTGGGCTCAGCTACAGCATCCCACAACCCCCAACCTGCGTGCAAGAGGGGCAGGTAGCTGCTTTAAACGTTCACAAATTCCCAACGGAAAATATATTTTGTGTTAAAAATGAAGAAAAAATAAACCCTGAAATCGTCATCGCTTCATGCATGCGTTATTAATTTTCCAGGTGTCAAACGACAGGGTTGTCCTTTGGGGCAGTCATGGCCTACAGCAGCGGTTCTCAATGGGCGGCCAGTTGTTTGACCCGCGCCGGCCCATTGGCTGCGCCTCAATGAGAAACAAGGAGCAATTTCTGAAAAAAATTAAATAAAATGCGCTGCACTAGTTTTTTGGACCTCATCCCACACTTGTCGTCGTGAAATAAGCCAGAGGCTGAGCGGATCTGACGTAACGCCGACCAAGGCGTTCTCTGCTCGGACGTCCCCATTTCACGACCCGCGAAGCCACCCGTCATCGAGCAGGAAGTCAGTAGGTGGAAATTAAACAAAGAACAAACGTGATTTGCAGCGAGAAAAAGCGCAAGTCGACCAGGAAAACCGTCAGTTTCAAATCCGACTGGACTGACCAGTTTTGTTTTATATTACCGGCCCATACTAATGCTCAACCCACATGCTTGGCTGCACGCAGACCAGAGCTGTCAGCAATTTCAAACTCTCTGCATGCTGCCAGCTTTAATGCCAACTACCCCCCCCCCAAAAGTAAGACAGGCGTAAAATCGAAAGCATGTTAAAGTCATACAAGCACTCCGTGTCTACGATATGTAGATCAACATCGACACTAGAGAATGCAACAACGGCAACAATGCTTGTTTGATTGAACCTCGCCAAAGCTAAAGAAACTATTTGCTGATGCAGAGTTTATTAAAATTTTTTTTGCAATTGATAGGGTTGGTCAAGTTTTAAATACGACGAGAAAAGCAAGAAAGCGGCTGTGGAGTTGTTAAAAGTGCGTTTACACATAACGACAAGTCAGGAATGGCACGAATTGAAAATTCCTGACCGCAGATCAAGATTCTGACCTGAATTCTATAATTCAAGGATTGGTGAGAAAATTCATTCATTTTTGTTTTTTTGCAATCTAAATGTGGTGTATTATTACAAAAGTACAATAATAGCAGTTCTTATACTTCAAATGAAACAAACCTCTATTAAAAATAATAAATGGGTGAAATGAGAGATTGGAAACAAATGCAGCACTAAAACAGCAACACTGTTATTGTGAAATTTAAGAAGTGACGGACTGAAGATCTCCCTGTATTCCTGTCTCTGGCAGTGTGTGTGCAAATAATTAAAGAGTTTTTTTTTTTTCAAGAGTGCCTTTATATGTGATCCTCAACACAAGCTTTGGAAATCCCAGACTTAAATTATTACTACAACCAACCTGACAACTAATACTCATAGTAATAATAACAATAATAATAATAGTAACATTAGCAAAAACATCTGCAATTAAAGCAACTTTTTCTGAGAGCCTTTGGCTTGGCCTACTTGGCTCATATTTTGGCTCTTGGGGAAATCGAGGACCCCTGACCAAGAGGCCCGAGGTTCAAATGCCAGATGACCAAGACCCTTGACCCCTAGTGGCTTCACACCACATCCCAGAAATAGGATGGGCCAATGAGACAAAGGGGATTTCCCCCAGAGGATTAATAAAGTATGATTAGTTATTTATCATCATACCGATCAGACACTCAAACTGGGCTTCATGTGAGCCTGAGTTGACCCTGAATATATTAATATAGACTGCAGATGGTGAGATCTTCCAAAGTCATCTGTTCTTCTCA
>NC_137631.1:2397595-2517595 GCF_963383615.2 Lipophrys pholis | reverse complement strand
TCAGTCCTTCTTAAAGAAGTGACCTCAGTCCTAAAGAAGTGACATCAGTCCTAAGGAAGTGACATCAGTCCTAAGGAAGTGACATCAGTCCTAAAGAAGTGACATCAGTCATCCCTAAAGTGACATCAGTACTTTCTAAAGAAGTGACATCAGTCCTTTCACCACTCAGTCACACACCTTCGCTCAGCAACACACACACACACACACACACACACACACACACACACACACACACACACACACACACACACACACACACACACACACACACACACGCTTTATTTGCTGGCTTTTGTTTTGTATTGTTTTGTTTTATGAGATTTCGCTTGATGTTTATTGATTAGATGTGAATCGTAGATTGATGATTTTGCAATGGACGTTTGTTAATAAACACTTAATAGTTGAATTGAATGATTCTTGATGGTGTTTGTGTGCTTTTCAGTAAGAATTGCTGGTTGTAACAGTCAGAGATCGGACTCACAGCCTTCCTTTCCTGTTTCAGTTGAAGTGTGGTTATCATTTCTACCAGGAATAATAACTAAACTATTTTAATTGAACTTTTCTTTTCAGACTGATGTTTCGTTTAAGATCATAACTTACACTTGGTACATTGCCTTAGTAATCTATTACTCCAGTAATCCATTACTTTAGTGGTCTACCGCTAGTGATCAGTAATTGTCAACAAGTAAATAACAATTTACTTCTGTTTGATGATTCGTCGATATGTAAATTACCTCTGATGGTTCAGAACCTTCCGGTAGCCTATCACTAAGGCAATTTGCATATTCTGATCAATCGCTCACCCCATCAGTCCTCTCTAAAGACGTGACATCAGTCCTCCCTGAAAAAGTGACATCAGTCCTTCTGTAAGAATTGACATCAGTCCTAAAGAAGTGACATCAGTCCTCCCTAAAGAAGGCAAAAACAAAGAAAGCTGTGAATCATTTCATCCAATCTCTATACTAAATGTGGACTACAAACTGTATACATCCATAATTTCCAAAAGAATTGAACACTCTCTCCCTGAGTTAATCAATGAAGACCAGACTGGATTCATAAAGGGTCGACAAACTCTTGATAACCTCAGGCGAACCCTTCACATCATAGAACAGGCTGATAAACAAGATTTAAGTGTCGCCCTGGTCAGTCTCGATGCTGAAAAGGACTTTGACAGGGTCAGCTGGTCGGTTCTATACAGAGTATTAGAGCTCTTTTGCTTTAATGATCAATTTATCAAATGTATTCAGTCCCTATATAGTTTCCCATCAACCAGAATTAAGATTAACGGACATCTGACAGACAGATTGAGATTATATAGGCACTCGTCAAGGTGACTGTCTTCGCCCCTCACTCTTTGCTTTATTCATAGAACCTCTGGCTCAGGCTATTAGATAAAACAAAGAGCTGCCAGGAATTAATATAGCAAAGGAAAATCACGTCATCGGACTCTTTGCAGATGATATTATAGCCTCCCTCCAGGACCCAGACTCAACTATTCCTAAATTAATGAGAACTTTGTTAGACTACAGTCAGATGTCAGGTTACAACCTGAATATGACAAAAACACAGGTTCTCCCCATCAATTATACACCGGGCATGATAATTAGGCGGAAATACAAATTAAACTGGGAAACTGAATCAATAAAATACCTGGAAATAATTATTACCAAAGATATTAAGAAATTATATGAAATTAATTATAATCAAATAAATACTAGGATCCAGAAGGAAATTACAAAGTGGTCAGTATTAATCAAAGATTTCAGCTCAAGAATTTAAATAGTTAAGATGAATATATCACCAAGGCTGTTGTATCTTTGTTTATCATTACCAGGCAACATCGCGGATTCTCAGTCCACAACATGGGACAAGATGATATCCAGGTTTATCTGGACAGGAGCTCGGCCAAGGATGAAATTTGAGACACGCCAAATTGACAAGAACCACAGCGGTCTGGCACTGCCTAATCTCAGAGATTATTACTATCCCTCCCAAATGAGATACATTCTAGGTTGGTGTTCTCCTGAATATCAGGCCAGGTGGAAACACTTTGGATTGAACATGGACCGTCCCTGTCCCCAGACTAAGCTTAGTGGGAGAGACTTTACAGTTCAGGGAGGGACAATTAGCATAGTTGAGGACACCTTTAAAATCTGGAATGAGATTAATTAGATTTTTTTATCACACCTCACATAAAGAACAAACAATCAGGATTACATCAGCAGTGCTGGAGACAATGTGGAATCATTAATGCCAATCATTCTGGTCATGCACAAAGCTGCGACTACGTTGTGACAGAATTCTGCACATTTTTCGAGGAAGTATTTGGATATAGGATCCCCAAGGACCCCAAGGTCATGCTTCTGGGCTTGATACCTCGCAAAAAAGTATTCAAACAAAATCTCTAACATATATCTCTTCACAATTATGGCACTTTGCTGCAAAAAGGTGATTACCAGGAACAGGTAGAAAAGTGCTCCCCCAAATCCCTTTGCACAGTCCTTCCTCTGATTTCTGAACACGAGCTCTAAAACTCAAAACATGGACCATGGGACGATGACTGAGTCTGGGGTCAGTACAGGGTTCATCCAGCAGGGGGCACTGACAGGTCGGCAAACATCTAGTTGAGCCTCTCATGCTCTTAGTTCTCTAGAAAACAATTTATTATGTCCTGACTTCAGACTCTTTATAATCCACGTTGAACATCTCTATCACTAGTTTCAATCTCCTGCTTTGATTCCTCCAAAATAATCTAATAAACCAACAGGAACACACAACACAACATGTTTAATAATGCACTTCTAGTACATTGTTCTTATTTGACAGGTACTGGAAACCTCATTAAAAACATCAACCATTTGAAAACCTGTTGTCTATGATGATATGTACTAAAGCATTTTAAAATATACATACATCACAGCACATATGAGAGATTATGTAATTAAACATGGCGGGAGTATTTCACATTGGGATTGTTTTTCAAGCCCTTTCGGGGACAATTATTTGATTCTGTGATGTAAAATATTTCCTCAAAGTCCTGATGGAGCTGAAAGTTCTCAGCCTGTTCACACTAAACGTCATCATAAACCCTGAGAAATAGTCGTTATATAAACAGCAACATTTGTCCCGTAAAGACCAAAGATCCCACTCAGGGATCTCTGAGGTGAGTCTCTGTGAAGAACGGTGAGGCTGAGGTAATACTCTAAAGACGCTTCTACTTTGGAAGCTATTGCTGCTGAAAGCAGATTTTACAACCTGTTTTAATTCAGAGGTCAAAGTATTATATAATCCTGACACGCCACGAAACTAATGAAGTGAAAAATGAAGAATGCTGAAAGAAAAGTCACACAAATCCACTCATTCTAGTGCTGAAGTCTACACTGTGTGGCAGGACTGCATGCTGGACTGTGCAAGTTGATTTCATCATCTCGTTCAACAACTTGAAACTTTTTAACCTGGAAAGTCAAAGACCGCCTCTCCAACGTCTGATGAAACATCTACGGTGAAGCCAGGAACTCTGAAAACACAAGACAACGTCTTCTTCCTGTGGAAAAGCTTCAGCGTGGACACGTTTGCATGTTCTCCCTGTGCATGAGTATGGCAAGCAAAAGAAAAACTGAACGTTTTCTCAGCAGATACACCAGCTGAGAAGTGAGCAGCTGGTGTATCTGAAGCATAGTCATATATCGAATTACACTGTATTGTTTCAATGAACAAAAAACATCAGCACCATTTCATAAATGCTGGAAAACCCGTCTAGACAGAGCTGCTCAGGATGGATTAATCTAGGAAATCATCTTACTGTCTCGATAGAGCTGCTCAGGCTGGTTTAATCTAAGAAATCATGTTACTGTCTAGATAGAGCTGCTCAGGCTGGTTTAATCTAAGAAATCATTTTACTGTCTAGATAGAGCTGCTCAGGCTGGTTTAATCTAAGAAATCATTTTACTGTCTAGATAGAGCTGCTCAGGCTGGTTTAATCTAGGAAATCATGTTACTGTCTAGATAGAGCTGCTCAGGCTGGTTTAATCTAGGAAATCATGTTACTGTCTAGATAGAGCTGCTCAGGCTGGTTTAATCTACTAACAGTTGGAAAGTATTTGGATCAGTGTGATAACTGCAAATAATATATGTAGTACAACAAAGGTATTGTGTGTTATCCCCCCCTTCCCCCAACCTCTCCTCTTCTCTTCTCTTCTCTTCTCTTCTCTTCTCTTCTCTTCTCTTCTCTTCTCTCCTCTCTCTCTCTTTGAGCGTTCCCCCCCGGTCGTGTCCAGCAGCCATACCAACTTCTGATAAAGCAGCAACAGGAGGAGACTCCAGGTCTCTTCCTGTTCAAGAGCAAGAGGGTGTTATAGCCTGACTGAGAGGAAACTCGGACCACGAAGAGCCCTTGTGGCTCATTCTGTTGGACACACACACACACACACACACACACACACACACACACACACACACACACACACAACGTCTCCCTGTCCCTCCCTGCTGATTGGTGTCAAGCCGATTCATACTGTATAAGTACAAGAAGACTCCAGACTTCTGTCCAACAAAATGACGTAATTTTCTTCAGCCAGCTCCGTCTGGCTGCTCCATGAGCCCCGTATCTCGTTACCATGTCAAACTGATCCCAGCTTTGGACGAGGGCAGGATACACCCTGGACAGGCCACATGCAGACAACCACACACAAACCTAGGGGCAATGCATGGTTTGGGACTGTGGCAGGAAACCCACTGGGAGGATATTCAAACTGCACACAGAAACGCCCCAGGCCATATTTGAACCCACAACCTTCTCACTGTGAGGTGAGAGTGCTAACCACTGCTCCACCGTGCGCCTGCAAACTATGTGGTGTTGATATCAGAATTGTTTTATTTGCTTTGTGCCGTCTCGGCTCTGATCTTGACTGAATCTAAGTTCCTGAGGCCACGTTTACACATACCTGGGTTTTTACAAGAACAGATTTTTCTCCCTCTACATTTACAAAGAAACCTTTGACGGGGACCCACAAATACACCTGGTTCAGAGCTGCTATGAGCATTCCAGACCTGTAGGGGGCAGTGCAGTTAAAAGGATGAAGCCATGATAGCCAATCAAAACCCTGGAAAAAAAACCCCACTACGTCAGGAATGTAAATATCTGCCTACCCCCCTTTAGATGCAAGTGGAGACTCTGGGTGCTTCAGAATTGTCCCTCCTTTCTCCTTTCCTCTGTACTTTACCTCAACCCCGTGGATGACGTCACAGGGTTAAGGAAAGGTGTTAGGAGACTTTCTAAAGGCGTCAGGGAAAGGCGATCACGTTGTTTTGACAATCAGACTGCACTTTCACGAGGTGACGTAATACTAGTCTGACTGCAGTGCAGGTCAGTGACATCATCCGTGGTGAAAAACTACAAATTTCCGAAAATGGACAACAAAAAGCACATTTCTAAACACTTTCCCCCGTGCCTCTAAACACTGATATAATCTCAAATATCACAAGCTTTGAATTGAAGTCAAAGGAAAAGATGAACTAAAGTAAAACAGCTGAAAAAAGAACCAATCAAACTGAGAATAGGCTGCACAAAGTTTACTTTACTGTTTTACAACATCCGCATAACATTCATAGCTGAGATCTGGGTTTTAGATTATAGTTGTTCAAGGCAGATTATTGCTTTGGTAACTTAACATGATCTGTGTTGAGTCATCCTGAGTTTCCCTGAACGTTCAGATAAGCAGTTCCCTTTAAGTGTTGTCACTGCAATGAATTGTGGGGTAGAAGAAGCTGGTCTCCTTTGGTAAAGGAAGCATCAGTGGTTCCTAGGCTAAAGGAGGTTCTAAAGGCAGCATCAGTGGTTCCTAGGCTAAAGGAGGTTCTAAAGGAAGCATCAGTGGTTCCTAGGCTAAAGGAGGTTCTAAAGGAAGCATCAGTGGTTCCAAGGCCAAAGGAGATTCACAGGGGTGTCCAAACTCGGTCCTGGAGGGCCGGTGTCCTGCATCTTTTAGTTCTCTCCCTGCTTCAGCATACCTGAATCTAATGATGATGTCATCACCAAGGCTGTGAAAAAGCTCAATAACGAGCCCCTCATTGATATCAGGTGTGTTGAAACTGGTAGGCCCTAAACCCTGCAGGACGCCGGCCCTCCATGACCGAACCTGGACACCCCTGCAAGGGAGCATTGAGCCTCCTTTCCTTAGTTTATAGAGAATTCAAGTGTTCCTTATCATGGCCGCCACTGAAACACTTCCGGGGTTTAAGGAAAAGCAGCTAGAAAAGGAGATAGGAGTTTATCAAGATCTCCACTGGGGCCGGAGTTTTCCCAAATCATCATTTGTGGTGAGTCATAGCTGCGTTTATGTGTAAATGTGTGGCCCAAACGCAGAGAAGTATCACAGTATCTTGAAGTACCCGGGTACATTTAAATGTGGCCTGAGATTGTCTAAACCAGTTCCCCTCTCCCAAGTGGATTTGGAAAACGTACTCAGACAATCATGTCATTTGGCTCTCTGTGTGAGCCGAGCTGACCGAACTGCTCTGGTGGAGCGGATCCTGCACCTGCCCCAGGCGCCTCCTCTCTCCACACACCTGATGTGAATGAGTGAATCAGGGCTCATCGGGTTTCTGCACCGAGACAAGAGCGTAGGAATGTGGAGTGCTGGAGCAGCGGCTCCTCGGTGAAGCCATGCCCTAAAAGGAGCTGCTGCCGGCCCACTCGGCTCATACATCGCAGATAATGAAACGCAAGCTTCCTGTACCACACTGGTACACAGCACTTCCTGGAAGTACCCGAGTTACACGCCTCTGCAAAGAGCGATCCAGCTGTGTGTCTTCAGGAGGCTGCACTCACATTCAGCCTCAGGCTGCCGACGATCTCCTGAAGTTTTGCTGTGTGTGACTTTGGAAACCGTAAGTACACAACATTTCTTTGTGCTTGATCGACTGAGCCTGTAAACTTTGAGTCTGTTCTGTCTCGCATCTTCCTGTCTCCCTTAGTTTTCTAAATCCTCTAATTCACTGTAACATAGTGGAACTAGTTTGTCCTTCAGATCCACACACATTGTAAAGATGTATATCTGTACAAGGTCTATGTTTCACAATAGTTGGAAAAAGTAAGAAATTTGCAACCTGAGTATGATGAGCCACACTGCAATCAGAAAAATGTAACCTCTATATGAGCAAAGCATGTTAATTTTCAGAATAAAAAAATTCCTCCAGTTGCATTTTTAGAATATGACAAGGCTGTTTCTACTTGTTGAGGAAGCCTCACCTTGAAATTCTGCAAATCCGGGGGTTGCTTAAGCCACAGTGATGTCTCACACATGAGACTTTGTCCATGTCAATAGATGACAAGCTGTCTTGGTTGAACACTTTAAGACCGAGACGTTTACACACTGTCAGGTCTGAGCTTCTTGTTCTGGCAGCAGACCAGGAATCTGTCTGAAAGTCATTAGCGAGCTGGAACAGGCAGGCGCAGCACACGCCAGAGCTGCTCCGACATACTTTGGCCTGGACGGTTGGCACAGCCGGACCAAACTTCCTAAGAAGCGCCGATAGAATCGTCTGTTTTTAATGATCGTTTTAATAAAATTAGAGACTTTACACATGGAGCTTCAGGAAAGGTTTTAACACTCATTACTGGACCGCCAAATAAGTACTCTCACCTGTCCCAACATCTTTATGTCACTTTGATAACATACTGCACGTTGCAGTCATTAAATTTAACACAATAGAATTAATTGGTCATAAAAAGGTCACTTTATTCATTTTAATGCAAGATTTATTCTATGTTACTAATTTTTAAATATATTTAGCTTTTTGTCCATCACACTGATGTTGCTCTTTCCATTGTGACTGAAGCTGTGCTGACCTGTTTTGCTGTGAGTTCTTATCAAGATTCACACAAACAGGAAATTCCACATTCCTGGAAACCAAAACTTCTGAGTTTTCACTTCCTTTAAACATGCATTGTGTTTACAATCTTCTCAACCGTGATCAGCAGAGACCGACGGAGACGTTCTCCTAGTTCTATATCCACGTTCCTCAGGTTCTATCGGTTTGTCTTACAGGCAGATGAAATGTGTCTCTTCAGTCCAATGTCCTGCTTAATAAAGCTTGTGGGACAGAAGAGCTGATGCACATTTGTCAATGAAATGAATGAAGTTAGTTTTTTCCGTTGTTGATCATTTTTAGAGATTTTAGTCGTTTTCACTCTTTTCTTTTTAGGTGTTTTAGCTATTTTATGTTTTTTCTTTTATCTTAAGTCATCTTTGAAGGTTTTTTTTTCCCCGTTTTAGGCAGCCGAGGTCTTGTGTTGAGGTGCTCTGGTGGAGGTACTTTAATGATGATCAAGCTCTTGATTCTTTCAGATCTGTCAGGATGCGCAGGAGGGACTCGCCCCTGTTCAAGCAGCAGTCCACGCCATGCTTGGGGAAAGGTGAGTAAACGCTTGACATGCACAGTGGTACGCATGAATGAACTCTGGTATCAATAAAGTCAGATATGAGCAAACCTTATTTGCATGTGTTTAGTTCTATCTCATTTATTTCCTTCTGGGGTGCGTCACACACGTTCCCTTACACAGCCAAACTGCTAAAATGTAAAAAAACAAAAAATAAATACACACATACTAAGTTTGTGTGCATTGCACTCACACGTTAGAGAAAAGTTATATATATATATATACACACACATTTAGGGAGCTTTTATTATATCGATTTTCTGAAGGATTTCTTTTGGTTTGGTTTCACAAGCTGGGAATTCAGGATTACACGTGTCGGGTACATGTGGTGGTACATTCCTTGCATGTCCTCGTCTGCCTCGAACTTTGAAAAATGACCTGAGGTGGTCATGGTTCACACAGATGTTTATTAACAAATAGGATAGACACAAGATAATCAAGTGACGTCTTGGCCAAGGGCTCGGGAAGCTGGAAGGAGGACGAGCCCAGAATTATGCTGCTTCAGCTTATTTATACTCTGAAAGGCCCGTCCTCTGAGACGCTTTATGGACCTTTTTGTAGTTTTTTTTTTTTTTTTCGCATTTTACCGAGCAACAGTAGACATACGCATACAGAAGAAAACATACCCCATCCCACCCTTCATCCAGACACCTGTGAAAAAACACAATATGCACATCAGCAAACAAAAGGAGGAGCAACTGTTGGCACAGGGAGCCGCTCATGGATCATTTGACACTAGCAGAGGCCTTGATGCACAACATCGAAAATATTTATTGAGCTGAGAACACATACAGTACATTGAATATGGGTTGTGCACTGGGTCATACACAAGCACCCATGGATCCTGAAATAAAATTTGAATTGCAAACAGAGGAAATGATATTCATGCAGCTGGAGGAAAAGAGAGTGACTGGTGACCAGGTATCAATACATTTCTGTCTTGATTTGGATCTATTGTCTCTAAGCTTTTCCAGAGGAATTAGAGACATTTATTTTACCCGAGATATGAATGATGGGGTTGGCTTGTCCGATTCCCAGGCACGTAGACTAAGCCTCCGAGCCTGAAGTGAGGCAAATGCCACAAAGTTTGCTTTGGGGACGGTTATATCTACGTCTCCGTCTGGTATGCCAAACAGCCATTCGTGGGTCGGCCTTGACTGTCGATTGGGGAAAATGCTAGAGAAAGCTCTGAATGTTGCTCCAAAGCGTGTAGTGCTGCGCATTCATAACACGTATGTCCAGTCGTGGCAGGATCTTTGGCAAGTAGGGTCTGTATTGGGGTCAAATCTGGACTGCGTAACTCGAGTGAGATGCAGTATCTTGAACTGGATTAGGTTATACCTTAGACAGAGCAGTACAGCCTGTTTCCAAGTCTCAGCTGCAATCTCAAGATTGAGAGTCTGTTCCCATGTAGATTTAGTTTTGCCTAAAGAAAGACACATCATTAGTTTGGAATTTTTTATGTAGTTTAGCGATGTTGCCTCTTGTAGTCGGGTCCTGGTCTGATATCGTGTCAAGGGGGTTTTTGACTTCAAAATGTGGAAATGAGTCGTGGCTTCTTGCAAAACTCCGGGCCTGAAGACACCTGAAGACATGTGATCTAGGTAAATGGTGATCCTGCTGGATGGCTTCAAAAGGCATGAAGGTGCCGTCTGAGAATGGATCACTGAAATAGATTAAACCATTGTCGTGCCAAACGCGGAATCCTGCTTCACTCTGGGATGCGGTGGTGGTTAGTCAGGGACATGTGACCACAGGGAGCACTAAAGTTGAAGGACTTCCTGAACTGGAGCTCCACTGTGGAAACGGGGCTTAAGAGAATCCTTAACAACTGCATTTTTTTTTTTTTTTTTTTTGATGTTTATTGATGGCTTTTACAGGTAGTGAAGAGCACAATGGAGAAATGGGAGAGGTGTCAGGACTAGAAAAGACTTCCATATGTGTCCACAGGGGACCTTTCTTATTCTCAAACACTGAGATCCAGTAATGTTATGTTTGCTGACCAGTAACGGAATAAAAAAAAGGTATTTCACAGGTTCATTCTAATGTGTTGGGGCTTGGGCTGGAGTAATTGCCTTCGCCACCCGCCTGGGCATGTCTTTTGTCTTTTCTGTGTGACAATGATAATAGCCATACATGGAAAGAATGTGTGTGCTCAGACAAAGAGCTCTGTGTGATGAGGTTTATAAAACTACAAATAATGTTTACAGGAGTTGATGTGTTTGCAGCATGTGACATACAGCACATAGATCTAACACGAGAGTGAAAACGGACATGGAAAAAAGACGTTTCACGATGGTGACAGAACTTGTGTGGACACCCACCACATAAACAGTAGCTGAAAAACACCCTTCTGTGTAATTTGCTGCTTGTTCTTGTGTCGCCTGTAGAAAAGTCTTACTTTCTGCGTGTGGTTTTGTAACTCAGCTTTGGCTGCCTGTGAATTGGGACGTTTCCCTGGAGGCCAACAGTTGTGCAGTTGTACTCGTCCTCATGACACCAGGTGGGGCTGAGTCCCACCTGCCCCTAATGACCAGATGAACCATGTGCGTACTTGTTCTTCAGTAGCACACGTTGGCTCGGGTTTCTCTGTTTCGGCAATAAAGGCATTCGTACTGGAGCATGACCCAGCCCTGAGCAATGGCTTGTGTTTGCTCTTCATGTCAGTACAAATGTACAGCAGTTGGTATACAAACTGAATTAGGCCCTTTGAACTAATAAAGAATGAAGATTCCTCGTTTTTTTCATACATACATGGACTGTATTGGCAGAACACTGGATCTGCTTCCGTCAGCATGTAGTTTAGATGTCCTCACCCCCCGGACAGGCACACTGTTTAATAGATTTACTGTATATAATGAACCACAGGTATCAGAGAGCTGCCTGATGGCGTGAAAGCATCTTCTGGTGGTTCAGCTCAGGTGAGGGTAGTGAGCCTTCGTCAGTCAGTGTGTGTCAAGGAAAACTAAAAACTACCGTTTCATGACCAAAATGAGGGTAAAAAAAAACAAAACAGGAATTCAGATGGACTCGGAGGTTTTTGGTAATTTGTTAAAGTTGTGTTCAGCTGCGTCACCTGGGAAGAAACTGATGTCTTTTAGGTCTGCAATCTGCGGTTCTGGAGCCAGATGTGGCTCTTTAGCCCTTCAGGAGCAGCTCCATGAACCTTTCACAAAATTATACAGAAGTCTTTTTTAAAAGCACTCGTAGCTCTTGGTTAAAAGAGGCACAATAACTTGGAAAAAAAAAAAAAAGTTGCTTAAACCACCAGAAATGAGAAACTGCTAAGAATATTTGAAAAAAATTAAATGCTTATGAAATGAGAACAAAAAATCATGCAAAACTACTTTAAAATGATTAAAACAGCTGAACTGTACAAATGGTCTCAAATGCTGAAAAACAATAGGTTGAAACCAATAATCCAGTACAAAACTGCTGAAAATGTATTGAAATGTTTACCATCCTAAATTGTAATAGAAACTAAATGCAACACGTGAGTGTGTGTGTGTGTGTGTGTCACCTCATAAGCTGCGTTAGTCTGATATCAAACACGTTTTGTAGCTCCAGGTAAATTCTGTGAAAAGTGACCAAAATGGCTCTTTTTGGCCCTAAAGCTTGCTGTTTCAGAGTGTTGATTCCTCAGATGACGATTTGATCTGGACATCTGTAGTGTGTCATGCCCCTATTCCTGCTCCATCGCCCTGATGGCCGCTCTCATGATGGCAGCCAGTTGTGACATACCAGCTTAGAATTACAGGCCCCGCTACTGTGACGCTCTCGGAGCCCTAAAATAGAGACAGAGGGATACTGAAGACAGCAACAGCCAGCAGCTGCATTATACACCCAGAGCCGGAACACATAACAACAGAGCGAAGCTGCAGAGGGGCAGTCGCAGGGAAAACCCCTGAGGAGAGGCATCGGAGACCAGGACAGTGTGAGCAGTTAACGGCCTCGCGCCTGTCGGACCCTGTGCGGTCCAGGGGAGCCCGAAGAGACGGACGCACTCGCATGAAAGCTGAAACACTTTTCTCAACAGAGACAAACTGAGAGTCAAACATGGCCAAAATCACAAGCGAAGGTAAGACTGATGCAGCCATTGTAACGTGACAGCGTGGCGATAAGCGAGTTGTTAAAGTGGACCGTTTGGTGAGCCCTGCCTGAGATACAACTGTAAGAAATATGATTGGCAAAGGATTTCTAAGTACAGCAGCAAACGATGGCTTTATATAATGCTGAACGTGTGGATGTATGTAAAATCATGGACCAATTCTGCAAAATGCAAAGAAATAAAGAGCCGATGGTATTTTTTTTTTATTAGAAATGCTGACGGGCCGTCCCAGCAGTGCCACAGTGTGCATGTCATGTTTCTGTGGGAGAGAGATGTAGGTCAAGGTCACCGGAGAGGCTTCTCAGCTGCTGCTGGTCTACACGTGCGAGAACTGTGCCGCTGTGGCCTGTGAGGACCTCATGTTCGCTGCGAGCTGTCCGGTGGATCTAGTATCATGTCAACTGTGCAGGATGCAGCCTGGAGTCATTCGATCCTGATCATTCAACACACCTCCCTCACAACAGTCCCATCCGTTTTATTTGTGACTACGATGACAGGCTGATCCGAATAGACCATCGCCTCCCCGTGGACAGCGTGTCGGAGAGCAACAGTTGTTCCCACATCAGTAAAGACTCTGATCAGAGAATATGAAGGATGGCAAAGCTCAGTTTGCAGTCTAAAAATACCCCTCTGGCTCATACCCCTGGCTGTGTCGGAGGGCCAGGGCCAGTGCTAATAAACAGGACTAATTTTCCCAGCAAAATGTCCCGAGAGACAAAACAATGACATGTTGAAGCTGGAGTGATCCTATCAAGAAAAAAAACATTCCCATTTAGAGTCAAACGACAGAAATCAGCCCGACATCAGTTATCAGCACAAACCTCTGCAGATTCCAGGAAACGTTCAGGCCATCAGCTGCTCTAGAGTTGATCTGCATTTAAAACTCATAAAATAGACTTCAGAGGGCCGGTGTGAGTCCCAGCTTTTCTGTGTGGAGTCCCCGTGTCCCTGTGTCTCCTGTGATGGACGTCCAAGTGAACCTGCCAGATTAGTAACTTCAATTAAAGAAAGAGGTTTATGAGATGGATGGAGAGAAAATGGCTGCCAACTACACTTCTCGAAGTCCTGCACTGCAAAAAATATAAGAAAATCACGAGTAGAATTATCTGTCCATGCGGCAGGTAAATTTTACTTTAAGAATCCTTTAAGATTATACTCTTAAAAATCAAAGATTCGTAAATAACTTTTTAAACAAGCCAAATTGTCTATCATGTCAAAAAATAAAAAGAGATTTAAAATCAACTGAACATCTTCACATGAAGTTTGATATTAAAAGCTTGGAAAGCAATTGTACCTGCTCCAGTTGTCCCTGTCCAGCTCAGAGTGAGACACACTGTATGTAGGAGGAGTTGCATGTCATCCCGAGGTGTTGATCCTGGACACGGAGGTATGTCCTCCTGGGACGGTGTGACAATCCTTGCTGAGGTGGTTTGTTCCAGAATGAAAGCTCGGATGGAAATGTGTCACACAAACATGTTTTTCCACTGCATATCCTTCTGTAATTCCTTCTGTAAGTCTTGGAGAGAAAATGTCTGGATCTATTGTTAAAACCCTATTGGTCGGTTTTCTCAGTGTTTTCATGCAGAAGAAAGAATTCCAGTTATTTTATTACAAACTTATTTCCAGTTGACTTTGGAGATGAGGAAGAGGCGAATTCATATTGGAAGTTAACGAGGAGTTACTGTGTTTGTAACTCAGCAGCATCCCCAAGTCACCTGTTTAAGATGTCTGCATGTGGTTTGATGGAGGAAACCACAGTTTTAAATATAAAAACACATAGTGAGGACATGAATCCGCCACAACTTTCACATTTACCTTCAGTGATGAAGCGAGGAGCACTCGTGGTTTTCCCACTCTAATTACATTTAAGCTGGCAGCTCAGTTGGAAGTCTGACATTTAAATACCAGGGAAACCACAATACATTGTGAGAAGAAGTAACACAGGTTGAGGGTCGTAGAGGGTAGAGTATGGACACACCACGGTGCTCCTTGTGTTACAGCGTTGACCCCAGAGACCCAGAACTTCCTGTTCACACTCATCAGGTTTGGCACGAAGGAAACAAACTGGAGCGGCTACAAGTCTTCTGTTGATTAATTTACTGCCCGTGACGAGTACTTTAAACCTTTCCTACTGATTTAACCCCACAAACACGATTGCCGGGCGGATAATCGCAACAGCTGCTCAAACAGGGTCAAGGGTTCTATCTTCTGCTCCGGTGTGAAGCCAATCCAATCTGACGAAGCTGGAAAGTGCATGCGTTTGCGTACATGTCGTACCATTCTGAGTACGCTGCACACTTTGACCCTAATTGCCTTGGAAGCCGAGAGGTCATCGAGGACAGCCGGGACACTTGTGAAATGTGTTTACTGAAACTGAAGTAACAACCTGGAGAATCTGAGCCCCTCCAGACATGTTTATTGGAGCGAGTCAGACCGATGACCCCACTTCCTGCTGAGGTTCATGCGTCTCAGGTTTAATGACGCTAAGATAATGTTGTTTCTTTTACAGGCGGCCGTCTTTTATCAGGTTCTTAGATTGAAATGGACATGTCAGCAGACATTAAAACTCTTGAGTACAGGAATATATGATGTGTGCTTTTCTCTGGAACGTCTCCTCGAAAGTCAAATCTTTTGTCTCCCTCAGAAATGCCGCGACATTTCCCAAGAATGTCGATGACCGAAGTGGACGAGAAGGTGCGTCTGATCGCAGAAAAGGTGTACGCCTCTGCCCTGAAGGAGGAAGACACCAAGGAAGCCATGGCACTGTTCAGCGTGCCCGAGGACTGTCCCATTGGTCTGCACGAGGACCGGGAGAGGGCTCTGCAAAAGGAGATGGCCGAGCAGCATTCACAGGAGTCCGCAAAGAGGTGAGAAGTCACGCGTCCGGGCAGACATGCAGCTTGTTCAAGGTACAAGAGAAGTCCTTGTATTCTAAATGAAACTAAGATGGGAGTTTTTAACGTCTGAAGTGATCACCCTGTTCTTTCTTCTGCATCACCAGGAAGAAGAACTTCATGCTGAAACGCTCACAGTCCCTGTCTCTGCAGATGCCTTTGTCTGTTGACGGCATTCCCTCGATACTCTCGCCGATCGCAGCCGATTGTGGTCTTTCCGAAACTGTTCCGGAGTTTCAGAGAGTTACCATCAGTGGAGATTACTGTGCTGGGGTAAATATGTTCAGCCAACACACTTGATCACTGTGGGTGGAGGCACGTGGGGTCCGCTTTGATCGGACAGTGGAGCAAGTTATGGTTCAGTATGTCAGAGTTCTCGGAAACGCAGTGAAACTCGAACTGTCATACAAAAAGTATTTTGATTAAATGTCCTGCCGCAAGAGAAACAAATCGCAGTACAAACTTCATCTAAGGCTGCCCAGGAATTGTCTAAAACTTTCTTCACAGATCGGTTTCTATTGGGTGAAATAAATAAGAGCTGTGATTTAAAAAAAAAAAATATATATATATGTGCAGGTGCAAGTCTGCTCCTCAGACAGAGAGGGGCAGACTGTCCTGGGAACACAGTCTCTGAAAATCACACAAACGTCTTGTACAATAAGGTAAAAAAGCAAAAACAAGTTTCTATAACAGTATGACGTAATGTTGAATTAATAAAGTCATATTTGACTCACTGACCGGATGCTTAAAGCTTGTCAACTGAGAACTTCCTGTTCGGCTCATTGCTATTTCATGCAAAAGACACTTTCGAACACGAGTCAAAAACAATCTTTTTTTCTCCCCACTGTTTAAATAAAAATGTATTCTGCCCACATGTCACTATGAGCACGGCTCAACACGAGCTTTAAGGGCATGCAATACATATGCCAGGCCTTTAGGGGCGCTGTGACTTTCCAAATACACCTAAAACGCAGAAGAAGACACGGAGCACATAGACGTTTAGAGCTCGACTCCTGCTCATAGACTTCAATGTAACGCCAGAGTTATATGGATCTATGCTCCTGCTCCTCTTCCTGGTAGCGTCAGTAGCTTCTGACGGTCGACCTGGAGCATGTAGTCCGCCATTGTTGTGGTTATTAGGTAGCATCCCGGACCGCCGAGGCAACTACATCATTCACCACAGATTATCTTCTTTGTCGTCCACACCTCACAGCTGAGGAGGAGCTTAAGAATTTCCCCACTCTGGGACCCGTGTTATAAAAAAAAAAAAAAAAAAGAGTGAGTTTTCTGGCTTCTAAAAAGCCGCCTCTTGTGGATGATCAACCAAAAACGGTGCGTTTACGTGAACCAGCGTTCTCCTGTGGACGGCCCCTCAGAGCAGTGACGTGCGAGTTTGAATGAATCGTCCAAAACCCGTGAGTCACTTTACTAAACGGTGACTCACGAGTCATCAGGTTCATTAACTTGTTCACTGAGTCATTCTTGCTCCAGCCGTCCAGCAGCAGAGAGGGAAACACAAACGTCACTGTTGTGATATATTCAGTCAGAGTAGCAGCAGCAGCACATTACTCACTTTAGTCGCCCTGTGGGAGAAGCAGCCGAGCTGCTACTGCTAATAGCTGCTACTGCTAATAGCTGCTACCGGCTCCGTAAGCTCACATGAGGCATTCAGTGTGCACGCTCGTGTCAGTTCCTAGGTGTTATTTCAGTACGTATGCCCGACTCAGCTTGAAACTCGAAAGAGTCGTTCACCTCCTCTGAATCGGTCAGTACGTAGAGTCGTTCAGTGGCCCTCATGATGTCACTCTCCTCTGGCCTCCACCTTCAGATAAAACTGAACTTTATCAGTCTGCTGTGTCTCCACCAAAATGTCTCCTTCCTCTCCGACACTGTGACACACGGTGGCCGTCACTCCCATGATGCTGAGGCTGTGACTCCTCTGGGCGAGGCCCCAAATTGCACAAGCCTGCCAGTGTGTGTTGCATTTAGCTGCATACCACAAGTTCAAGTGTTTCATAGAAATACTAATAGAGCTTTTACAAACGAAGATGTTTATTACCATGGTGTACTGAAGCTCAAGAAGTGGACAAACAGTAAACGGATATATAAATTCTCTACACATTAAACAGCTGTGACTCTACTGGTCCTTTGTACTTTTTTTGTGCAACTTTGCATGCAATTCAAAGTTGCAAACTAATTTCTCAACATTATTGTTCAACCTTGTACTTCACTTGCGTTTCACTCCACAGCAGCCCTGATCCGCAGCATTAACCTTGTGAATTACCAGCTTAAACACATGAAAACCTCTTGATGGTGCTTTCAGATCACGGTGGAGGATTATGAGCAGGCAGCCAAAAGTCTCCTGAAGGCCCTCTTCATCCGAGAGAAGTACTCCAGGCTGGCGTACCACCGCTTCCCCAGAACCATCGCTCGTTTCCTCCGCGATGCTGAGAATGAGAAGTGGCAGGAGGAGGACGAGGTCTTACCAGGTCAACACTTTCACAAAGCTTCCTGATGGTTGATATCATCAAGCTGTTGTACAAGCTATGCACACCTCCAACCTCCTCGAAGGCTTCAGTACACGACTGTGTCTATGGTAGATAAACACAGTCCGTACTGTAGTACTCATCTCCCAATCAGAGGGTTGCAGGTTCGATTCCTATCTCTACCTGCCCACATGTCGAAGTGTCCTTGGGCAAGACACTGAACCCCAAACTGTCTGGGTGAAGGCAGTGAGAGAGTGAGTGGTTGGTGGTGGTCGGAGGGCCCGATGGCGCAAAATGGCAGCTTTGCGTCCGTCTGCCCCCCCTGGGGGCAGCTGTGGCTACATACGTAGTTTACCACCATCGAGTGAATGAATATTGTAATGTAAAGCGTCTTTGAGTGTCCAGAAAAGCGCTATAGAAAACTAATGCATTATTATTACTAATCTACACACTATCCTATATGTACTGTGGACTGAGCTGGCTGTGTGCCGCCACACACTCCAACTCACTGTTAATGTGTGTATGCAATACATGGGTAAAGTCTGACTGGTATAGTATCGCTGGTGTGTCAGCCCCGACACTCTTTAGCATGTAGCATGTAGCACGGCTCAGAGTAAAATCCTCCTGATTCACTGAGCAGTTAAACTCCTGAGCGACACCGTTCTCACTCTGCTGGTCCAAATGTCTCTGGTGATTGTTCCTTGCGGGTGATCTAAGAACGATCTATATCCTCCTCTTGATATTTTGGCAAAACATGATTTACATTTTCTGACTTTTGTCTTTTGCAATAATATTGTAGAACATCCGAATCGTCTTTTCTCGTCTCCCTGCTGCTGATGGATGACGTTGCATAATGTATTACTCATCGACTTTTATCTGGGATCTTTTACCCGGACCTCGTGCAGTATGGGACCTGATATCTGATAGCGGCATCGGACCTGATATCTGATACCGGTATCGGGCATCTCTAAGAGAAAAGTGTAAATCATCCAACTCAAGAGCGCTGCATTCAGACATTCATTGTACCACCAACATTTTAGCAGAAATGAGGTCAAAGCCTGGACTTCGAATCTGAACCCATCTTGCGTGGCTTTAAGAATCTGTTCCTGGAAAACATTGCCAATGACACTGTAAAGACTTTGAATAGCTAAGCTTCTTCATGTCCTGGTTCTTTCTTACTCCATTGTGTGCAGACATCAGCCCTTGCCCTCAGGAGGGGCAGGACCCGTACTCCATGGAGGGGATTCCCGAGGACCTTAACTACCAGCTGCAGATGAAGGATGGCATCGTGCACGTTTATGAGAATGCAGAAGCTGTGACACGGCAGCAGCCACACAGCCTCCCCTACCCCGACCTTGAGACTTTTGCCATCGACCTGAGTCATGTTCTTGCTATGATAGCTGACGGCCCGACGTGAGGACACCCCCCCCCCCCCCCCTCCTCCCTGTGTTTTTGATTTAATCTTTACCGCGGAGTGATGATGCATCTTGTCGATCTCATGTCACCTCACAGGAAAACTTACTGTCACAGACGACTGAACTTCCTTGCCTCTAAATTCTACCTTCATGAAATGATGAACGAAATGCCCGAGTTGAAGGAGCTGAAGTGCGTTCCACACAGAGACTTCTACAACGTTAGAAAGGTTGGAAGCTGTTTGTATTATCAAGTCTAACACTTCAACAAGTAACATGTAAATACAACTGCTAACTGAGTGTGATGATCCATTCTCAGCCTCTAGATACATCTGGGTTTGTATTTGGCACACCTCCACTATCCAACAGCAGAGAGAGATGTCTTTAACATTCTGACGATTATGTTTTCATCATTCCATTTGGGCTTTATGTTTAAAAAAAAAAAAAAAAAGGTGCATGAAATATTTTAAAACTGAAAAGTTAAAACAGAACTGGAGAAAGAGAAAATGAGATTTTTAGAAAATGAAAACGCGCCAAAGGTTTCTGAATTTGACTGTATTGATTCAGTCTTTCATCACTTTTCTTTGTATCATACAGGTGGACACACACATACATGCTGCTGCATGCATGAACCAGAAACACCTGCTGAAGTTCATTAAGACGTCGTTCCAAACTGAGGCCGAGCGCGTCATCCTGGAGAACAATGGGCAGAAACTCACACTGGGGGAGGTTTTCAGAAAGCTGCAAATGGACCCCTACGACCTCACTGTGGACTCGCTGGACGTGCACGCCGTAAGAACAAACCCAAACACAGACCGTGACGTACATCAGGTTTTTCTGAGCAGATACATGAACACTGCTGTGGATGTGCTGCTTTTGGAACAAAGATGAGATGTGACTTAGGAGAGGAGCTTCACTGCAGCACGGTGCTGCGGGGAAGCGGTGATGATTCAGATCTGAAACGAATCTCCTGACACCACAACGCCTAAATATTCCAATAACCCGGTCCAGCCCAGGTATTTTGGTCCTTTCAGTGTCGCTCAGCTTGAAATTTGCCAGGAAAACCTGTCCATTGTCCTCGTTCTGCAGATTGTCCCTCATTAAGGCGTGTTAACAGTTAAATATGTGTCGTACACAGTGACGTGTCCAGTACAGCGTGTCGCGCCTCACAGGTTCTACTGTATTGTTCTCTGTATGGGTGAACACATGACTTGATTTTCTTTCTGAAACATCTCGCTCATGGACTCTAAAGTCGTATTTCTTACAGTGTCCACAGATGGACGATCACAATAGAGGATTCAGAGTTTTAGACTTTAACAGCTCTTCTCCAACAAAGTTAACAGTTCCAACTATCTACTACACCATCACCTGTGTATATGTGAAGACACTTCACTTCCCTTCAGATACTGAGTGGACTTTTACCATGAATCACAGAGAAAAAGAGCCAACAGCTTTCCATCCCAATGTTCTCTGTGTGTGGTTGTATTACAGAAGCACAGCACCGATTAGTGGTGGTGTTGTGTCTGAACATTTGCGAAACAAAATGAAGAAATGACACTTTCCTGCAGATCTTTCTGTCGCATGAAAAGATTCCTGCTAATACTGATGCATCTCGGTACCCGTTAAATGCGGCGTTTTCTCATCTGGGACTCTAAATGTTCTGAATATGCATGTACACACTCGATTGTGATGCGCATGAGATGATCCCTCCCCTTCCACTCTTGACCCTTAGGGAAGACAAACATTTCATCGCTTTGACAAGTTCAACTCCAAGTATAATCCAGTAGGAGCCAGCGAACTGCGAGAGATCTATTTGAAGACGGACAACTACATCCAAGGAGAATACTTTGCACGTCTCATCAAGGTATGCTACTACAGAGCTGTTGGACTGATGCTGGATGTGGAGGACATAGAATTAGAGAAATGAGGAACTCCTTGTCTCACAAAGATCTTATCTGAACGACAGCATAGCTGGTATAAAAATCGTTGGCCATAAATGAGTTTATTGGCTCTCATTACATACAAGAAAAAGTCAGTTGGCATCCATCCACCTTCTGCATCACTCTGTCTCACATGGGGTCGGTTCTCAGAGTTGGACCAGCCAGACTGCTGTAAAAAGCCACGCATGCAGAAAGAACGTACAAACGTCCTCCACGTCCAGACTCCAACTGGGGACATTCTCATGAGTGATGACTAAAACACTGCACCACTGCACGGACCACCAATCTGTCACCAGGAAACACAACAGACGTTTGCCTGTTCTCTGCGTTGGTTTAACTTCAGCTACCAACAATCCGAAGGTTGTGTCCATCCACCCGTCTTCTATACTGTTCAGGGTCACGGGGTGCTGGAGCCAATCCCAGTTTACGATGGGCAAGGCAGGATACACCCGAGCAGGTCGCCAGTCCGTCACAGGACCAACACACAGACACAGATAATGACTCGCACTCACACCGAGGATAATTTAGCATCACCGCTTGTCCTCACTTCGGACTTGTGGAGGAAACCAGAGTACCTGGAGGAAACCCACATGGAGAATATGCAAACTGAGTGTGGGGGGCCGGGGTCTTTCTCTGTACAGTGTTTCCACCGTAATTCAGCCAAATCATGCACATCTTTCTGCCTGTGGTACACGGTGTACATTTATATGAGCTCAAACCATCAATATTGAGTTTCTTACATGAACATTCCTCCTGAACCTCCCAGTTACTCTCCAGTCTTTCAGGGAGGATTTCTTCATTTCTTTCCCTGATGGTTCTTTTCAAATCATGGCACCGACCAGTCGGTTGTTTCAGCTCTTGTCTTTTAATATATGATGTTTGCTGTGTACTATAAGTAATTGAGTTTTGAAATTTCCATCTTATTTACACGTTACATCTGAATGACCCTGCTATTTGAGGAAAGTCTAAACAATGTGTAAACGGATCAGTGAGTCATTACCAACAGTCACTTCTGCTTTCCTCAACCCTCACTTCCTCCTTGTGGTTTGTTTCAGGAAGTGGCCAAAGAGCTAGAAGAGAGCAAATACCAGCATGCCGAGCCTCGTCTGTCCATTTATGGCCGTTCTACCAGCGAGTGGGAGAGCTTAGCCACCTGGTTCATCCAGCATAAAGTCCACTCACCCAACATGAGATGGATGATCCAAGTCCCCAGGATCTAGTGAGTAACTCACTGGAAACACAAACATTTAGTTTCTCTAAAGCATGGTCAGGATGGTTATTGGAAAGCAAACAACCTAAAAAATCGAACGAGGCCCAAGTGAAGTCTGCAAAAGAAAAGAAACATTCATTCAACCGTTTTCTACAATTTCTGAGTCTGATCCCACTGATGGTGAGTGACTACAGGTTAACCAAGGCCACCTGAACCGGCCTTCACACACGGTTCGTGGGATCAGATCAGGCAGATTTGTTCAGGGAGTCATAGTAGTGACCTTTTTAGACCGCCGCTGCCCTTTTCTAAATATTCAAGATAAAGCTATGAGAGTCATATTGTATTGATGAAATGGAGCGTTGACGTGACTGGTTTTGTCCTGCAGTGACATTTTCAAGTCAAAGAAATTAGTCCCAAACTTTGCCAAGATGCTGGAGAACATTTTCCTGCCCCTGTTTGAGGCGACAGTCAACCCACAAAAGCACAAAATAATACACGTGTTCCTCAAATATGTGAGTACTTAATGATCACCATAGTAGAACTTGTGAAAAGTTTTAGCATCCGAGTCTCTCCATGACTGACGTAATTCCTAAAAGGTTTGTTTTCTCTGTAGGTGACAGGATTCGACAGCGTGGATGACGAGTCCAAACATAGTGATCATCTCTTCTCTTATAAAAGCCCCAAACCTGAAGCGTGGACCACCGACGACAACCCCCCCTACACCTACTACCTGTTCTACATGTACGCCAACATCATGGTGCTCAACAACCTGCGCAAGTGAGTCCTGGCTGTTGGAAAATAAACCCTAACTCTGCACTACGTTTTACATTTAAAGGTTATTATGGCATTATTTTACCGGTCTGGCCTAGTGAAGATGAACTTGGGCTGTGCTGGCCCCTGAACGAAGATGGGAGATGAGTTTGACACTACTGATCTGCTATAAAGGACATGTCTGCCCAAGGGGCAAGACGTCAGCCTCTCTCTGTTAAAGTCCCCTGAGAGGAGTTGTTCTAAGCAGGATTGAATCCTCGAGGCAGTGGAGGGATTTCTTACCTCATAAGGATCACGTGGTACCATGTATGTAGTGAGTTAAGGCACGGGGTACCGTTCATGTTGCGTTTCGGCAGTTTGGCTATCAATAATGATTAATAATTATCAAAGATAGTTTTAATTATGCTATTGAAAGTTTTACCTGGAGAGCTCCACCTGTTTAACAGGAAATGACAGCCAGTTCAGTTCCATCAGTCTCATAAGATTTACTAAACAATTAATTAGGAATTTGAGCTAATAGTTAATTACAATTAACAGAATTAACAGTAAAGCTTGAAGGATTTTGGAGTTCTTCACACAGAAGAGTCGACATTTCATTCACCTTTGTGCTCATTAATAAAACGGCAAGTATATTTAAAATTATATTTATTTACAATGAAAACAAATAAAACACAGATTCTGTGTGTGCGCGCGTGTCAGCGCTAACGTTGGTTTACAGGTTAAACTACTCCTGATATCATTATCAATAGAACTCAGCCGCTCTAATAGAATATCATAATCGTCAAGGAAGTAGTAACGACCAACTGGGTGAATCCCTGAGATTAGTTCAACCTGCTGCTCTGTATAGAACTGGTTACCTTTTGAAGATGATGTGTTTATTCTATTACAGTGATTGGTGAACTGACTGTAGTAGAATCTAATATGATCAATAGAACTCAATTTAAAGACAAAGATTGAATATTGAACTGTGTATATAGCACGCGCCGATACACAAATATGAATACTTCATCAGTTCTTTAGTATTTTTCACGATGAAACGTGACCGCTCTGCTCTGATGGATGATAAAAGAGCCGCTCAGAGGGGAAAGGGGCAATGACAAATCGAACCACTGAACTTTTTTCCGTGTTTCTGCAGGGAGCGAGGACTGAACACCTTCCAGTTTCGTCCCCACTGTGGCGAGGCTGGCTCCATCACTCACCTGGTGTCCGCGTTCCTCACAGCCGACAACATCTCCCATGGACTCAACCTGAAGAAGGTGCAGTCTCCTCCACATGCTGGCTTTAGGGATTGGTTCTTTTATCGCAGTGGAAGATGAGATGTGCAAAAACTGCTGAGTAAACCATCGTCGGACCCGGTGAATGGTGGACCCACGTCGACTCACTTTGCGGTGTGTCCCCATGTGTCCTCCCCTTCAGAGTCCAGTGTTGCAGTACCTGTACTACCTGGCCCAGGTGCCCATCGCCATGTCTCCTCTGAGCAACAACAGCCTGTTCCTGCAGTACTCCAAAAACCCACTGCGGGAGTTTCTGCAGAAAGGCCTGTGTGTGTCCCTGTCCACAGACGACCCCATGCAGTTCCATTACACCAAGGTGAGCGGCTCCCAGGCCGTCCTCAGAGCCGAAGCAATATGCTTCCAGCCTGACCTCGTGTGTTCCTGTTCAAACCCTGCAGGAGGCCCTGATGGAGGAGTACGCCATTGCAGCCCAGCTGTGGAAGCTCAGCACCTGTGATCTGTGCGAGATTGCCAGGAACAGTGTCCTGCAGAGCGGCCTGTCACACCAGGTAACATCAGGCCTGCCTGCCTCAGGCTCCCTCTCCCAGGACTCGACACACTGCTGTGATGGCGAGCAGCAGTTCCCCTGCTCAGTGTTTTGGATTTAATGTTTCTTCACTTTTCCCCCCATCCACAGGAGAAGAAACACTTCATCGGCGCCAACTACCTTCAAGATGGACCCGAGGGCAACGACATCAAGAGGACCAACGTGGCACAGATCCGGATGGCGTACCGTCAAGAGACTCTGTGCAACGAACTCAGTTTTCTGGTGGACGCTGTGAAAACGGAGCTCAACCAGAGTGCAGTCAGTGAGTAAGACGGGAACCCCACCGGGGCTCTGCGGCCCCTTTGTAATGCAGCTGCTGTTGGATTCTGTTCTACACAGCTGCCGTGTGTGTGTGTGCGTGTCTCTCCGAGTCATTGTTCAGAACGACGAGTTCTCAATATGTTAAATGGACTTCACTTCGATTGCGCCTTAAACGCGCTTCACATTGTTAATTACTTTCACACATCAATGGAGGCCGCGGCCGTCAACCCATGAGGAGCAGTTTGGAGTTTAGCGTCCTGTTCAAGGACACTTTGGGAGGTTGCAGGTTTGAGTCCCATCTCCACCTGCCAATCGGGAGACGACCACTCTACCAATCGAGCCGCGCCACCTGATGACGCATTCAGTGTCGAATCTCCAGCAGCCTCTTGTGTGTTTCAGTTTTTCCTCTGCGCACTTCCAGATGAAATCAGATGTTTGAAATAGTAAAGACGCTGCAGGAGCTCCCAACTTAGTCTTTACTCTGTGGTGTCATTCTGTTCATGTGTGATATGTAAACACAATTCTCCTTGATGACCTTTTTAACACAGAAGTGTGTATTCACATGGTTGCCAATAAAATGTTTTGTACATATTCTGATTGGTCTTTTACTTTTTCATACCTGCAGCAGAGTGAAAGTTTCATCTGGTTCAAACTGGGTCCAGGAAGAAAGCGCTGTAATCAGCTGTGTTTGAGTAAATGTTAAATGTAAAGCACAGAAAACTATGGGCAAGTCAAAGTGCAAAAAGTGAGTGTTTAATTTCAGGAATTACAGTAAGAATGAGAAAAAAAAGAAATGCCTCCGTGCAATCAGCTTTGGAAAATAAAGATTCCAACAGGTGGTGCTGCCGCCTGCAGGCTAAATCCAGTCACTACACAGCAGCTGAAGCCCACATTCAAATCCTTATTTTAAAGTCTCTTACAAACAAAGTGAGCTGTGAGGAGTCCACTCTTTAGCATCGTCAAAGCGGCAGCACCAAAACCGCTGGTCCCGTCAAATCTCACAGAATCACTGTCCCTCTTAAAACTAGTGAAAAATAAAGTGTTGCATTTCAGTGGAAAAGAAAAATCATCACATTTCATCAGCATGGGTTGGTCCGTCAGAACAAATCCGCTCTGACCGGGAAAAAGTGTTTCATTCAGGTTCTCTACGCAAACGGGCTCGAAGCCCGGAACGTTCCACAGGCCAGAACCAGTGTCGCCTCGAGTCAAACTGGCACACGCAGCATTCCAAATGCAGCAGCTGCTGGTTTCTATTCCCCACAGCTGCCACACCAGCGCCATTGTTCAGAAACACTGAGGTCTAAATATCATCTAAAATATTCTGTGTCAAATCTCCAGTGGTCTTTTTCCTCTGTGCACTTTCAGATTAAATCAGATGGTTTAAATAGTAAAGCTGTGCAGCTCTGCAGGAGCTACCAACTACACCATTACTTGTTCACTGCTCAGTTATCAGCCTAAAATGACATTTTTGGGGTAAAATTCCATTCTGTGGTGCTTCAGCATGAACTTTGGTCCCATTTTTAGTTTGTTCCTGCATGTTAAGTTGCTTCATAGTCAACGTCCATGTGGAACGATGGATGGTGAAAGTGGAGCTCAGCAGAATACCTGCTTTTATATTTTGGAGTGTGGAAATGGTCTCCAGGTTTCATCTCGGCCTGAAGAGCTGCTTCTATGAAGAAAAGGTGGATGGAAATGTGATCCAATTAATAATGAAGTCTGGCACCACCATTCCTGGTGGTAAAGTTTAGTACTGCAGGACCGCCCATATTTTTATTATTATCCTATTAAAAGCATAACTTCTAAAACAGATGAATATACTATATATGTGGCAGCTTGAATTGAGTTTATTATATTTTTCTAGTTCTGGTTCAAAACATCTCACTACAAAGTAACTGAACCAGAAAAATCTGCTGAATGAAAATAATTTAGTAGAATCTACACAAGTTCAGTTCTTATTTTAAAAATATTGCATATTGCACCGTGAGTATAAGGAAATGAGGCTTGGACACTCCTCACACCATCTCATTCCCATTTCACACCGTCTTTTAAATCTGTACAAAAATTGAACCTGCTTCCTAGATGCTGACCGAGGTGCCCCAGTCGGGTGTCAGGGTCTGTGGGGGTAGCCCGCCTCGTCCGCCAGGTTCAGGATGTAGTTGACCACGTCGTCCTCAGTCGGGATGTCAGACATCACCCACGAGTCGTTGGAGGCAGTCACCTGCAGGCGGCAGATTGGGCAGTTCTGGCTCTGCCCACTCCTGTAGGAGAGTGAGTGAGAGAGTGAGTGAGAGAGCGAGAGAGAGAGTGAGTGCGCAAGTGAGAGAGAGAGTGAGTGAGAGAGAGTAAGCGAGCGAGCGAGTGAGTGAGAGAGAGTGCGCGAGTGAGAGAGAGTGAGTGCGCGGGTGAGAGAGCAAGAGAGAGTGAGTGAGAGAGTGAGAGAGTGAGTGAGTGAGAGAGAGTAAGCAAGCGAGCGAGCGAGTGAGTGAGTGAATGAGTGAGTGAGCGAGTGAGAGAGCGAGCGAGTGAGAGAGCGAGCAAATGAGTGAGCGAGAGAGTGAGAGAGCGAGAGGCTCACCACTTGTCGATGCACTTCTGACAGAAGCTGTGTGTGCACGGCAGGATCAGGTCAGACCTGCCATCCATGCAGATGCAGCACTCCTCTTCATCGGTCAGCTGCTTCACTCTGCACATCAAACACACCGTACAAACATTCACACACACTTTTCACCACGGCCTTGACAGACAACCTGGATCATCCAGTAGAAATAAGGTCAGATCGGATATCTACCCCACACTCCTCTACAGGGATCTAATTCACGATGACGTCATACCCCCCCCCCCCCCCCCCCCCCCCCCCCCCGCGTGCAAAGCACCATGGGACATGTCTGTGGTATGGGTGCTGAAGACGACAAACTTGCTGCTAAAATTACAGTCGTCTCCGGTGAAACAGGGACGACAGTAATGAGGACCTACGGTGATATATATATATATGTTGTTGTGGCTTTAGTGCTGACAAAGGAGAGCTGCATGTGGCTCTTGTGAGATGGTATTTATACACACAAACATGGCAGCAAGTACCACAGTGTATCCCACAATGCACCGCGGCGGAATCACGTGATGTCACTGCAAATATAGTCTATTCCAGTGTTTTTCAACCTTTTTTGAGCCACAGCACGTTTTTTTACATTCAAAATATCCTGCGGCACACTAATCAAAGACGTTGCTAAACTACATATTGTACCTTTATACGCCACATTTAATGACAATACACTTCTTCACAGATTCTATTCTGAAGATAATATTTTAATCCCAAAGATGGCGCAAAAGTATTTCATAATATCACAAATGAGAACAATATATTGAACTCATTGCCTCTTTCAATGAGTCAGAATTTTTCCTCTTGAAATATTCATCCATTGCGTTCTTGTCACCACAACCTGTCACTTGGTGGCTGGCATCCTGACTATTGCAGCACTGCACACCACTCATCTTATTTTATTAAATTAACAGGGTCATATTAATGTGCTCTCTACTGTCCCCTGCTGGCAAGGAAAGATGTTTCAGTTTTCTTGGTCAGTCAACACATTTCAGGCACAGATGCTCAAATCATTGCCAGGGACCAATTACTTTTTTTTTTAACCAATTAAATGAAGTTTTGCAATTTTCCACAGCACACCTGACGGTTTCTCACGGCACACCGCTTGAAAACCATTGGCCTGTTCAACACTGGAGTTAAGAGTTCATGTTGTCACACAAAAACATTTCAAACCATGCTCTATCATTTTTCTTCCACTTCGTGTCGTGTTGGTTTCCCACATAAAACCCCAATAATATACATCTGGAATGTGACAAAATGTGGAAGAGTTTAAGAGAAAGCAATCCTTCTACAAGCCTCGGTATAGGAGACGGCGGCAGCGGACTCACCTGCCCATCCACATGCTGGCCTGGCAGGAGTCGCTGGAGGGGGGCTGGCTGGACGGACCCTCGGTGGCGCCCCCTGCTGACAGAACCTCTGCAGCCTGACTGGTGATGTCGCGGTACAGCTGGATGAACTGGTACAGGTTCATGATCCGAGTTGCTTCCACCACACCGTTCTCCTTATTGATCTGAGAAGAGGAACAAGCAACGTGGAACATTCATCCGGTCTCAGTACGACGGCCGTACTGCTGGGCCCAGGTGTAAAATGTGCAAATCACATTAATTCACAAGAGAACACAGGCGACCTACGAGTCATTGGAGGTGGCACATTTTAATGTTTCACAAGACGACGCTCAGACTGCAGGTCTTGATGTTCAATGCAGATTTTCTGCTGGGATCCATTTACAATTACATTCTAAATGCAACCGTCATCAAACCGCCGTGTGGATGTGATCAGACACCAGTGCGCATGCGTGGGAGACGGCGTGACTTAACACAGAGTATGCTGTTTACGAAAGCCAATATGGATGCCACACTGGTCAGCGCCAGGGTTGCCAGATATGACTCACTGTTTCCAGCCCAAACAACGGAAAACCCACACATCTCAATAAAAACCAGCCCAGACCTCAGCCTGTGTTAAAACCGTAAGGCTAAGATGTGGAATAAAGAAAAGGTCACAAGCACACAAATGCACTAAATAAACAAAGTAAAAAGGGGAGAGAAGTTGGCTCCTCAAATGGGGGAGACCCGCCCAATCTGGCAACACCGGTCAGCACATGTATATCGATTTTCAAGTGGTCAACAATATGTTGACAAAATGACGAGGGAAAGGAGGAGGGAGAAAAAAAGAGCACAGCTTTTAACATTTTGGCCAGTGCCACTTCCTCCAGCGCTTATTCGTGACGTCACGGTCACGCCCAATGACACGGCTGTCCCATATTTGTGACAGGGCGGTGTTATTGAACACTTCGGATACATACGGGTCTGCAACATTCACACGGTCGGAAAACAGATCGGATCCAAAGAATCTGAATCGGGTCGCAGTTCCCTGCAGTGTGAACGTGCTCTTGCATTTTTCCAACTGGTGGGAGGAACACACCTTTGCAGTGTCCCAACCATTTTTGGAATACGGGTTTAAACACTATCCCAAATTAGTTCCGTCGACATATCAGAGGTCTGTAACCTGTAGCTTTGCAGCCACACCTGGCTCTAGCGTCTGACCGATTCCACAAACAGAGAAACTCTCCGGCACGTCTTGCTTAACAAGCAATTATTCTCTGAAAATGTGAAGAATCCAAACACATCCTCAGGATAAAAGCAGCACTGTTGCCACAGCCAAAGCCAGAAAACTCCCAACTTGTTGATGCGTGACTTGGTGAGACTTTACAATATTAATTCGTATTAAAATATAAACGGACAGCACAGCACTGTAATCACTCAGTTTTACTTCATGACGGCAGAAACTTCCTCACTGCTCTTCTTTTACTTTGTGTTTTCCATCCATCAAAGTTTAGTGACCACTAGAGGTCACCAGAGGTCAGATACAGTTTGGCATGTGGCAGATTTGAATTCAGAATACCCAAATTGACAGAATAAGACTGGTTGCAACTTTTTCCCAAAAATGCCAGAGGGTGTCACAATTAAGGACTTTGGCTCCCGTCCATGCTCGCTCATGTGGAATTTTTTTATTTTTTTTGTCTGTGCTCCCGGTTCCTCACCTTGGTGCAAACGATCCTGACGGCCACCTTCCACAGAGCCGAAGCATCCGATCCGGGCTGGACCTCGAACAGAAGGTGTTTCTGCTGTTCAGCAGCGAGCTTCGCCGTCCTGACGGAAACCAGCAGAGACACATGATCACACTCCCCGTCAGTGCTTCATCAGAAATCCCACGGTGGAATGTCATTTCTTCTCCTTCCAGTTTACGTTTTCTGAATCTTTTGCAGTTAAAAATGTCCAATGTCACATTTTGAGGTGCAGCTTGAATTCAGAGAACTCAGGCTGAACTAGAGTCGGGCAGAATCCACGTTTTGAAACCATTCAATCTTTCCTACGTTTTCCCAGAGGTACACGGTATTTCCATCACCAATTAAAAATCACTTGTTATGTCCTCAAACACAAGTCTCTTGTTATAATAATAAGTCATCACATTATAAAGGTGAAATGTTTAAAAAATAATGTATAATACAATAAACACGATATTGGATGTTTATCCATCACACAAAATAATATAACTTTCATTTATGAAGCGATGAGACGGAGCCTTCTCATTTCCTCTCATATATATATACTTTACTCACAAAGTGTGTGAATTGACCAGGATATGACGCGTCCTCAGAGCCAAACGATCAAACGGTAGTTTTTACAGAGCTAAGACAAGAAAAACCAAAATAAACCAACAAATGAGAAGCAGCGTGTCAGTGTTCAGTTTGTTGATTAAAAGCACAATGAAAAATATTTGTCAATGAACCTTTTTCATCGAAGAAAACTTAATAAAAACTAAAAATAAAGTCAGACATGAAGACGAAGACTGTGACGAAATATAATAAACACTTAAGCCAACAAACTAAAACAAGACGGAAATGTTAGGGCGGGACAAATGGAGACGACGTCCAATCAGAGCAACTCTTCTTCAGGGGTTAATCTATGTGGAAGCAACCGTTTAAAGTTTACTTTACACAGCTTGCAGGACGTTTCAACAACAATTAGTTTTACACTATATCTACTTTGTGTTTAGTTGCAGTCTCTCAGCCACACAGCTTTGGCTGATTTCAGTTGGCTTTGACTTTACGTTTCTCTAATGAAGTATTTGAAGGTGTTGCTGTGCAGCAGCAGGTCACAAAGTCCAGAGAAAACCTCTGGTCACACCTCACATATGACAACAAGGACCAGAAGACCATTGGTAAACTGCAGGGATGTCCCGATCACACTTTTTTGCCCTTGATACCGATCCGATTTTTCAGAATTGAGTATCGGCCGATACCGATACTTTCCCGATTTGATACTCACATTGTTGTTGCAAAGATACTCAATAGTCTATTTTTGGAGCGACTAAGACGTCTGAAGCTAAAAGCACTATTGGCAGAAGCTTTGTTTAGCTAGAAATTATTGTAAAACTCATTTATTGAATCAAAATTCTTCTCTTTCTCTTTAGTTGTTGTTGTAAAGTGAGGGTACATCCACACGATGAAAAAACGAAGTTTGTCCTCCCTGGCCTTCTCCCAAACCTCCGTCCACACCTCACTATGAACACGGCTCAACACGAGGCTTCAGGACATGTAGTACACATGCCAGGCCTTTAGGGGCGCTGTGACTCACCAAACACAACAAAAAAGCAGAAGAAGACAGACCACATAGAAATTTAGAAGTAGACTTCTGCACATAAACACATAAACCACTATTTATAACTCTAGTTTTATAGGTCTATGGCCCCGCTCCGCCTGCTTCTAGCTACTGCAGCTCCACCCGAGCTTCTAGTCCCTGATTGTTGTGGTTATCAGGTGACGTTGTGGACCGCGTTTTTTTTTTTTTTTTTTTTTTTTTAAGATCGGCGGGGTGATCGGCTGGATTTCCCGATCCCCGATCACTCACAAATCACCAATATCGGCCCCGATCCGATCGGTAGATATCGGATCGGGACATCCCTAGTAAACTGTGTGGAGAAGAAATCGCTGGGAAAATCTCCACCAACCTGACGCAACATTTACACACTTCTAATCCAGGAATATATGTTAAGGTAAACACCGGAGGGTTCTTTTTTTTTTTGTTTTTTTTAAACAAATCAGAAAAACCACCATGTTTCAGCCATACTTGGAATAAAGCACGACACCCGTTTCACAGCATACTTCACGACCACACTCTGCTTTTAGGGACTGGGTAACGGATGATCCTGGCGCAGACGTTAACAATAATAATAATGGCTTGGATTTATAAAGTGCTTTCTTCAGGCTGACCCAAAGCGCGTACAGAGACCATGATTCATTCACAACGGTCACACTGGTGGTGCTAAGCTACGCTGTAGCCACAGCTGCCCTGGGGCTGCTGACAGAGGCCCCTCCGACCACCACCAACATTCATGCACCATTCATACAAGGCAATGTGGGTAAAGTGCCTTGCCCAAGGACACAACCACAATGACTTGGATTTGAACCGCCAACCCTCCTGTTATTGGCAAACGACACCGAGCCACGATGGAGATGGCAGGAGTTTGTTGTTTAGCTTTACGTCGGGCTGTGTTGTGACGACTGCTCGCGCGAGTCCAACGCCTTGATCCTCGTTGTTCCAATTATTAATTGATTTCTTGCACAAAGTGCAGCGAGCTTCAAACATGTTCTTCTCCACCGGTGTCAACCAGATCGAGACTTCAGCTGGCGAGCCATCCCATAAAGTTTCCAAACTCAGCTTTCTCGGGCTTTACGTGACGGCTGTCTGCACCGGTTGGACTGTGCGCTGATCGTTTCTCACTGGAGGCTGCCAAGTCAGCGTTATTGGTTCCTAATCGAGACCAGGTACAGTAATGCTACTTTCTTTGCAGCCTGGACATTTCAGACACTTTAACACAAAACACAAATATCATAGCAAAATTTAAGTCCTACCGTATCAAACCTAATACCTTTTTAAGGGATTAAATGCTCATTTGTACATTCAATACTTTTAAACCATTTTCAGGACGCATGATAAACATCATCTTTCTACATGGAAAGTTTGAAAAATACAAGTTAGACTGACATGTAAATGGAATTATCATCACTGTTCTGTTCATATCTGAAGAGGACCAGGGATGCTAAAGATGCTACAGGAGTAGCAGCTCTGTCAGGGGACACCGAGGATCTGCTCTGTTCTTCAGGAGATCGACAGGCCGGCATGTGTGAGAACAGACATCAGAGGCCTGAACTATGAAGCTGGATTTTCTTTTATGTCTTTTATTCTGTCCTACAATACTTGTTCACTTGTTAACTGGGAAGAGCCAATGGTTACGTAGGCTAAACGACTGACCCGCTTCGGAGCAGGTTACGTTCTGGATGAGAGAGAGTATAAAAGCACCGCCTCTTGACCAATCAAATCTCTTGGAAAACGACCGGGCCAATCTTAGACGATTATGTCGATGTTGGTGCGCGACTTGTGAAAGGATTGCTTCAGAGAGGAAGAGTTTTCAGGGAGAGAGGTCCCCCGATGAAATAAAAGAAAGCCTCGCCACTTTGAAGTATGTTTTTGAACTTGTTCTCCAAGTCAGTTAAGCGTCACTAGGATTGCATCTTTAAAGATTTTAAAAAATTAATCGGTGATTAATTTCAAAGAGAAGTCTTCCACTCAATCACAAATGTGAGACATCGGGACTACAAACAGCATAAAGAAAATAAACGCAGCAACAGCATGAAGAGAGGCAGCGAGTGCAGAGGGGAAGGCAGCACACAACAAGTGAGTGGGAGAGAGTGGTCTCGCCTGCGATAGTGGGATTGTGGCACTGAGTTGACACCATACATTCCTTCCTGGCTTTTGCTGCAGCAATAGTGTTGCTTTCGGCCTGAATGACGGGTCTGAATTCCTCTGCTTCTCCAAGGTAAAATACACTCTCCTGCAGGGCTCCTCCATGTTTGTGATTCGGTCAGACGCTGCGAACTCTGGCCCTTCTACGCAAGTTCACACTGATCATGATTGGAAACCCCTGGGTTGAATTACTGAGTTGATCAGCAGCTACAAACCAGGGTATCAAGGATTGCGAATGTCTGGGTTAGTCAAACCAGGTAACTCGCGATGTCCTGGTATGTTAATCCCACTTCGTAGTACAGGCCTATGAATGATGGCGCGCACACATTTCTGTGGATTATTTCATCACAGCAGTTCCTGGAGGAGCTGCGACTTACACGTCATTAAGTTCGGACACTCTTCCCAGAAACTCCTCGTAGGTCAGGTAGCCGCTGTCGCGCACCAGAGCGGCGTGCTTCACCAGCTTCTCAGGAAGGTGGCTCCTCACCGCCTGGCCCGAGACCTGCTGGCCCATCACAGCAGCAGTTACACAGCAGCAGACGCAGAAGACGGCTCCTCATTCAGCTCCGTGGAGCCTGGGGGCCAAGAAACAAAACACACTGTTAGTCTGAATCACAGGCCAGAGGAAAACCACAACGAAAGAACAGACAAAAAGCACTAAATCAACTTTAAATAGCTACAGAATTTAAAGATATCATATAATGCCCATCGTTCGATTGGGACGTCGGCCAGCTGCTGAAAAATAATGCTTTTTCGGCAGGAGAGTTTATACTTCGAGAAGAAGCTGTCAAACTTCCAGGCCACGCCCCCTCACACCAGACCACGCCCACTGATAACAGGCCACACCCCCATCACAGCAGGCACACTTCTGGGAAGCAACGATTTAACTTTTCAACTGCGCAGCTTATTTCTCGCTTCCAATGTTTTCAGAAACACATTTCGCAGAACTGTTTCATTAATAAAATAAAGTTTTTGTTCCGAGTCACAACGGTGGTACGGTTTTAACTGCAGGTTTTAACTACAGGAGCTGTGTGATATGTTCGCCGCACTTACCAAATACACAAGTTACATACATACATACATACATACACAGGCATGCCGGCAAAGAACAAACGACAGCAACAACGCATCTCATTTTTGACGTACAGATAAGAGTCTGTGTGGTTTGCCCACTGTGCATGAATGGAACTCGATGCCAGGGGGCTCACAGGATTGGAGGACAACTCGTCCACGGACAGCACCCTCAGTGGACAACTCGTCCACGGATGAGATTTCAAATGAGATTTTTTGAAAAAATAAATCCTGTACAATGTACTCTTACATATTATGATTTATAATTGATATTTTTCATTTATCTAGTATATGTCCATATATATTTATTAATAATATATAATCATATGGCTTAGTTTCTCTTGAGAATTGCTCAAAATTCGCTCATCACACCTGATTCCCTGCGTGGCATCAGCCCAACGTCTGGGCATACTGTGTATTACTGACACACTTACTGGGATCATTGTAGACCTGTACACACACACATACATATATATATATATATATACGTATATACTGTGATATGCAATAAAGACTGCTTCACAATGAAATAAATATCTTGTGTTTTTCTGACAAATATACTTAAGAATCCTTCCGAATGTGTAAAATATTCTTGAAAATTGTTCAAATCAATAATGCTAAAAAAAACCCACGACTATGTTGTTAAACAATGTGATCAGCTGGGTTTTTTTTTACCATGTTTTTAACTATTTGTTCGGAAAGTTGTTTTTACCGTGTTTCCAGCGTTTCTTAGACGTCTGTTAGATTGTACTAAAACTCGTTCTATCACCGTCATCAGGCAGAATCCAGCAGTTAGGATCAGTTCAGAAACAACACACACGGAGCCAAAGTTAGCACTGAGCTACCGAGCAGCAGCTCCGCTTAAAGGCACATTTTAAACACCCACCAAGGTGCAACCTGGTGGAAATAGCGGTTAATGGGCCTCCTTTTGATAGTAGAACGGTCCTCGGCTTTCCGAACACATTGATGTCGACGGTTTGGCTGTAAACTCCACAGATAGCTTCCGTTAGCTCCGGTTTGTTTTGACAGTATGAGTCACGACTGTGGCGCGTGATTATGACGTCACCGCGGGGCTCTCAACGTAAAATTGGACCCCCCTCCTCCCCTTTAATATATTTTTGATGATTTCACTAATTGTTTATCCTACGATCACAATGTATGTCTGCTCACATGCTCGATGCCATTCTGAAGGTTCAGTCCAGTTCAGTGGTGTGTGTGTGTGTGTGTGTGTGTGTGTGTGTGTGTGTGTGTGTGTGTGTGTGTGTGTGTGTGTGTGTGTGTGTGTGTTGTTGTTTTTTACTCTAAGGCCCCGTTTACAAGTTTCACGTGACAAGACCTAATCCGTTAAAAAAAAAAAAGATGCGTTTCCACTGCAGCAGTTGACACAGAGTCAACAATGTAGTTAGTCTGCCGGGCCACGGGAGGGCGCTGTTGCTTGATTTTGTAATGAAACTACACAGATGTGTATGCAGAGAACAATACCCTATAAACGTGACGAAAATGGAGAGAAGCCGACATCCGCATGGACTGATGAGGCATCAGATGCTATCAGGGGAGAGTTTCACATATTAAACTAGTGATCTGGACAATAAAACTAGAATATGGGCCGCAAGTCAAACCACGATGGGTCCGCCATGTTTGTTTACCCGGAAACGGATAAGCGGGAGAAAATGGATGGATGGATGGATGTTTGTTTACAACTGGATGAGCAGGAGGGAGGGGGAGATGTGCAGTAACAGGCTTCACAGCATCCGGCAGTCTCTGCAGGAGGGAATAGCACCGTGGAAGAATCTTTCCACTTTTGGGAGCCGGATTAAAAACGTCGACATTCCGCACACTGGTGCCGTGTAAACGGACCCCCCCCCCAAAAGTGAAGAAAGTTTTGCGGATACACTCGCATTCGTCGTCGTGTCAACGGGACCTAAATCTACACATGATCACAGGTTGAATAATGATGAAACCAAACAACTGTGAACTTTCTCTTCTTTAAAATTTATTATTTCATGGACTTGCTGCAGAAAACAACAACGACACATTTTTTCCAGGTTGGCTGTCTCCTGTTTGATATTAATTTATGTTTTTAATCTTTTTTATGTAAAGATGAGGGTTTGGTGAGGCGCAGCTGTGAACAGAAGGATCCGCGGAGGAAGACATGAAGAAGTTTGCGCGAGAGGCTGCTGAAGAAGAACTGGCTGCCGAGAAAGCATCACCACACGGTAACAGTTAGAGGAGTGAAGGAAATGCAGTCATTAATGTGTTCTTTAAATTGATGAAGGGACAGAAAGATATTGATCACAATGGGTTTATTGATAATTACCTCCAGGCAGAATACGTGGGACACAGCGAGATCTCGGGCTCAACCATCAGACTGTCCGGGAGGACCAGGCGTCAGAGTGGAAGAGCCCCGAGTGCCCAAAAAAACATTGGTTTATAAGCATTTTCTTTCACCCCTCCCTGCACATATGGTGTGGATGCCACAAGTTGTTTTTACCGAAACTGAACACATCTCTATTGTTCTGTCCCGGAGAAGATTTGTGATCTCACAATAGTACAAGGCTTTACATCTTCCCGGCTTTAAACTAGCGACGTCTTGATTTCCTTCCTTCTCCAGCTGGCTTTCCACTAGATAAGAGTCCCCCACTCCCTTCTCCAGCATGGCGTTATCTGCCTGGGGACCAAGGTCAATGGTCCGCTTATTCCTAAGACTCAATAGTTCAATTGTTCTGCCTCACACACCGGATTTATTCTTCCATACATGGTCATGTTATTAACAGTTCTGAGCAGAAGAGATACAAACGGATTGCACTGCTATGCAAACTAATGTGTTGATCACTCGGAACACTGGTTTCTTCCTTTCGGAGCCAGATGATGGCGAGAGTCCATTTGTCTGCTGAAAAGTAATTTTGAGTTTGACAGCCCATCTGTTATTTACTGGCAGCTTCCTCACCTGAAGGTCTCGTGCAACTGGAAGCGTGTGAACGTGACTGCTCCTCAAACCTGCCGGCACTTTGTTTGCTTTTTCATCGCTCCTCATCTGATTACGTCTCCCACTGCTCATCAGTCAAAAGAGGATCATCTAATGTCCTTCTGTCTTCCATTGCGGTGCCTTTATTTTGAAAGACGATGCCATGCTGCACAGACTGTGAGGCCCTTCGAGGCCAGTTTCTGACTGGTGTTTAGCCTTATAAATAAAAATGACAGTGATAAATGTTAGTGATGATATTTAATTGACTGGAACATGTTCTTCAGACAGCCTCGGGCCAGATTCACGCCGTTACATTCGTTTCATTGTCTGTTTCCTGTCGATAAACTGTAATAATTCTGAGAACAACGTTAGAACAGATACTGCAGGCTTTCAAATATTAACCTGACCTCATGAACTCTGGAACATTCTGTCGCTCTCAGGGACGGTATCATTTCGTTATTTTTACGTATACAGGCAATCTTTTTTAGATCAATGTTCTCATTTACAAGTGGGGCACAAATGTAAAAAAAATAAATACAGTTATCCCCCCCCCCCCCGCTGCATGAATTTCAATTCAATTCAATTTTTATCAAGGGTCTCAAACTCAGATCCTGGAGGGCGGCAGTCCTGCATGCTGTCCACGTCTCCCTGCTTCAACACGGCTGGTTGCAATGAGTGGCTCCTTATCAGGCTTTGTGCTCACAGACATATAATAATCTTTTTCCCACTTCCACGTTTTAAACCGGATGTGGAGCTCATCTACTTCCGGTGGCTCTCGCTTTAGCGTTGGACAGTGACGATTATGGCTCAAGTCTCCACACATTTGTTTTTGTTGTGTCCCCGGTTGCTCTAGTGGGGCAAGAAAACAGCCATACCTCTCTTACCACGCTTTTCCTACGGACCCGGGCTAAAGGAGGCCGCGGATCCAGGCTGTCAGAAGAGATGAGGGTCTGGAATTCTGCTTAAAGCCAGGGAGCACGTTTGTATGCAGCCGGCACTTCACCCAGGGGGATTCTGTCAGCGGATCCACCACCAGTCGCCTTAAAAGCGGAACTGTTCCATCTCTCTTTCCCTGGAATGACTTTATTGCACCACCTCGGAGGGATTCTGTCTCTGGCTCAGAAACGGCAGCTTGTCCTCTCACAGCTCTCCAGGCTGAAGCTGCTACTGCAGACCACCATCATGTGGCTCATCCACCCACAGGTAAATATCTAAGATGGTAAATTTGCATAAATTTGTCATATAAGATCAAATATAACTATTACAACAATTGCAGGACGTGTTGCAGCACCAGTGTGTAGATCTAGACCATCTAGAGATCAAATCAACGACGGCTACATATACTGTATACTTGCACCTAGACTCACACAAAAGTATTGATCCACAAGGAAATAATCTCACAGGAACTCAGTAATTAAAACAATCGTGCTCACCAGTGAAAATGAAAACAAGACTGTTTTAATTTAATTTTACATTTGAAAAATAAAGTAATGAAAATATTAGATAAAAATGAATACTAATACATGGCCGTTTATAACATTGTGAGTTAATTACACTCACCGGCCACTTTATTAGGTACACCTTGCTAGTACCAGGTTGGACCCCTTTTGAAAAAAAAGTCTTACTTTGACAAAATTCCAATCGATAAGACTGATATAATTTGTACCACTGGAGAAGGTGGGGCAGGCAGAGAAGGTGTAGGAGATGGACGTGCCATCTTATGCTGCTTTTACACATAGGCATGAATCGTTACGAATATAATTTTGCCTTCATTTGTGGCACATTCCTAACATTGTTGACGTCACATTCAGATGCGTTATGTTGGTGTTTTGTGTCTGTATGTTCTCCCCGCATCTGGATATAAATCTGTGTCTGAATGAACCATGGATGTTATCGACTCTGCCCAAGTTGGATGGGATTGATTCTAAAGAATACCAGTAGGTGGCAGCAGAGGACACCGCACACAAATAGGTCCAACTCAGAGCCAAGGGGACTGTGCTATGTTTGCATGAAGGAATGTGAGGAGGAATTTTCGAGGCGAATAAAAATCATTCAATAGAATTTAAACTTTTGCATTGTGAATAGAGTTTATATTAGCAGCATTACTGTGTTTCTATTCCCTCTTTCTGCCATGTTCAGAAGCAGCTGCTCTGACAGACTGATGGAAGGTTGTTTTATATCTTCACCTCCAGCCGCATGTCATAACTGCGATGGAGAGATTGCATTTCCCATGATGGCAGGTCTTACTCTTCATGGCAGAGAGAAAGATTGAGACATCTGATAGGAACTGAAAGTAGAGCTGCGACCAATCCTCACTGAAAGCAGTGGTGTGGTTCAGGCATGTGAGGAGGATGCCTCCTATCAGAAGTGTACTGGACCCAGGACCCGTTGGAGAGATAAGATCCCCGTCAAGGACTTTGTCAGCTGTGTAAGTGGAGCAAAATGTGAATAAATGGACTCTTATTGCTTGTAAAACATTTTCATTGAATGAATTTGGGATTGGGATTTCCAAAATCACTTTTTAATTCCAGTTGGCGACTTTGTCTCGAGCCAAAATGTTAAGAAATGAGCTCAGCAGACTAGAGAGAGAGAGAGAGAGATTTTTTATTATACACAATTTCTGAAAATGAGTGCAAGTATAAAGTTTCTTTACAGTACACATTGGTCCTTTTAACACACGACAATGAAAATATACACCAGATCTCTCACCAACCCAAGAAAATATGGATTGATTGTGATTTAATCAAGAGCAGGAGTCCATAAATGAAGTTTAGATCCGCCCCTTTTTTTACTGTTGTAACTGACTGACAGGCTGTGTGGTCCATAAACTGATAGTTCTGATGATAAGCCACTCTTTCTGGCCAGCGGTGATCACTATTCGCACACACTCAATGTCAAAGCCAATCTTGTGGTCCACGTTGCTCACTTCGATTTTCCCCAGCTTAAACTCCCCCAGTGTTATGTAGGAGCTGCACTGTCGCCCCTGCTTGGTTTCCACAGCCCTTTGGCCCACCTCCAAGGCTCCGTGGTGAAGAATGTCGTTGTGTCGGTCCTCGGTGCCCGTCACTATTTTAATCCTGCTGACTCTTGTTGATTTGTTGAAGATGATGAGGAAGAAGTCTCCGGTGCACGGAGGTTTCCCCCAGAAGTACTCATCAACGATGCTACTGTAAGACTTGGTGGCGTCGTAGTTTTCGAAAACGTTGATGTTGGTGTAAAGGCTGGCAGGAGGGTTGTCGGGAATGTCGATGGAGTCTTCCTCGAAGTCGTCGTCCTTCAGTTTGTTCTCTGCCCCTTTATACGAGGAGAAGTAGCCTATGTGCTGGAACAGCGAGGGCTTGAAGCGGATCACATCCTTCTGGGCCAGCAAACCTCTGAAGTATATGAGGAGCCAGTCGCACGGCATTTCCTGGTAGAACATGAGCAGGAAATGAGCCAGGCGCAGCAGGTCTTTGGAGTGGTACAGCTTCCCGATGTAGCCCAGCTTGGAGAACTCCAGCATCACCCAGTAGGAACCTTCCTTGGAGGTGATCACCTTCTTCAGCGCCGTCAGGAAGTTCCTGGAGCAGCGCACGTCGTCCTCCAGCATCATGTAGAAGTGAGACAGGTTTGTACAGAAGTTGAGGAGGAAAGCGTAGTCCACATTCTGTTTGGAGCGGAACCGGACCCGGTCCTCCGGGTCGTTGTAGTTTCTCTTCAGCCCATCCAGAGATGGATAAACGTCCTCTGGGGCCTGGATGACCAGGAGGCGTCCGGCTATGATGTGATGGGCAAACTTCCTACTGATTTCCTGGACGAGCGTCTCGCACCAGACCAGGTCAAAGTCTGCCAGGTGGACCACAACCACGATCTCTTTCAATTCCTCGTAGCTGGACTGATCAAAGATGGATTTGATCGTTTCCAGGAGGTAGTTTCCTTTTTTCCGCTTGATAGACGACAAGCCTATGGTGAGATACTCTGCAAGAAATGAAAAGAAAACAAAAGTTGTTCTCTCGATGGACAAATTCAGAATTTACAGCCAAAATTAAATAAACATATCGTATCGTACCGTACCGTGCCGTACCGTACCGTACCGTGCCGTACCGTACCGTATCGTATCGTATCGTATCGTATCGTATCGCGCCGTGCCGTACCATATCGTCCCGTACCATACCGCACCGTATCGCATCTTACCGTACCGTATCGTATCGTACCGTACCGTATCGTATCTTACCGCACCGTATCGTATCGTACCGTACCGTACCGTGCCGTGCCGTACCGTACCGTATCGTACCGTATCGTGTCGTATCGCGCCGTACCGTGCCGTATCGTACCGTACCGTACCGTACCGTATCGTATCGTATCGCGCCGTGCCGTACCGTGTCGTACCGTATCGTACAGTACCATACCGCACCGTATCGCATCTTACCGTACCGTACCGTATCGTACCATACCGTATCGTATCGTATCGTACTGTACCATACTGTATCGTATCGTATCGTATTGTACTGTACCGTATCATACCATATCGTACCGTACCATACCGTATCATATCGTATGGTATGGTATGGTATGGTATGGTATGGTATGGTCTGGTATCTTATCTTATCATATCGTATCGTATCGCACCGCAAAGTACCGTACCGTACCGTACCGTACTGCATCGCATCGCATTGTATCGTATTGTATCGTATCGTATCTTATCTTATCATATCATATTGTATTATAAAAACAAATCAATTAGAAACAATAAATTCACTGGAAACCAAACCGTTTGACTCTAAATCTTTTTTTTAGAAAAGGAACTACTTGATCATGTGAAATCAGAGCAATGTCTGTGTAACAGTGTGACGACAGTCAGTCTGTGACCTTTATAAGAGGTACAAAAGTAACTCGCTGCTCCTGTAAAGGATTCAGAGGAATACTCTGAATACTTTTCTTGGAAGCTCCAACATGAACTCAGTGAAGACATGGTCCAATGGGCTATATGGGATGACTTCTGTAACTTTCCTCACAGCAGTTTTTTCTTAATCTGCTGATTATTTCAAGACTTTTTGAAACAGTACTGCTGGATTCAAATCCACCCACAATCTTTCTCCTGAAACATTTCCCCCCGGACTAATACTCATTCTTCCATCCAGTACTATTTGGAGAGCAAACATCTTTTCGAGCCCATATGTGTTGAGTTTCTTCAATCTCTGTCTCGACATGAACACATGACTTTTGACAGCTTCAGCTGCACAATTCCCAGATGATATGACTTTAAACTTTACGGTTAACTTTGCATCATTCTTGGGAAGATCCAAGGAGGTGTCTGTGATTGCTGATACTTAATTATGTGACAAGCGATTTTAAGAAGCCTGCAAATGATTAGACATGATTGTACATACTGTGTGTGTGTCTGCGAGGACAGAAGACACACACAGACATTTAAATCATTTTAAATCTGTTAATACATTTAATGTACGATTCTTCTAAATTCATGTAAATTATGCAAAAAGTAAAAGAATGTAGCTTATCGTGTCAGAGTTGTTATAAGCAGAATCAAACTTGAAGCCACATTTACAATATGAACATTTGTTTATTGAGAGATAAAAATGAGTTTAAATTGTCGGGTTTTGCTGGATTGAAACATACTTTTTCGCGATAAAGGAATTCCTGCGAGGTAGCGATATGTCACATTAATGGTTCCAGAGAAGTTGGATAAGTCTCTGAATGTGTGGACATATCTTTCAGAGTTCGGAGGGTGCGTCAAGCCATCTCCCAGCTGTCTTTTTTCAGCCTCCTAAAATCACACAGATAAAGAGGAAAAAAAAGCAATAAATCAAAATCAGACTTGAAATTGTTGTGTTTTCCCATTTTGTGGTCACAAACTCACCAGCACGAATCCATCATCGATGTAAAGGTTGAAAAAGAGCAGAGAGGTGAGGAGAAATCCAAGGAAGGGGAGTATGGAGCGCTTCCTGAAGCACCTCATCTTATCCACCGACTTCCACATCAGCCTCATGACGGCGACGGTCACTGCTGCAGATCAAATACAGGAAAACATCACAGGAGCTCGTCATCCATACATCCGTCTGTCCATCCATCCGTCTGTCCATCCATCCATCCATCCATCCATACATCCATCTGTCCATCCATCCATCCATCCATCCATCCGTCCATACATCCATCCATCCATACATCCATCTGTCCATCCATCCATCCATCCATCCATCCATCCATCCATCTGTCCATCCGTCTGTCCATCAACCATCATCCATCCAATATCCATAATCCAGCATCCATCATCCCTAATCCATCCATCCATCATCCATCCATCATCTATCATCCATCCATCCATCATCCATCCATCCATCATCCATCCATCCATCTGTCCATCCGTCTGTCCATCAACCATCATCCATCCAATATCCATAATCCAGCATCCATCATCCCTAATCCATCCATCCATCATCCATCCATCATCTATCATCCATCCATCCATCATCCATCCATCCATCATCCATCCATCCATCCATGAGGAATGTTTGTCTCCAACAAAAAGGTTCACCAATGAACAATAAAGTAGTAGAGAGTGCACTCAGGTTGACACAGACTCATTTCTGATATGGTGTATTTTATTTCGACTTATTTGTTCTTGGTTCATTGAAAGTGTTTATTCAAATCATTGTTTTTGTTTTTAATAGAATTGGATTTTCTTCATTGGTTGTGGTATTATTTCTGTTTTCTCCTATATTCACTCACAAGTGTGAGTATAATTTGAATGACCCTGGTAGCCTCAAGATCAGTATATTGTAAGAGAGAATCATGTGTTTCCCTAGACAAGTTCCTTCACATTGAGTTAATTGTGTTTATTCAAAGGAGTAATTACTTTATCAATTCAGTCAAAGATTTCCTCTTATTACGAGCCTATGGTGACAGGGTTACACAAATAATATATAACGTAATAAACATCCAACTTCCTACAAATATTCAAAACTCATTTTTTTCGCAGAGATGGGGGGTTATAACTGAAGAGGGGGTTTAAAGTGAAAACATGGACGTTTTTGCACAACCCTGAAGTAATTTTGTCTTTCTATGTGTTGAGTGATAAAGTGGAACAGTTTGAAGGTGGAGTTCAGGCAGCGTCCAAGTATGAAGCAGTTTTAAAGAAACAGTACAAAATAATGGTGCTTACTAAGTGCAGGGAGGACGGGCTGTAAAAAAGAGTCGGATGGCTGAGGAGCAGCAACAGGTGAATACAACACAGGAGGCTGATCCCAGGGCTGTGTGGTTGCTTCTGTCTTAAGGGAAGGACTAATGTGTATAAACTGTATTATTAATTGTTCGCACTGTGTTGTCTATGATGGTGCCGAGGAGTGGATCTCTTCTTTTTCAAATTATGATGGTGTTATTGGTTGTTTGTTGATGTGTGTTAAAGAGGTTTATGTTGATGTGAATTCTTGCTCACAAATCAACACTCTGATGTCTTCTACCTGACTGAGTGTAAATCTTTCTCCATCACCAGACCTCATTCTGTTCCCTGAAACACCAACAGCACAGCTGAGCTGTCCAAAGAAATCCAACACAGGAAATAAAAGAATAAGAGTACATCTGTTGGCTCTGCCTGCCAGAATTGAACAAGACATTTCTGCTCCAACAGACAGACACGTCAAACATCAGAAGCTGCTGTGAATTGGAATTCCACTGCAGGGTTCAAAGCTGGGGTCCAATGCTGGGGGACTAAACCTATTTGGACTGAAAAGGTTAAGACTTTACCGGACAAGGACCCCTTTGTAGGAGCCGTATTTTTAGATCTTAGGAAAGTGTTTGACACCGTAAACCATCAAATCCTAAAACAAAGATGACACATTTCTCTGCAGATGCCCTTCAATGGTTAGAATCCTACCTGTCTCACAGAACACAATGTGTGTCCATGGATGGTGTCAAATCTTCCTATCTCTGCTGTCATACTGGAATACCTGAGGGGTCTATCCTACTTCACATTTTATTTTCATTATATATTAATGACCTCCCAAATATTTGTGTCGGACTAAATGTGCTGATGTATGCAGATGATGCAGTGATCTTCACTGAGGGAAAGGAAGCAGTGACCATTCCCGCAAATCTCTCAAAGGCCTTGTCCAAAATTCATGATTGGCTAAAATTGAACTGTCTCATGCTCAACACCAAAAAAAAAAAAAAAAAAAACTGTTTGTATGACGTTAACCACAATACCTGTGAAGAATATTACAGAAAAATCGGGAGGCTCACCAAGCGACCAACGACACAAAGCAGGTGCTCTGTGTTCTTAAACGGAGAAGAATTGGAGATGATAGCTCATTTTAAGTACCTGTTGGACTCCAACCTCAATTTTAAAAAACACTTCAAACAGGTGACCAGAATAATCCAATTCAATTTACAACATTTTAAACGAGTCTGGCCCTTCATTACAACTGAAGGTGTTAAATCTTACCTCCACTGCATGATCCACTCTCACATGAAGTACTGCTTCACAGCCTGGTCGTTTGCTAGTGTCACTGCCCTACAACCGGTTGAACAGCTCGATAAAAAAGCCATCAAGGTATTTGACAGAAAGCCACAGGGATCACATCATCGTGCAATTTAAAAGAAGTTCTCGGCTTTGAGAATTTTTAATTATTTAAAGTGCCTGATTTTATCAAATAAAGAAATAGTCTTAGTAATAGGTCTGGTCAACCACCAGGGGTGATTGTGAAATTAAATTTAGAAAGTCGTCCTTCGCACAGAATGCCTTATCTGTTAAAGGTTGCAGAAACTGGAATAGTATCTCTCTCGTTATCTGAGAAAGCTCCACCTCTGTCGGTTTAAAAAAAACAAACAGGAAACGATATGGCTGAATATGTGGAAACGATACCAAACTTGCGACCGATAACACAATTATGCACTATGATATATATCTATATATATATCTAGCTATCTATATAGATATATAGATGTATATAGATATAGATATAGATATAGATATAGATATATAGATGTATATATATCTATATATCTATAATATTAAAGTGCTTACTCAGTAGTCTGACATGGGGAAAGTGCCATTTTAATATATATATATAGATATAGATATAGATATAGATATAGATAGATAGATAGATAGATAGATAGATAGATAGATAGATAGATAGATAGATAGATAGATAGATAGATAGATAGATAGATAGATAGATATTAAAATGGCACTTTCCCCATGTCAGACTACTGAGTAAGCACTTTAATATTTTAAACTTTATGGTAGGTTTTTAGGAAGAATTATTTTATCAACTTTGTTTTACCATAGTGGTTTTTTTCTATGTTTTTATTGTTTTTCTATGTTTGTAACCTTGTATGGTGTTTCATGTGGGACAACGGATGGAAATTAGCATTGTGCTAAATCCGGCGTATTTACAGTAACCCCATGAAGAGATGGCTTGTTCATGAATATGCATTGTACTGTCCAAATAAACAAATAAATGAAACGAAATAAAGCTGGGGTCCAAAGCTGGAGGTCTAGAGCTGGGGGCTAAAAGCTGGGGTCCAAACCTGGAGTCTGAAGCTGGGGGTCCAGAGCTTGCAGTTCAAAGCTGAGGTCCAAAACAAGGGTCCAAAGCAGGGGTCCAGTGCTGGGGGTTCAGAGTTTGGCGCTCAAATCTGGGGGCTCAGAGCTGGGGGTCCAAAACCTTTCCAGCATGTACTCACACCTCTCTGCTCTCAACAATTTAAAACATACTGGAGTTATTGTAATTCACCGGTTTTTCTTCACCATTTCACTGCGATGGACTAACTGAGAAATAAAGTGTGTATGTGTAAAATGAGTGTAAAATCCTGCATGTAAAAAACACTGATAATCCACCCAGTCACAACAGTCGTGACTTTTAGAGACTGTTGTTGCACTGATGTTTGTTGGAGGCGACTCTCCAAGCTGGTGTGATGTGATCAGAACATCCAGCTGAAGTGAGCAAGCGTGAACTTATTTCAAATAGCCACTTTATAGATCAATGCCCCCAAGCAGAAATATGGATGACAGAAGGCCAACAGTGTGAAAGCTCTTTTCATTCAGTGATCAGTAGAACACATTGAGTCTGTTCTTTCTTTTTTTTTCACTGTGGGAAAAGAGAAATTAGAATTCAGGCAGAACTCCAGCAAAGCTTCATTTCTGGCTCATTTCCCAAAGAAGCTTCCAGTAAAATGAAGGTGAGAGTCTGTTACTGTCACCACAAATCCATATGTGATACAGAGTAGTCACGTAGAGAAAATACTTTCAGGAAAAATTAAATGAATGTTGTACAAAGGGCCACTCGGTGTCTGGTAAGAGATACCATTTTAATCAGCTCCAGTGTTGGACAACTGTGTGTGTGTGTGTGTGTGTGTGTGTGTGTGTGTGTGTGTGTGTGTGTGTGTGTGTGTGTGTGTGTGTGTGTGTGTGTGTGTGTGTGTGTGTGTGTGTGTGTGTGTGTGTGTGTGTGTGTGTGAGCTGCTGATCAAACGTCACCCGCTGAATTCCACTGCTTTTCTTGTGTTTTTCACTGTATTTGAATGTGTCAGGATGTATTAACGTTTCTGACTGGACGTGAGATGTGATGAATATTCACAGCTGTTCTTTAACCTTCAATCAGTGCTTTCTGTTCGCTCGCTATCATGGGATGTAAAGTGCTGGTGTAACATACTGGGGAAAGATCGGACTCAATACTTCATTTCTTTAGGCCCCGTTACACCTAATCCGTTAAAAAAAAGGATTTAGTATGCCGGGCCACGGGAGGGCGCTGTTGCTTGGTTTTGTAATGAAACCACAAAGACGTGAGCAGAGAACAAAACACTACAAACATGCAGAAAATGGAGAGAACCCGACATCTGTAAGGACTGATGACGCATCGGATGCTATCAGGGTGAGTGTCAACTATTAAACTACTGATCTGGACGATAAAACTAGAATCCCACTACGGGTCGGCCATGTTTGTTTACAAGTGCATGAGCAGGAGGAAGGGGAGGGAGGGGGAGAGAGATGCTCATGCTCAGTAAGAGCGCTCATAGCCTCCATCAGTCTCTGCAGGAGGGAACAGCGACCGTGAAAGAATCTTTCCACCTTGGGAGCCGAGATTAAAACTTCATGGATGCAGTGGATCTGAACACTGGTGCCGTGTAAACGGACCCCCCCCAAAAAGTGAAGAAAGTTTTGCGGATACACTCGTCTTCGTTGTCGTGTCAACGGGACCTTAATCTCTCAATAAATGGGAATGAGATGGAAGTGTGCAGCCTCACATTTATGGGGGAGTTTGTCGAGTGTCCGGATGATGAAAAATTCAAGCTTCTCTGAAAAATAGAAAAGAAAAACAAAACTGTGATAGAGTAAATCGTGTCTTTGGACACTTTTCCAATAGAAAGAAAAATTTTAAGGATTCTCTGACCCTTTAAATGGATCTTGTACCTGTAAGTACTTACAAAAATAACTCTTCAATAAGGAATTGGGGCCAACAACCAATAATAATGCTTATTTAACGGACACAAATTTGTATTTAAAAATACAAAATGAAAATACTTCTGTTTTTTGTGAAGCTTTATGTACACACCATGAGTTTATCCAGCTGCTTGGTTCCCAAACAATGTGTATTCAATAGCTGGAATATTTACTAAATCCTATTCATACTAATGGAAAATATCTTCTATTAAGGACAACTCATAAAAGCAAGCTGAGGAACAGTCTCTAAGCACAAGATAAACGTTTTGGTATTTTCCAATCAATATTTGCTGGCATAGCTGATTATTCAGTAAAAATGTGATACCAAAGAATATTTACAGATTTTATCTCTCCGAGAGTCATCTGATGAAATAACAAGATCAAATCTGAATAGAATAGGAGCTTAAATCACAACAGGTGTTTGACCCATGATGGATCCAATAAATGTCCTGGTTCAGTTAGACTTGGTACAGAAACAGTCCTCCTCATCATGCTGTTCACATTTTGACATCATGAGATCAAGACCACAGCCAACAACTGATCAACAGAACCTCGACATGGAAACTTCAAACAGGAAGTTCTCAGACGAAGGGTCCACTGAGCTCCCGGTGTCATCGGCAGGGTGAACTGAGACACAGAGAGACTGGAAGAGTCACAGAGAGACTTTGTCCACCCCCTCACACTGATGGCCGCTTCATGGTGAACCGTGTGGAACCAGATGATGAGTGTCACTTAACTCCAGGAACATTTAAGGAGGCGAGAGGCACCAAGTGTCACCTCAGACCATTGGAAACTCTTCCTATCAGCGTGGTCCGGTGCAAGACCACCTGCAAGGTACCAGACCACACCACCAGGCACCGGACCCATGGTCTTCATGGACCAGGGACCAGTGGGCCTCAGTGTGGTTCTCTGATGAAAGTTTATTCACTTATTTAACATTTTCTTGTGGTATATCTTTACTGTTGTTGACTTTTGTTTCAATAACTTGTTAGAGATGATGAAATCAGTATTGATGGTTCTACTTAAATGTCCGACTTTCATGATATATTATCACTGTCACATGAACTTTTTATGTTTTACAAAATTGTCACCCAAAGTGAAATATCCCTAACCTTTTGTGAGTAAATTATTCATTTATTAATTCATTTAACTTTGTTGGCTCATTTCTCCTGCTGGAGGCCGACTTCATGTTTTGAAAGGAGTCGTCTGTGGCTCGGTTAGCAGAGCAGGTTCGATTCCCGTCTCCACCTGTTCACATGAGTCCTTGAGCGACACACTGAATCCCAGATTGCTGAGCGCCTTGCACGGCGGCCACTGCCATTGGTGTGTGAATGTGTGTGTGAATGGGTGAATGTCACTTACTCTCTAAAGGGCTTTGGGACTGCTCAAGCGGTTGAAAAGCCCTATATAAGGGAAATCCATTTATGTCACACTTCAATGAGAAAACAAACTAAAGTCTGTAAAAGACCACAAATCAAGAGCAGTTTAGATGTATTTATTTATTTATTTATTTATTTTCTGTTCATGAGCTGTAATAAGTGTCGCCGCGAGTGTGATTGAGGCCCTGAAATGTAATATTGTGGCCAGATTAAAAATATCTGGACTCAAAGGAAAATGTTAATGGAGTTCAGCCAGCGGCTCCGTAAACAGAATCTGTTCCAGAAAAAAAGCTTCCAGCGGAGGAATTTTACCGGCTGCATCAGTGTTGGGGTCGATGTGTTTACTTATTCATCAAGGTGGAAGCTCCAGCCGTTACACTCTTTACTGCTGTAATACATGGAAGGGGTGGGGAGAGGGGGAGCGCACAGAAAGCCTGATTAAAAAGGCATAGGAATATGTGTGCATGGGTTTGTTGGTGAGCCTGCAGAGATAATGCAGCTCCCAGAGCAGCTTCAGTGGGATGTTCCTCTTCCTGATCTAGTGCTTTAAATAACAGCTCTCATTGTTCCGCATCTTTTAGACTATTTCACTACAAATCAGGCAGACTTCAAACTCCTTTCAAACACAGTATCTGTACAGTTCTTTGGAGGATATGTGAGCAAAATGGAAAAGCTCGGCATAAAAGGTATCTGAATATGATCTTGTTCCTTAACACACTACTTAAAAAGCATCACAATGACTAAAAAAAACCCAAAAAAAACCTTTAAATGAAAGACATGATATTCTTCAGGCGTCTTTGAATGAAATAGTCTCATGTATGTTATTTTTTGATGGTTTTCTTACTTGTCCACTCATAAATAAGGTTTTAACCTCACTGTTTTTTGAGAGACCAGAGTCGCTGTGGACTCATGGAGGTGTAGAAGATGGAAGATGGATGAATAGATATTTGAAGGCTCATGTCACAGTGTCACTTCACTTCAAACGGTTTAGGACACTGTTTTTGGTTTTCATCTAAAATCTGTTCAACAAAATATTTCTTTAAAATGTGGAATTGTGTAGAGTTTGTCATGTTTTGAATTTGAATTGCTTGGAAAGTGAAAGTTTTTTTTTTTTTAACTACAAAAAAAGCAACAAGAAGATTTACTAGTGATATGAATATCAAAAACTTTAATGACTTAAGTATAAGCTTGATCATTACTCAAAATTGATCACATTTGAATTGCATAGTGTTTCATACAAGAGGGGACATTTTTTAAATTCAAACTGACTTTGGTTGATCAATAAATAGACTCACAGATATTTACCTCAAAAAAACTCTTTCCATATTTAGTTTCCCAAAAATTTCAATGTGAACAATTGTGCCTTTTTTAAATCTAACAGCGGTAATACGTTTAGCTTATTTTATTCACATGATCCATTAAATCTTCTATAACGCTTATCCCGTTCAGGGGCGCTGGAGCTGATCCCAGATTACCGAGTGTTTAGTTTAGTGGCTCGGGTTAGTTGGTGGTGATACGTTTAGCGTTAGCTGGTGGCTACATGGTTAGTGATCGTTAAATGACAACACATTTAGTCTTAGCTGGAGGCTACATGTTTAGTATTAGCTGGAGGCTACATGTTTAGTATTAGCTGGAGGCTACATGTTTAGTATTAGCTGGAGGCTAGATGTTTAGTATTAGCTGGAGGCTACATGTTTAGTATTAGCTGGAGGCTACATGTTTAGTATTAGCTGGAGGCTAGATGTTTAGTATTAGCTGGAGGCTACATGTTTAGTATTAGCTGGAGGCTACATGTTTAGTATTAGCTGGAGGCTACATGTTTAGTATTAGCTGGAGGCTACATGTTTAGTCTTAGCTGGAGGCTAAATGTTCAGCATTAACTGGTGGCAACATGTTAGCATTGTGCTGATACAAAGACTCATATCCGCTAGGTGCTGTTAGCTTAGCTTCTTTCCACGCTGATGCTCTGCTGCATCGGTGTTGTAGCTGTAAGAAGGAGCAGGAATTGAACCCAAACTGCAGATACTTTGTTAAAAGAAACAAGATTCCTGTCGGCCGTGACTACGCCGGAACCAAACGACAAGGCGTCCTCGCCACTGACGCCACCCTCTTCTGCTCTACTCTCTCACTCCACTCAGCGCTCTCCTGACTCTAGATCCTTCAAAAACTCCCCCTCTAGACTTTCCAGCTATCAAATCAATGGAAACTGCATTCAACATTTTCACTAAATAAGATAGAGTGTGTGTGTGTGTGTGTGTGTGTGTGTGTGTGCATGCCTGCTGTTTCCACACAATGTTGAGATTGTGCCGTTGCAAAGACACCTGTGTGCTCTCACATTCCCATTTCTCTGTCTTGCGGGAAGCCATCTTGATTTCTCATACTTTGCCCCGGCTGTAAACCCTCGGTCGAATGTCACCAGTGATGAGCATTTAGGGGCTGCTGCCCCTACAGGCAGCATGCACAATGTAAACCTGCAATATATGGTATAACGATCTGTGGCTCACCCCATCCCCACTCTGAGGGGGTTCTGTGGCATCAGGGTCGCCCCTGTGCCCGACCTCCGGAGTCAAATTTAAAATCAGTGGCAAAGATAAATCTTTCTTCATTTACGCATTTGTTGGTTACGTAAGGCAGATGTGCCAGTGGGTGTCACTCTTGCGCTGCTCATTTCAAAAGAACATTTGATTTTGACATCCAGTACAGACAGGGTCAACGTAACTCAAATGCTGATGCTCTCTCCCGTCTGTCCAGCCAAGATGTATCCCAGGTTCTCCAGTCGTGCCCTCAATGGGTGAAATCCAGTGAGCAAATGGAGCCTCAAGCTGAGACGGTATTCAACAACCTCCCAGTTATGAATGATCTTACATCCGTGGGGCTAATGCTTGACCCGCCTCCTGTGTCAGGTGAGCTCTATGGGGCTGTGGGGACTGAATCTACCTGCTTTGACAACACAAGATTCGAGCAGCGCAGAGAACAGACCTTGTCATTACTCCAGTCCGCCACTACAAGAGCCGTAACCAAAAACCAAACCGCAATGAAAGGATCAGCGGTGGTCGGCAAGTGTGCCTTCTCATAGTGGAGGAAGTGAACGATAAGAGATGGAATCATGTACCGTCAGGTTAAAGACTGCCAGAGAGGGCAGAAAGTCTCCGCACAGCAGCCGAGCGAGCCCTTCATGAGGACTCAGGGCACTTGGGATTTGAGAGGACTTTGCAGACGATAAGAGAATGATTTTACTGGCCAGGTGTATTCCAAGAACTTAAGATGTGAGCAGTGCGAGAGATGCTGTACGAGGAAGACACCACTGCAGATCTCAAGGCCCCCTTGGTTGGTATCCACAGCGCCACACCAGTGGGGCTTGTTTGTGTAGATGTTTTGACCCTTGAGAGGTCCAGGGGTGGCATAGAAAATGTGCTTGTTGTGACTGATCACTTCTCTCGTTATGCACAGGCCTACCCCACCAAGGATCTAAAAGCCTCAACGGTGGGCAAGGTCCTCTGGCAAAACCTTTTCTGTAGATTGGGCTTTCCCACAAAACTGCATGCTTACCAAGGGTGAAATTTTGAAAGTGTAGGTGTGAGGGAACTTTGCAAGTTTGTTGGCATCACATCTGTCCGTCCCTCATTATTTGCCCGTAGATGTGAAATCACATTATATCTCTGAATTGGGATTATATCGGGTTGCTTACTGCTTATGGACGTGTGATTTTACACAGGATTTCCTTGATTAATAAGAACATTTAAATAAGCAGCCCGAGATCCGTGTCTTTGTCCTTCGTACTCGACGAAGTTCCACGAGGAAACAATTCAGCAGGCTGCTCCGTCTCTTCTGGTCCTGGTACTGATGACTGACTGTGTCATGAGCTGGATTCTGTCCTGAAGCGTCTTTTCATCGCTTCATTAAACCTCCTGCATTGTGTAGAACCAGTCACACCGCTGGCGTTTGGATGGACGGACTTTTTAAAAAAACTTGTTTTTCCACCGTGAAAAAAAAAAATCTCGACTTTGATTTTTGACTTTTTCTTAAGTGCATTAAGGTTTTTTCTTTTTCAGCCTCCGAATTTTTGTTTTTCTCCAGTGGCCCTAATACTCTTCCGTACTATCAAACTACCGTGTGGATGTGATCAGACCTGACGTTTTCGGACCGCAGAGCGCAAAGAGCACACTGGTTAGGTAAAACATGGATGGCACTGCCTGTCAGCCGCAGGGTTGCCAGATGTGACTAAGGGTTTCCAGCCCAAACAACATAAAACCCACACCTCAATAAAAACCAGCCCGAATCTCAGCCTGTGTAGGAGTCATGTTAAAACCGTAAAACAATTATATGTGTAATAAAGAACACCATAAGCACACAATTGCAAGAAATGAACAAAGTTAAAAGGTAGGATAATTCAGCTCCCCAATTGGGGGAGACCCGAAATATCTGGCAACACAGATCAGCACACCATCCATTATCAAGTGGTTGTGAAATGCGAGAGAAGATCTAGACAAAAGGACGCTGGAAAGAAGAAGGAGATTGAGGAAAAAAGAGAGCACAGCTTTTAACATTTTGGTGGAGTCGCTTCCCCCGCCGCTGCGTACGTCACATGTCGATGACAAGACAGTCGAGTGTAGAAAATATCCGAATTGGTACCACATGTTTCTGGTGTGAAAAAATGTGAAATGCAGCTTTCACAAGGCCACAGAACAGGTCAGACATGGGTCTGGAGCTGCTTTTGTGTCTTTGATGCAACACAATATAAGAAATGTAAATGAATTTTACTGAAGACAAATAAAAATGTTGTGCTGCCACTAGAGGGCACTGTATGCCTGTGCTTAACTTGTTAGTAGACCCGGCGAACAAGCAAATATTTCAACAATATTTGTAATGCTGATTATGCGGGTGTAGCTGATGGTGCTGGGACCACTCTATCCACAGCGACTGCTCTGGTCAGAGTGTAGAGACGGACACCCGGAAGAGCTTTATCTGCTTTAGTAGAGTCGAATAGTTGGCAGTACAGCACGTGGATCTGAACGTAGAATGATGAATGTAGAATGATGAAGGTAGGATGAATGTAGAATGATGAATGTAGAATGATGAAGGTAGGATGAATGTAGACTGATGAATGTAGAATGATTAAGGTAGAATGATGAAGGTAGAATGATGAAGGTAGAGTTAATGTAGAATGATGAAATAAGAATTAATGTAGAATGATGAAGGTAGAATTAATGTAGAATGATGAATGTAGATTGATGAATGTAGAATGATGAATGTAGAATGATGAAGGTAGAATTAATGTAGAATGATGAAGGTAGAATGAATGTAGAATGATGAATGTAGAATGATGAATGTAGAATGATGAATGTAGAATAATGAATGTAGAATGATGAATGTAGAATGATGAATGTAGAATTAATGTAGAATGATGAAGGTAGAATGAATGTAGAATGATGAATGTAGAATGAATGTAGAATGATGAATGCAGAATGATGAAGGTAGAATTAATGTAGAATGATGAAGGTAGAATGAATGTAGAGTGAATGATGTATGGTTTTCTGTAACAAATAAGCAATATACAAATAAGCAACCAATAATGATAATATTGCTCCATAAACTGGGATTAAATCCCCTCTAATGTAGATCAGAGTGTAGATCATCTAGATCTGAGCTAAATATACACAGGGCTGTTCCCAAATACACGCCTTCTAACGTATAAACTAAACATATCCCACTTAAATATCCCATAAAACACTTGTAGGCATGCTTGGTGAACTATTAATGACTTACTCCTTCACGAACGCATTTAATATGTAACGCGGGGTCCACTACCATCTTATTACTGAAAAAATAAACTGCTCACCCAGAAGTGATACTCAGACCTCACGGCCTGACTGGGCTGTCCAAAAATAATGCCTAACTGGCAATCACTTATTCCAACTGAAGACATAACACACTTTACAGGGAATTTGTAACAGTTTGAGTGGATCACTGTTTCCTCGGACTTATTTAGTGACACGTGAGTCCCATCAGGGACTAATGACCTCCCTCCCTGAGTGGCATACTGGGCGGCATAAAGAGGAGGGGAAGGGAGACCCCTGAACAGGCAACACAGGAAAGAAAAACTGAAAAATAAACTGTCAAAATGCATGTTGACTCCAAGTCTCCATGTTGAGAAGCCGCCACGACACCAGTCTTATGTTACAGAACAATTTAGAACATTTCTATCCCACATATTTGACTACAAATCATCATTTATCCAAATGGTGAGTTGATAAATGCATGCAGACAATGTAGGTAATTTAATCACACACACACGCACACACACACGCACACACACACACACACACACACACACACACACACACACACACACACACACACACACACACACACACACACACACACACACACACACACACACACACACACACACACACACACACACACACACACACACACACACACCAAATCACCATAAATTGGTTTGTTATTGATTGTTCGTATTAAATTAAATTTAAAAACACAATTCAATAAACGCCATCAGGAGATCCTCCTGCTTTTCCTTCTTTAGTTCCGTGGTGTTTCACTTCACAAAGCATCGCGGACCCCTGATCTTGAGGCTTTTGTTTTATTCTGACAGAAATGATCCATAGTTGTCCTGTCTATAGGAGACCTGCAGGAGAGAGTAATCACCTCACAGGTTAACCACACATCGCACCGTGTCAGATATAATCCCGGCTCCATGGTGTGACTGTGCAGTAAATGTCAGCTCAGTATCACACAGTTCCTCCTGTTTATCCACTCGGCTCCTTCAGGAGCATTCTGTTGGTTTGTTCTCTAACACTGAAACGCTCATCGATTTAATCATAAAGATGAAATATTCATGGCTTGTCTGAACCCTGTTTATTGATTTACATGGAGCAGAAGCAAAGGTTGCCAGCGTTTAACAGCACTGCCACAGGCAGAACAACGTTTTTAGACATTATTTCTACATCGGGAGATAATGGTTTAAATGAAACCATCGGCAACCAGTGATGCCGGTTTAGTAGTAAACACATTACTCTAATATGACCACTTTTTTGGAGCAACAAGTAATCTAACACGTTCCTATTTCCAAACCAGTAATCAGATTAAAGTAACTTTTCCAAGTCAATGTGCGTTACTATCGCAGCGTCCCGCAGGACGTTGGAAAGGAAGACGAGCTTCTTGTCTGTAAAGCCGCTCCACCACTAGAACAGGTGTACCTCCATCTGTCTGTCTGAAGTCACAGTTGTCAACGTGTACAAGAATTTTGTCAATGTGAACCTGCATCCGCAAAAGTTGTCTGTGTGTAAGTAGTTTTCAAATTTGTTAAAAAAAAAAAAAGAAAATCAGGTAAAGTCTACGCATTCGAATACAAGTGCCGAAAATACAGACAACTCACCAGCTACGAGTCGCGCAGTTTCACAATTGGCTGTTTTTTTTAAACGTGATACAATCCGTGCCACGTCGCGCACGAAAGCTTCCCTCGTTCGCCTCTTTCTGACTCTACTTCCTCACGAGCTTTCGTTGGTGTTGCAGTTTCAGGAATGATGAAAAGAGAAGCGCCACGAGCATGATAAGTCTGGTTAACTCCAGGTGACTTCCGGGTAAAGCCGGTGCACGTGTCACAGACCACAAACGTCACAGTGCAAAGCATTATGGGATTGATCCACTGAAATTTATCGGGTCACATTAAAAAAACTGGCACCATATTCCAAATATTCAGTTATTCATTAATCGGAAAGAATTTAATCGGATTGACCAAAAAAAAGTAACCGTGTAACTGCAGCTACCGAGCGACTCTCCTGTTTTTAACATCAGAGCTTGTCTGTGGAAGAAGCAGTGAAGACGAGGCTGAAGGCTTTTCGTGTTCAGGGCTAATTTGGGAAGAATATTGGCAGCCTGTCATGACATCTTCGACACTTGGTTAGAAATGGGCCGGCGTGCCGCTTTCGTTCGCGCCGTCCTCATACAGGACAAGGTCACTGAGTGAGGTTCCCTGCTCACAGTCACATCGGGACGTTTTACCGTTCACGATAACCTTCAGATGGTCTCTCCTGTCACTCAGAGGAGAAAAACCTCTCTGAGGACCGGAGAAGAGTGTCTCAGTCGTCACAGTCCACGCGTAAAATACTGCCGGTTCATTTGAAATGAGAATAACCTGTCAAGAAGGACAAATGGTTCCATTAGTTTGAGTGCAGAATTGTTACAGTGCATTAGGGAAAATTCTACATTTAATTAATTATTTTTTCACAAGACCTTTATACTTTTACCAAGCAGTTTTTTAGGTTTTGGGGGGATATTTGTTGGTTTGTTTTGTCCTGTTTGAGCAAATCAGTGAGATTTCACCTCTGAGCCTGGTTCTGTAAAGGTTTCTTCCTGTAAAAAAAAAAAAAAAAAAAAAGGGGGGGGGGGGGGGGGGGGGTGTTCGTTCTAAAACCCAAAAGCAGACTGAGGTGAATATAGAACCTTAACAGTGTATATTAGGAATCAAGAGTCCAAAAGGGTAATCCAAGCCTATGTCAAAATAAAAAACAACTCCAAAAACAAAAGACACGAGAAACAGAATGGAAAACAGTGAGATGTGGGATCTCAACAGACACTGGGGTACTGGGGTACAATGGATGATCTGGCCCTGGGGAGGGAGGGAAGGAGGCTTGAATACACGATGTGAGTGGGAGGACACAAGTGAAACACGTTGAGACAAATCAGACGTACAAAGGGGCGGCGGCAGGAAGGACAAGTGGACGTTAGACGCGGACAAAGAGGTATGACAGAACAACACAGGAAGTGACACGTGAGAGACTTAGCTAAGATACAACATGGAGCCTGACACTTTGCACCATCACTAACGTTTGCCCATGTTGTCAACTTCTATGTAAAAGTGCTTTGGTTTGACTGCGTTGGTCAATTGGTGCTTTATAAATGAAATTGATTGGATTGAAAACTCGTGGTTTACAGTTGCATGATCAGCCGGTTGGCTTCAGTAGAAATCACTAGAGTAAGATGGACAAGGTGACATCATGACTATTTTTATTGTTTTAATTAAGATCCATTTTTAGAATCTCAAACGCAAAAACAATCTCCTTTATACTTTTGAACATAACCTCTAAAAAACAGTTTTCCCACGGTTTTACTCTTGATAGTTGTTGATGTAGCACACAGGAGCAGAGTCCCTCCATCATTGCTGGGTGCCTGCCGCTCGTGAAAACATGATTATCACAGTGACAATAGTTCTTTTAAAGGCTGAGTCAACAGAAATCCATTCAAATGTACCAGTCCCGTGTTGACCACTGTAAAGTGGAGGAGCTGGTGAGAGGGAGATTCAGTATGTTTGCGTTTTATCGGGCTTCACGACGCTGTTTCTCGTAAAGGTTTCAGCTCCACACAAATTTACTGGTGCCACGTGACAGACAGTAAAAGGTTGTTTATATGACAGGCACACAGGTGAGGACGATGGAGCGAGCCGGCGCTGGAACGGGCTTTTGGCAAGTTTAAGAGATAAAATGCTTCCTGGTGTCAAATATGAGTGGGTAATGAGGAAATGTGACTGTATTGAAATCTACATGGTGCAATGGATCACCTGAAACCCCCCAAACGGGAACACGCCAGCAAAACGTTTGCTTTCAGCTGAGCCATAAGGTAATAATGGAAGGAAGGAAGAACAGAGGAGTGACGACAGAGCAGAGAGAAACAAGAGAACCAGGGAGGATGAGCCTTGCGGAGAGCCTTTATGAGCTCATCTCAGGTTAAATCACAACTATTTACTGCAGCAGTCAGATGAAGATGGATACTGCAGCAGGTAAACGCCTCGGAAAGGAAATATTTCAGCCCCAAACTAACGGGAGCAGATCGGGACTTGATGCTGACGGGGCTGGGGGGGGGGGGGGGGCGGGGGGGGGGGGGGGGGGTGCTTACTGTAAACACATTTCCTGAGTGCTGCCAGGTGGTCCACATGTATTATCAAGTCACCTCTATTTATGTTGGACTGGTTGCTGAACACCAGGGTGATGGGATATGATATCAACTATGGACTCACCAATGATACATTTCTTTCAATGAGAAAGGACTGAGGGGGGGTGGGGGGGGGTGGTGGGTGGGGGTGGGGGGGGAGTGTCACGCAGTCTCTTGAACTGCAGGTTCAATAACAAACAGCTCTCCTGTGAGTAGTCAACAATGGCCCGAGGTGAGCAATGGCGCTATTTGTCACTCTAGACACATGATATGGTGACACAATGTGATAACGTGCTCCGCAGCCATCACAGACTCCAGGACTGAAATCGAACCTCCTCACAGGGAAACAGGACTGGTAAAATAGTATTCCCCAGCTGAGCGGGGGAGCTGGGGGGAGCTGGGGGGAGCTGGGGGGCGCTGGGGGGCGCTGGGGGGAGCTGGGGGGAGCAACGCTCCTGCTGAGGTCCACACTTTCAAAATGAATGGGAAAGGTGCACCCTCACTACTGCTGCTCACACACACACACACACACACACACACACACACACACACACACACACACACACACACACACACACACACACACACACACACACGTGGAAAAAAGATTTAGAGATGTGATGAGGAATATGGGGAGAGAATGTTGGTCTCCATGGCAACGGGTGCAATAGAAACATCAGTGCATGCTCAAAGTGGCATTGAGACACTCAGAATCTTTGTGGCTCTGAAATCATCCCACACCTCTTCAGACCCAGAGAGGGTCTCCCCCTCCCTCCCTCCTCTCCTGTCCACAGTACGTTTTAGTGTTCAGATTTCACCTTCCACAGAGGATTTTTTATAATGGATGTGTTTTGTTTTTTAATGTTTTAATGTTTGTTAAATGTAATTGTAATTGCTGCTGCCATCTCGGCCTGGACTCCCTTGGAAAGGAGATCCTGTAATCTCCATTGGATTCACCTGGTTAAATTGATTTATTTTTTTCAAAAGGAGAGTTTTAAATATTATTGGGATATTGATAAATTTGTGACGTCCTTCCTTTACCTGCTAAGCTCTTCCTCCTCACTCCCAGCCGCTCTGCATGACCTCATCACCCCCAATCAACCCATAAACCCTCCGGTTTTTAACATATTTAACTTTGCTTTCGGTCTTATTAAATATTTTTTCCTTGTGGTTATTGAAAGGCCTCATAAGTAAAATGTATTATTCATGAGGTGAAAACCAACATTGTAAGACCGGATTGTAAAACCATGAAATGAAAGACCTGAGACTCACGTCCACTTACACTACAGTACAGGTTGTGTGTAGTCTGATCAGATAAACTGTTAAAACTGATAAACATTACAACGTTCCAGACACATGAGCCAGAAGCCAGATTAACCAAATCAAATATATGTATTTTATAATCTAAACAAAGCAGCGCTCAGTGTGAAACCATTAACTCTAAACTCAAACTGTCTCACACCAAGAAGTCCCCTGAATCCTTTATTTGCTTTGTTTTCACAATAAATCGTAATAAACCATAAAAGTTAAAAGGCCATAATAGATTGCATTTGGGTAAAGGTTAGATTTGTTTGTTTAGAATCTCAAAGCTGTGGCCAACTGACAGACACCAAACATTTACTGTGTTGTCACACGTTACCTTAGAATTACATCATTACAGATATCACCAGAGCAGGAAGTTCTGAAGCTCTAGCAAAATGAATGAATGAATGAATGAATGAATAGATAAATAATAAGCCAGAAAGAATGATGTATTGTCTTGTGAGTTGAGAGGAAGCTTGTCCCGGCTGGACTGGCGCTGCCATTGTGAGCAGCAGAGAACTCATATCATGTGTCCTCAGTGTGTCTAACCGAGGACTCACTGTTCCTCAGCCTGATTCATCCGTCCTTTGCTCGGCAAGCAGTCCTACGTTGGTGTTATCACTACCTCGGCCCTGAATTTGTTTGCAGTAAAAGAGTGGAGGGTTTTCTTCCCCTGTGAACGCTTCCTGCGATCGCGCCTTTATTACTCCCAAACGCACCGTGATCAGACCGGAGCCGTAGTTTGGCACCTGGCCCAAAAACCCACATTGAGGATGTAGCCTCAGCATGCAGATCCTCAGCACAGAGGTCTGCCTGCCAGCGGAGAACAAGAGAAGCTGCTACTATAGATAAACATATAGGATGCACTTAAATCCACTGGAGATCGCCAGCAGTTCACCATGATGTTTCCCATAAAGCTCATCGATCACAGGGGACAGAGGCTGACATGCTCTTGGAAAATGTCCCGTCTGACTTCATCTGCCGTTCAGCCCCACACGTGCTCTGCACTCATATCTCCGTCTGATCTAAAGACCCGTCAATTGATGACTAATGCTGCCACCTCTCACTGTAACTCAGACACATCACTGTGGATCTGCCTCGCTTTCTCCGTTTGGTCCTGTTGTGATTCATCATGTTCATCATCTCTAATGCATTTCACCAAAGTGACAAAACAATTGACAATAGTAAGGTTACAATCAGAGTGATTGCTGCTGGATGATGAAGCAGTGAAATGACCATTCTGCTCCAGGTTAAACCTGTCAGGACATAAGTCAGGACATAAGTCAGGACATAAGTCAGGACATAAGCTGAAACAGAATAAAAAACAACGTAGAACAATAAAAACTAGATAAAACAATAAAAATAACTAAAACTGTAAAAACAATAAAGTCCACCTGTCAGAGTTAAAAGCCAAAGAGAAGAAGAGTTTTCAGAGGTTTTAAAAACAGGAAGTGAGTCGGCCTGTTTGATGAGCAGAGGAAAGTCCTTCTGACTGAAAAGGCTGGATCACCTCTCTGCTTCCTGTTGGTCTGAGGGACAAACAACAAGGACCGACCTGTCCACCTGAGAGAGCGAGGGAGTGGACGGCCGGAGCAGGTCGGACAAATACTGTGAGGAGAGGCTATGGAGGCCTTTAAAAACAAATAAAATCATTTTAAAATCAATCCTCAGAGAAACAGGGAGCAGTGGACCGATACTGAACCTGTGTGATGTGCTGGTGTTTTCTGGATCCTGATAAAAAGGTCCAGCAGCGACGTTTTGGATCAGCTGAAGACGTGAGAGTGAAGACTGGCTGAGCCCAACGTAAAGAGCGTTGCAGTAATCTCACCGAGTGGTGATAGAAGCAGGGATTAAAATCTCAAAGTGATGCAATGACAGGAAAGGTTTCACTCTGGCTCCTTGTCTCAACTGACCACTGATTTAATTTGTAGATCTAGTTTAAGATCAGAGTCCAGTCTGACTCCGAGGTTCTTAGCCGAGTGCGTTAAGTGTTGCCTTAAAGGACCCAGATCAACAAGAACCTTGGTGGAACCACTGGGCCCAAACAACATGACTTCCGTCTTCTCATTGTTTAAATGTAAAACGTTCAGGACGACCAGGACCTGATTTCAACTCTGCAGTCAAGAAGTGGTTTCACACAAAAAGCATTTTCTTGATTCAGAGGAAAATAAATGTGTCTGTCGTCAGCGTAGAAATGAAAAGTGATGCCATGTTTCTGGAGAACCGATCCTAGAGGAAGGAGGTAGAGGGAGAATAGAAGAGGGCCCAGTATAGAGCCTTGAGGCACTCCACATGTAGGAGGTGCTGCAGAGGACTCTACGGGTCCAACACAGACACAGAAACTTCTCTCCTCTAAATACCACCTGAACCACTTTAAAGCACTGCCCCTTATGTCCACCAAGGTCTCCAGACGAGACAGGAGGACCTGATGGTCCACTGTGTCCAAGGCAGCTGGAAGGTCCAACAGAACCAGAGCAACATAGCAACCAGAGTCTGTGGCCAGGAAGAGCTCATTAAGAACCTCCAGCAGTGGCGACTCAGCGCTGGGAAGGTTCTAAACCCAGACTGAAACACATCCTGTAGATTAAAAGGGTATTCATGTTTCTTTTTTTCCTATATAATCTATAGACAGTGGGCTCCTATGGGGTCTAATCTGACTCTTGTCATTGGTTGTAAATGGTGTCGATTATTGTGTAAAGTGACAATTTACCAATGTGAAGATGGGATTCCAATAGGAAGTGGAGGATTCGATCTATATGCTTGCTTGTGAAAAAGAAGTGAAAGAGATGAAACAGTGTTTTTCCCATTGATTTTCTGACTAACGAAGCAGAATTGGAAGAGAACAAAATAACTGAGGCGTCCAGCCTCATATTAACTCTCGCTGTGGAACAGGAAGAAGTCCCAAAGTTAACAAAGAGGCTTAATGTGAGCAAGATAAACAATGAATTTACTGGGTGGCCATTTAAATGACAATGACTCGGAGCCACTGCAATCATCTCAATCAAACCGGTCCCAAGGTAGAACATTGAGGGTACGGAGCGCTGTTACTGTGCATGTGCACCACCACCGTGGCAAATAGTTCCTCCGCTCATGCACGAGTGGCAGACATGGTGGCCTCCGTACTGGTATGACTCCGAAACCATATTCCAGTTTTATAGTCGATGTTGGTGGTTTTATAGTCGAGATTCACTGCGGGTTGCATCCAATTCCTCCTCTGTCCATACGAACGTTGGCTACTCTCCATTGTCTTTACAGGGTATTGCCCTTTGCACACACGTATGTCTGCTTTCAATACAAAAACAACCAACAGGGCCACCTCGCGACCTGGCATGCTAACTACGTTGTTTTCAGTGTCTCTGTCGTTGCCTTGTAAAGGAAAAACTTTTTTTGAAACAGAAGCGGCATTGCCACCTGGAATGTTGTTGTGTAAACGGGGCCTCGGTCTGAGTTACAACAAGACTAAACTTCAGATTTATCGGTGGGATCATGAATACACTGAATCGCACCGTTTCACTCCCTTTGGGAAGAATTCCGACTGCAGCCGACCTGTCATCACACTGTCGTGAAAATCATCAGGAAACAGCTTCAGTCCCGCTTCTTGACTTCACATGCAGACGTGTGAGCTGCTCCAGAACAAACTGCCGCGATTCAATTGGATTGGATCCTTTTTCGATTAGCTGGCTGGAAATTGGAGTGGATTGGATTAGGCAGCCTAAAAAGAGACATATGATTTGAAGCTTGGAGGGGTGGGGGAAACAAAGCAAGCAGGTCTGAGATAAGAGGATAAAAGTGAACATCCATTAGCGTGCGGACACTTCGGCCATCAAAGATTACTATAAAGTTAGCATGCCACACCACACTCCGCTAATCTCCATCAGTTCTCCTTTCTCACAGCTGTGGTTCACTGAATTAATTGCAGGATAATGTACAACGGCTCCAATTAACTGATAAGATGAAGAGTCAGTCAACAGGAAGTTGGGCAGTTAGCGCTCAGCCGCTGTAATCCTGCAGGTTCGTCTGCATCAACACACTGCTTTTTGTTTTTCTGGGGGATTATCTGGCTGTTTTCCTCCACAGACAAGCTGTTTTGAAGAGGACAGACTGTGACAGACGGACCCCACGCCAGCGTTGCCTTCGTCAAATTAAGATTTTTATACCTGAAGTCGTTCTCATCTCCAATGTGACTCCTGCCTGGGAGAATAATAAGAGAGGTTTTAAACTGGGAGCACCTGCTGGACTGCAGAAGGTATAAACGTCTCTCCTCTGCTCACTCGATCAATTGTAATTAGTTCCTGAAGTCAATATTCCACTCACATCGCTCTTTTTCCTCGGCTGCTAATGTCATTGGACTTTTGCAGGAACTTAGACTCTACATTATCCCTGGGATCTTATTGTTCAGTCTGATTCCCGTCGTTTCATTCTTTCACTTCCACTGTGGATGTGTCACTTTTTCTCATTTTCTCCATCCATCTGTCCATCCATCTGTCCATCCATCCATCCATCCATCCATCCATCCATCCATCCATCCATCCATCCGTGGATGAATCAATGTTATCTAGGGCACACTGTTAGTCTTGTCACAGTACTTTATTAAGATTGTCACATATAAGTGACATGCTTACATAATTACTGTCAGAGATTTTATGATCAGGCGTGTGCTGTTGGTCTAGATCAGGGGTCTCAAACTGAATGCTGGTACAAAGAACCACCAGCTGGCGTTGTGACATATGCATCAAAATGTTTGGCTTTCTCATGCAGTGGATAAATGTGCTCTGACACGGTGTTGGCAGAAAGGCTGACTGACCTTTCTTTTCAGAGGCCTGTACCAGGAACCCTGAGGCCTGTACCAGGAACCCTGGGGCCTGTACTAGGAACCAGATCAACATATCCAGGATCTCGCTCTGTTTCCTGGTTGACTGATCCAGACACTTTGGATCCTGATCACCGTTACTACCAAGCAGGTTATCAACTGATTAGTTCAACCCAGACCTACGTGTGAGCGTTCACATGAAAGGGGCGGAGCTTGCAGCATCTGACCAATCACACACAGAGAAACTCTACAGAGCAGTTTCCAGATTACAGAAGGAGCAGTTAATCTCTGAGATTATGAAGAATTCAAACACATCCAGCAGCTCAAAGCAACACTGCTGCTGCAGCCAAAGCCAGAACATTCCTGACTTGTTAATCCTGACTTGGTGAGATTATACCAGATTAATTTATCAGTGATATAAAGGAACAGCACTGTGATCACTCAGTTTCACTTTATTCCAGCAGAAAGGTTCCAGGCTGAACTTCCTCACTGCTCTTCTTTTACTTTACATTCTCCATCACTTGTTTTGAGTTTCTCTTGTGTTTTATGTTGGAATATTAATTCATCACCATGACGACAGGAGTAGTTCTGTGTTCCATAAATCCATGTTTCTGCAGTTCTGTCAGGTGTGATCATTAAGCTCATTATTCCAGATCAACCCTCGTGGAGATAAACAGACCTGGAACAAGTCAAGAACCAAAACCTCCTTCAGAGCCTCAGAGACCAGGATTTATTTTATTATGTCAAAAAGATCTCTAAATTAATTTATCTTCTCCTCTCTGCTGCAGCTCAGTGCTGAACCTGCCCACCAATCACCATCATTTAAGAATGGGCGGGGCCTTTTCCAAGAGATCTGATTGGTCAGGAGGCGGAGCTCTGACCTCTTATCCAGAACATAACCTGCCCTGGATCAGGTTAGACTTTCAGCCTCAGTTACCAAGTGATTTATCCTGGTGAGAAGTGTCATAGTACAGGAAACCCAGAGTTAATCTTGAAGTTAGCGGCTCCAGGTTGCATCGTTGAACCGATCTACCAGCTGATGCTTTTCAGATGAGAGGAACGCCACAACCTCCCTCCACAGCTCATAGACACGGTTCAAATCTGCGCCCCGTGACAGCCAGCGCACGTTCGAGTGAAGCAACAGTTCCTGAAAACAGGTGCCCATCTCGTTACAAAGCAGTGCAGACAGTCTGTGTTTCAGGGGGCGGGCTTTAATAAAATTCGCTACTTGTACGACCTCCTGCAGTACCTGGTTCAACTCGTCATCCATCCTTTTTGCAACAAGTGCCTCGTGGTGGAGCATGCAGTGTGTGGCCACTACATGCTGGGCTTTCTGCTAGAGGAGAGCGCTCACACCACTGATAGCCGCGGCTCCATCCGAACACCCTCCCACACACTGGGTCCGGTCCAGTCCGTTAAACTCAATGTAATTGTCCAAAACCTTAAAGCTGTCTTTACCAATGGTTCTTCCTTTAAGGGCTTTACAAAATAATATTTCCTCCACAAATCTTTCCTGAGAATTAAATCTGATGTACACAAGCAGTTGAGCCTCATTGGATAAATCAGTGCAGGTAAGTCTTGCCTGTTATAAAAGAGGTTTGGGTTTGATTTCAGGTGATGTCACATTTTATTTCTTTTTTTCGTTGCGTCACATCATCCAGAGTTCTTGTTTGGATGTTCATGTGACGTAGGGGCTTACATGCAATGTCTTGGAACGATGTACAATAAATTTTCATCTTGGCTTCCTTGAAGGCACCTTCTGGAGGTATGGAAAGGACATTTTAAAGATGTGATTTGGACCACTCTTTGCTCAGTGGGGAGGGTCGGTGGTGACAACTCCCTATGGTGTCCTGGGTTTGAGTCCAGCCTTTGGTGGACTGCTCCCCTTTAGCTAACCAGCCCTGACTTACTGTCAGCTGGGATCCGATCCAGTGATCTGGATAAAGAACAGATGGACAGACGCTTTTGTTCAGTTCTGGAAAATATCTGCTTGAAAACAAAAACTGAACACTATTTCTTTGGCTTAGAACATCTGGATCGTCACCAACATGCACAAAAACAAAATTTCCAAAGAATGAGTTTCCACCACCAGTCCTTCAAAGTCGGCTCGGAGCGTCTTTTTTCACTTCTACGTTCAGAATTAGGCGAGCCAGAGATTGTGGGGAAATAATTTTCAGAGGTTTATTTTCTTTCATGTCGCTGCCATCCCCACTAATCAAAAGGATCTTTGAGGAAACTGGGTCCCTCCAAAAGGGGTGAGGTGGTGAAAAACCTGGCAGGTTCAGAGGAGACGGGCTCAGTTTATTAAGGCTGGAGGAGATGTGTGCTGTTTGTAACTGTAGACTGGGACACTGGAAAGACCCCAGCAAAGCTTGTCCCACATCATACACCTGATAATCTGAGATTCCTGCAGAAGTTGACAGGAGAGATTTCTTTCTGCTGGAATTCTTGAAAAAGTCGATCAAACTTTCAGTTGAGAGGCAGGAGATCTCTGACTATTCTGACACGTAGAAAGAGCTGAAGCATAAACTCCCAAAGCCGGGTCAGGTCGGTGCTGATGATAGATCTAATGATCTGTCTGACATTGAAACCATCTGTTAGTCGGAAGCTTCTCTTGAAAAAGAGAGCAGTCAATCAGTATAAATTTGTCCCTCTGACCTCTTTCCTCTCTCAGCTCCCTGGAGGGGAACATGCCAGACACTTTACTGACTGATCAGAAGAACTCAGCCAAGCTCCTCGTCAAAGTCAAATCAAACAGTCTCAGCTGAGAAAGAAAACCAGGCTTCTGATGCTTCTCACAGGATGTAAACTCCAACACTTCTCAAATTAAAAAGCTGCGTTGATGCATGTATACAAGTATTACAGATCACTGTTGCTTTTATTTGATGGTGGGATAGAGAGGACCCCCCCCTCAATGCACACACACACACACGTACACACACGAGTCCCACAATAATGATGCATTGCATCTGATAAGTTAGAACTAGAAAGGTAGAGTGCATACCTTCGTCAACAAAGTTATTTGATCCACCATACTATTCCTTCCTTCATGTGTTATGTTCGTTTGAAATGCTTCATGTTTTCACTTTTTGACACTGATTTTACACATTTTACAATTTCCGAGTGACCCCTCCCTGACCTTTGACCCACAACCGCTAACCAGAGCAATGACGTCGCAGCATTATGTGGCATTAGAGAGAATGGGGATTTGAACTGAACGTTTTGGCATTGGTTTGACATTTCAAAGGAAATTTTGTGTGCCTGCCTCTCCTTTCATCTCCTCCATGAGGTGCCTCTCCCATCCACTCTCTATAGGACGTGTTTTCGCTGTTTTTTTGGGTGCTGTTCGATCCTAAAGTCAAGTTGATCGGCCCTTGGATGATGACAAATCATCCCTGAAAATGTTATGCAATTCAGGAGAGTAGTTTTTAAAATACATTCAACTTTCATTGGCAAAGGTAATAAAAGAACGGGCACTCGGTAGAGTGCAGACCTTCACCAACACCACAGCTGTTTACGGAAGAGAGCATCGTGAGCAGGCTAACCGTTAGCTCCTATCTGTGCTAACTAGCTTGTTCGGTAGCAACATCCTTGTGCAAAACACTAAGCGAGGGTACACAGATAAACTACTACCAGAGTAGACACTCACCAGTGTTTCTAGATACTTCCCAAACCTAGATATTTGCTGAGAGCTCTGGAGCATCTCCATGGCAACAGATGCAGATCTCCTTTGATCTCCTTTGATCTCCTTTGATTGCTTCTATGAGGTGCCTCTCCCATCTGCTTTGTATTTTTTCACAGTTTTATGGGGATTTATTCGAAAATGGTTAGCCGTTAACATCCCAAAATCTAATCAATTAGTCTTTAGATAAGGACAAATCATCCCTGAAGAATTCATGCTATTCACGTTAATAGTTTTTGTGAAAAGCTGGTAAAGTACATACATTTATACATACATACAAACCAATAAATACATACATGCAGACAAGAACATAACCTTCCCGCTGCAACCTTCGTTGGCGAAGGTAATAATTGTAATTATGATATCTCTTGCAAAGAGGCTGGATAGTGATGTTGCTGTTTGAGTCTGAAAAACCAGCTGACCTTCTTTTTAACCATATAGTCGATCACATTCTATTCAATAAATTACATTTCTCTTGTGAATGATTTGAAGCACAAATATTTTTGTGGTTTTGATAAACAAAAACAGTTAAAACGTATTGCTACACTATACTTAGCAGAATAAATATCAGTGTGATCATGTTAGCTCAAGTGCAATGTGCGTATTTCACCCTACCTGAGCTACAGAGGTTCAGACAGCAGTACTCGCATGAACTCCTTGCAGCAGTACTGGAGTAGTTTGCCTGAATGTTTCCTCGACTGGAACAATGCATCAACCACATGAAGTCCAAACTTTAGATATTAATCCAACCATGCTGCTAGCTGCTAGCTAGCCACGCTCAGGCTAGTTTTACATGTTGAAGGTCTGAGAAGTTAAGACAGCTCATCACCACAATGAGCTCAATGATCTGCTTCACCTCACTCTATTCCAGGGACAATGTTTTAAACACTTGATAAATCTTTACTATTTGAAATTTGAAATTACTTTGATTAAAATGTATAATTGTTGTCTGGTATTAATGTACTAGTATACAGTTACCACACATTATTTGTTTCTTGTGCACTGAAGGATGAAAGCACAAACGGCTCCTATACTGATTTAAAGAGTCAAATGTAATCATGGAGTTTATTTTACAATGGACACAAAGTTCTTTTTCCTATCTTGAACTGAATTACATTTCAGTGGCACATCCATATCTATAGATCTTTCCTGTTTACGGCTGACAATTCAACCGTGTAGAAAAACATCATGTTTACTTGGAGGATGTGCTTGTTTGTGAAGTCTCAGTCCGCTTTCATTCAATTCGGTGAAAGGACCCTGATTATTTGTCTCCTTCTTCCACTTGATGGGTCAACGAGTGCAGTCTTACAGTCTGTGCATGTGCAATGTGTTGAAGGACGTCTTTGTAAAGAGAGTTGTTTCAAATGTCAAGGGTGAGAGATTATTAAAAGCTGCTTCTCGGTCGTGTGGAGCAAAGAAAATGTGTCAGATCCCCTTGTGTGCCCTCATAAAGTCTGCCTGTCTTACCTGTTTTCGTCCTTCCCATTTTATTTGACACTCTCCTGTCTTGTCCGCGTCTCTACACACTTGTCTTTTATGTCCTTCCCCTGTGCGTCTAATTGTCAGTGTGTCCCCCGTGTTTCTTCTCGTGTTTGATCTTCTTGTGTTTTTGGACTTTACCTGATCTGGACTTAAGCTTTTGGATCACCCCTCTGGATATCTCTGCTCTGGTTTTGAACTTTAATAATGTCTGTTAAGCTGGAACTCTGGCTATGAGCCGGCATTTGGGTTTCCCTAGTGGTCGATGACAAGATGGGCGTGTAAAATGGTTATAATGGTAAAATAGAATTTTTGTTTGAAATAAGAATAAGGCTGAAAACATCAAAATCAACAAAACAACAGCCATAAAACTATATATTTAAGGAATCAGATGCCTTTATATATACCAGAGGTCCTCAATAGGCGGCCCGCAGGCCAAGCCAACTGTCTGGGCCGCGGCGTTCCATCAGCTGCACATCAACGTGGAATTTGTGGGGAAAAAATACACTGCGCTACCTTGTTTGGACCTCATCCCACTCCGTAGTCCGAGCCGCTGTAGGTACCAGATCTGTCCGGGCTATCAGAGCTGTCCGGGGCGGGGCTTGAACCCGCACCCAGTGAGGACGTTTCGCATTTTAACTGGCTGAAAGTTTCTCCCGTCACAGTATGAAGCTAACATTAGCTTTCACAGTTAGCGTCATCGCTCCGTGAAAAGCTAACAAGGCTGTGTGAGGTGAACAGGACGCTACAGGTGGTTTTATGTCTCTGAATGTCCCGAAGCAGCAGTGACCTGTCTGGTTTAACTTCAGGAGGGTGTAGAGGCTGAAGGTGTCTGGTGGAGCTTCAGGAGGGTGTAGAGGCTGAAGGTGTCTGGTTTAACTTCAGGAGGGTGTAGAGGCTGAAGGTGTCTGGTGGAGCTTCAGGAGGGTGTAGAGGCTGAAGGTGTCTGGTTTAACGTCAGGAGGGTGTAGAGGCTGAAGGTGTCTGGTTTAACTTCAGGAGGGTGTAGAAGCTGACGGTGTCTGGTGGAGCTTCAGGAGGGTGTAGAGGCTGAAGGTGTCGGGTGGAGCTTCAGGAGGGTGTAGAGGCTGAAGGTGTCGGGTGGAGCTTCGTCTGATGTCCTCTGTTTACCCTCCTAATGCTGTAAAGACACGTGATGGGGGACAGAGACATTCAGTCTGTCCCTCATGTCTCCAGCAGGTGAAACAATAAACTGAGTTTCCAAGACTGAAGATAAATATTGTGGCGACATGAATGAGAAGGAAAGTTCAGATCTAATGTAGAGAGGTGGGACTGTTTTCATTATATCACCAAATACATACACAATATTATAATATTGGACGTAGCGACAAAGGTAGAATTCTTATGAAAAATATTTATCAATCCCTCCATCCATCCATCCATCCATCCATCCATCCATCCATCCATCCATCCATCCATCCATCCATCCATCCCGTATTGTAGTTTGTCCATGTAGAGTTGTCGTAGTTCATACAAGCCCCGCCCCCGGGCAGATCTTTTACCTACACCGGAGTTTGAGCGGATCTGACGTAATTACGTCAACTCGTGCTTCGCTCGGTCCTCCACGGGTTTCAATTTCACCACCTGCCAAACCACCTGTCAGAGCAGCCAATCTGAATTAAACCAAGAAAACAACAAGAGCTGCAGCGTGAAAAGTCGAGCAGGAAAACCTTCAGTTCAACTCTGACTGGACTGAACAGTTTAGCTTTATATTACCGGCACTTTAACCTTCTGAATACCGCCAGTCCCACGGCCACGAAACAGAAAAGGAAAACATGTCATACAAGCCCTACGTGTCTACAGTGAGATATGTCAGCGTTGGTATAAGAGAGCAACCATCGCTGGTTTCGTGGAACCTTGCCAAAGCTAAGAAACAATTTGCTGATGCTGAGTTGAATAAAAAATGTGCTTCAGCATCAGGAAGACGTGAAACGTTCAGCCTGGATGCTGTGCTCCTCTAATCCTAATCTGCTGCCCCTCCCATTCCCAACCGACTTATCAGATGTTTTGCATGGATCAAATGAAATATTAATATTTTGCACCTTTAAATTTAATACGAGGTTTCATTGGTTTTGTTGTTTCTCGCGTCGTCTTTTTTATTGGGGGACATAGAGACGGCGGACTGCACTCAGTCTCCTCCTGCACAGGACTTATGTGAGGCGCTGTGGTCGTCTGCGCTGGTCTGATCGGCGTGAACTCGTTAGCGCGGTGGTCTTAGCGCCGTGCTTCCACAAGTTACTGACACTCTGACACTCTCTCTGTCAACAAACTGTTTCAGATAATAATCCAGATTAGACCGCAATCCAATGTGACCAAAAGAAAGTGATCTGAGTACTGCAGCATTAGATTTTATAGCGGTATAATTCATTTCTAAAAAAGCGTATCCTATTATGACCGTATTATAATGTCACGGAAATATTAATCCTCCTGGGCAGCGATCCAAGTTGGATTATTTGTCCCTCCTTCCCTTTTAAAAGCATCACTTTTTGAATGCATAAAATGTTCTTGAGCAAAAAAAAATGTCAGAAAAAAAAAACCTCCCAACAGGATTTTTCAGTCATGTGACACTTCAAAGGAGAAGAGGATGGCAATGAAAAATAGAAATTTAAAAGAGGGTCTTCCTCTGCACACAGCTGCAGCTCTAGTGAAAAGTACATTATATGAGTATATTAACATCCATCAGAGTCCAGAGCTGCAGGTTCAGCACCTTGAACTGTTGTGATGAGGCCTTCAAAGTGGCGAAGCTTTCCTGTAGCCAGAGGAGCGGTCAGCGGAGCGGTCAGCGGAGCGGTCAGCGGTGAGGAGCGGGATGCTGCCAGAGGATTTTGGCAGTGATGATAGAAACAGGAGGATTATATGCTCCGCCTGCCAACACACTCTTTTGATCCGCGGCCGGTTAATATCAGACATTCTACAATAATCCTGCCCTCCCTCCCCCTCGGATGCTGTTCTCATCCTGGCCGATCCAGATCCAAAATCCAGATTATAGACCATCCTCCTCCACTCACATCCAGATTATAGAGCAACTCCCTCCACTAATATCCAGATTAAATAGCATCTTCCTCCACTCACATCCAGATTATAGTTTATTCCTCCACTAACATCCAGATTATGGAGCACCGTCCTCCACTAACATCCAGATTATAGAGCATCTCCCTTCACTAACATCCAGATTATAGAGCATCGCCCTCCACTAACTTCCAGATTATAGGGCATTTTCCTCCACTAATATCCAGATTATAGAGCATCTTTGTTCACTAATATCCAGATTATAGAGCATATTTCCCACTAACATCCGGATCATAGAGCATCCACCCCCACTAACATCCAGATTATAGAGCATCGTATTTCACTAACATCCAGATTATAGAGCATCTTCCTCCACTAACATCCAGATTAAAGAACATCTTTTCCCACTAACATCCAGATTATAGAGCATCTTTTCCATTAACATCCAGATCATAGAGCATCCTTTCCCCCACTAACATCCAGATTATAGAGCATCGTCCTCCACTAACATCCAGATTATAGAGCATCTTCCCCCCCACTAACATCCAGATCATAGAGCATTTTTTTCACTAATATCCAGATTATAGAACATCCTTTTTCACTAACATCCAGATTATAGACCATCTTTTTTCCACTAACATCCAGATTATAGACAATCTTCCTCCACTAACACCCAGATTATAGAGCATTTTCCTCCACTAACATCCAGATTATAGACAATCTTCCTCCACTAACATCCAGATTATAGAGCATTTTCCTCCACTAACATCCAGATTATACACAATCTTCCTCCACTAACATCCAGATTATAGAGCATCTTCCTCCACTAATATCCAGATTATAGAGCATCTTCCTTCAGAGCATGTAAACCTGTAATTCAGTGTATTTTAATCAGTCTGTTGTATAGTGTAGCTCATGGATTTAACTTGATGACAGTGTTCTGTGCAGCAGTACTGTGGACGTAGTAACTGCAGGAATGACGGAAGAAGACAGTTTAAAGTGTGTCTACATGCTATTGTTGAGGTTTCAATTGTTTCCACAGATATCAGAAGTTATCTGAGGACTTTTACAAAGTTCATAAATTGTACAGTCCCCCCCCCCCCCCCCCCCCCCCCCCCCCCCATGGTTTTTTAATCTCCACCTCTAAAAATAACCAGATTTTATGTGTCGGTGTGGATTTACTGTTTCAAATTACAGCACCATGCACTCTCTTGATTTCTGCGGCCGGCGAAGCAGCCTGATATTCAGGCTGACAAACGTTTAGGGAGCGGTCGGGGAGCAGACGATCGACCACAGCTCAAGTAATCAAATGTTCACAGGCCACTTTTCCTTTATTAAACAATCAAACTTCAGCTCGCTGCTCCCAAACATGACTCCTCCAATATCTACTTTATTTTGAAATTGAAAACTTCCACAACGTCACAACCACAACAAGCCTCTGCTAGAAACCAAACTTATGATTTCCACTGGTGTGCATCCATAATTATTAATAAACTGGAATTAGTGGACTGCCAAGAAATGAAAAATAAGGTGTGTTCACACTTTTTACAGTAAAAAGTTACAAGGTCCAGCTTGTATTTACTCACATTTCTGTTCCTCTGGTGTCTAAAGTTAAAAGGTAAATCTTTATTACTTCATCTAAAGTTCTTAGTTTGGGTCTTGTTCAACCTTTCTTCACTTTCAGTCGGACATACAACCTGTCCTCTGGAGGATGATACACCATGGACAGGTCGCAAGTCCATCACAGATCCAACACAGAGCCAGACAACCCCACACTGGGGCAGTTTGGTGGGGCAGGTGTAGGAAGGTTGTAGTTTGGGGTGCCAGCCGGGTCTCTCTCCTGACATGTAAGATGTTTTTAGTCAGTAGGTCGTTAAGTTAATCTAGTTTACACAACCTATCACATTTTGTTTCTTTTCCCCACATCAAACATACACAAGGTAATACACGATTAAATGTACACCCTACTAATGTGAAATGTCCCAAACAAGCAAACACAGAACACTTGATTTCAAAAGAAAATGTTGTATTTGTTTCAAGTTAAACTTAAATGGTCCCAATAAAATAAAATAAAAAGTGCCGAACTAATGCAGTTCAGTTCATGAAAAGCACATTTAAGAAAACGCTTTCGTAGCAAAAGAAATAATTCAGGAGCAACTCAGAAAGTTCATCAACACAAACAAAAAGTTTCTACCAGACGCAGGAATATTTGAGCACCAGGGATTAATTTGGGTCAGTCAGTCTCCTTTTTTTTTCCTTTTCTTCTTTTTCTTTCCGCCCTTGTCCTGTTCGTCAGCTTGGGCCAACAATATGATGTGATCCAGAACCTTCTGGAGTCAGAACAGTTTTTGCTCTTCAACAGGAAGAGACCTGGAGTCTCCTCCTGTTGCTGCTTTATTAGAAGTTGGTATGGCTGCTGGACACGACCGGGGGGGGGACGCTCAAAGAGAGAGAGGAGAGGAGAGGAGAGGAGAGGAGAGGAGAGGAGAGGAGAGGAGAGGAGAGGAGAGGAGAGGAGAGGAGAGGAGAAGTGAAGAGAAGAGAAGAGAAGAGAAGAGAAGAGAGGGGATACCACACAATACCTTTGTTGTGCTACATATATTAATTGCAGTTATCACACTGATCAAATACTTTACAACTGTTATTAGATTAAACCAGCCTGAGCAGCTCTATCGAGACAGTAAGAAGATTTCCTAGATTAAACCAGCCTGAGCAGTTCTGTCTAGACAGTAACATGATTTCCTTGATTAAACCAGCCTGAGCAGCTCTATCTAGACAGTGACATGATTTCCTAGATTAAACCAGCCTGAGCAGTTCTGTCTAGACAGTAAGATGATTTCCTAGATTAAACCAGCCTGAGCAGCTCTATCCAGATAGTAAAATGATTTCCTAGATTAAACCAGCCTGAGCAGCTCTATCTAGACAGTACGATGATTTCCTAGATTAAACCAACCTGAGCAGCTCTATCCAGATAGTAAAATGATTTCCTAGATTAAACCAGCCTGAGCAGCTCTATCCAGATCGTAAAATGATTTCCTAGATTAAACCAGCCTGAGCAGCTCTATCTAGACAGTACGATGATTTCCTAGATTAAACCAGCCTGAGCAGCTCTATCCAGATAGTAAAATGATTTCCTGGATTAAACCAGCCTGAGCAGCTCTATCTAGACAGTACGGTGATTTCCTAGATTAAACCAGCCTGAGCAGCTCTGTCTTGCCAGTAAGATGATTTCCTAGATTAAACCAGCCTGAGCAGCTCTGTCTAGACAGTAAGATGATTTCCTAGATTAAACCAGCCTGAGCAGCTCTATCGAGACAGTAAGATGATTTCCTAGATTAAACCAGCCTGAGCAGCTCTGTCTAGAAAGTAAGATGATTTCCTAGATTAAACCAGCCTGAGCAGCTCTGTCTAGACAGTAAGATGATTTCCTAGATTAAACCAGCCTGAGCAGCTCTATCTAGACAGTAAGATGAAGCAGGAACATGAATTAACAAAGGGGCAACAAAAAAAGAGGAGTCAGTCTCCTGTCATGCTTCCCAAACTGCTCTGGAGGGGGCGCTGTAGTGGAGAAGTTAAAGTTGAAAGTTGAATCAGGAAGTGTTTTAATCAGTGTGGGAATGAACGTCCTCGTTAACTTGTGATCACGAAAAAGAAAAGGGTGTGATACCTGTCGTGGAATGGTGGAGCTGCAGTGGGTGGAGTAACGAGAGGTCTGTGAGAAGCCTGGCACGGAGGAACCCACAGCCGGACACTAATATGCTGCAATATGCTCACTTCTCTTAACAAGTATTAACGAGCAGCGCTCCGACGTATCCGCTTGTCCCTGGGTTCCCACAATACTGAGGCTGAGGTTTTAAAAGCAGCGCCTCTTAAAATCAGTTTGCTCAATGCACCAGTCATGATTACAGGGGGCGTGGACAGGCTGGCCGTCACAACTCACACTCACACTCACACTCACACTCACACTCACACTCACACTCACACTCACACTCACACTCACACTCACACTTCGGGGCAATTTAGGGTCACCAATTAGCCTCACATACATGGTTTTGGACTGTGGGAGGAAACCAGAGGACCTGGAGGAAACACACGGGAGGACATCCCCCTCAAGCCTGGTCTGAGACCACAGGCCCGTCATGCCGCTGACCCTCTGCAGTTTGGATACCAGGACACGGTGGGAGTGGAGGACGCCATCGATCCCTCTCCCACCTCCACAGGGGCAGTGGTGCTGTGAGAATCACATTCTTGGACTTCTCCAGCGCCTTCAACACCATTCAGCCCCCGCTTCTGGGACACAAACTAACGGAGACGGGGGTGGGCACACACCTGGTGGCATGGATAATGGACTATCTGACAGGCAGACCCCAGTATGTTGGACTTGGGGGACTGCAGGTCCAACACTGTGGTCAGCCGCACCGGAGCGCCACAGGGGACTGTGCTGTCTCTGGTCCTGTTCACCCTTTACACATCCCACTTCAAATACAACTTGGAGTCCTGCCACGTGCAGAAGTTCGTCGACGACACTGCGATTATGGCGTGTGTATAAGTGGTGAACAGGTGGAGGAGGACAGGAAAGTGATCCAGGACTTTGTCACATAAAGTAACACCAACCACCTGGACCTTAACACCACCAAGACCAAAGAAATGGTTGTAGACTTCAGGAGATCGAGGTGGTGACCGGTGCTTGTCCCCATCAAGGGGGACATTGTGGACATTGTGAAGACTTACAAACACCTGGGAGTACAGTTGGACGGACAGACTGGACTGGACTGCAAACACAGAGGCCCTGTGCAGGACAGCACAGAGCCAGATGTACTTCCTCAGAAGGCTGGCGTCCTGCAACATCTGTAAAAAGCTTCTGCAGATGTTTGATCAGTCTGTGGTGGCGAGCTCCTCTTCTACACTGCCGTGTGCTGGGGGGGGGGAGGCAGCATTAAGAAGGACGCCACACGTCTGGACAAAATAGTGAGGGAGGCAGACTCTGTGGTGGACACAGAACTGGACAGTCTGACATCTGTGTCTGAAGGACAGGCGCTGGACAGGCTCCTGTCAATCATGGAAAACCCACTGCATCCACTGTCCAGCACCACCTCCAGGCTCGGGAGCAGCTTCAGTGACCGGTCGCTGTCGCTGTCCTGCTCCACTGACCGACTGAGGAAACCTTTCCTCCCTCATGAGACGGTTTAACTCCTCTGTGCTGGTGTGGCTGTGGCCGAGCGGGGAGGCAGCAGAGAGAGTGGGAGGCGGCTCCAGGGCAGCGCAGAGAGGAGAGCCCACACACCTGATGCAAATCAATGATTAGTTGTGTCTCTCCTCCCCGACAGTAGCGGCTGGGAAGACTTCAAAAGGGGGAGAAGCTCCAGAAGGACGGACCCCCCGGGGCCTGGACGGACAAACATTCACGAGTTGTGATTGAAATAAAAAAGGACTGAAAAAGCCGACACTGCCTCTGCTTCTGTGTAAAGTAGACCCTGGACAAGAGACACTTCTTACATCCTCCAAGGGAGTTCTAAGTTAAAAAAACTGTGGACAAGGGTACTAGAGGGGACTTTAGTACCCATGGGTACCAGACCCTATTGTATGTAAAGCTTTACTTTTCTTTATTCCTGTGCAAACCAGTTCTGTTGATGATGCTGAAACTGAATTTACCCACGGGGATGAATAAAGTATCTATCTATCTATCTATCTATCTATCTATCTATCTATCTATCTATCTATCTATCTATCTATCTATCTATCTGTCTATCTGTCTGTCTGTCTGTCTATCTGTCTGTCTGTCTGTCTGTCTGTCTGTCTGTCTATCTATCTATCTATCTATCTATCTATCTATCTATCTATCTATCTATCTATCTATCTATCTATCTATCTATCTATCTATCTATCTATCTATCTATCTATCTATCTATCTATCTATCTATCTATCTATCTATCTATCTATCTATCTATCTATCTATCTATCTATCTAGTTGAGTGTTTCTCGAGAAGTCAGAGAGAATATCAGTGTATGAAGGTAAAACTCTCCGTACTGAGGCAGCAGTTCTCCTTCATACTGAACCAGAGAAAACTTTCTGATTGCAGAAGTCGCCTTTGAATGAAGTCTTAGGCTTCATCCTTTCTTCATAAAACAATGTACTGCACACGCTAAGAGTGTAAAGGACTCCTCTGTCTCCCCTGCCAGCTGCCGCTCTGATGCTTTTCACACCATTTGTGCACAAACAGCGCTGACAGATTGGAATACAATTGAAGCTGTGGAGTGCTGAAAAAGATGACGCAGAGTGTGAAGTATTGTTCTGGTGGCAAGAGTCACATTGGAGGCAGTAGCGAAACACATGTGATTAAGACTGACATGCCAACAGTGTCGACAAAAGGCTGAACTGCGGAGGACTCTAACCAGTGGAGGACTTTAACCAGTGGAGGACATTAACCAGTGAAGGCTTATAACCAGTGGAGGACTTTAACCAGTGGAGGACTTTAACCAGTGAAGGACATTAACCAGTGGAGGCTTATAACCAGTGGAGGACATTAACCAGTGGAGGACATTAACCAGTGGATGACATTAACCAGTGAAGGCTTTTAACCAGTGGAGGACATTAACTAGTGGAGGACTTTAACTAGTGGAGGACATTAACCAGTGGAGGACATTACTCAGTGGAGGACTTTAACCAGTGGATGACTTTAACCAGTGGAGGACATTAACCAGTGAAGGCTTATAACCAGTGGAGGACATTAACCAGTGAAGGCTTATAACCAGTAGAGGACATTAACCAGTGGATTACTTTAACCAGTGGAGGACATTAACCAGTGGAGAACTTTACCCAGTGGAGGACATTAACCAGCGGAGGACTTTAACCATTGGAGGACATTAACAAGTGGAGGACATTAACCAGTGAAGGCTTATAACCAGTGGAGGACATTAACCAGTGGAGGACATTAACCAGTGAAGGCTTATAACCAGTGGAGGACATTAACCAGTGGATGACTTTAACCAGTGGAGGACTTTACCCAGTGGAGGACTTTAACCAGTGAAGGGTTTCCCCTCCAGGCACAGAGCAGAGGTCCTACCTGCTGCCTGTGTGTTGGTGACTGTGGAGGTCTTGGAGCTGCTGGCTCTCCGGGCTGGCATGGATTACGCTGATCTCAACACGAGGCTGTCTGCGGAGGAAATAAAACACAATTAAAGCCAAAGATTAGAATGTGACGCACTTTGGTTGAAAGGCATTTTCACCCACGCATCTTCTAATGAGCTGTCGGTCCATTAGAGACGGAGGATTTGAAGAGCAGATCTCATGACGGTCTGATGAAAACATTATTGTCTCATACAGCATTACTTCTGTGTTCAGTGTCAGTTTGACCGGTGGTGGTTCTGAGTTAGGTCAGGATGATTTTCATTGTGGATACACCCTCTGAAACACTTTGAGACTCGTGAGGACTGAACCCATTTAAAGCCAGTGACGAGAGACAGTTTTGGACGGTAGCATATCGACACCTATCGACCCCACATTGCATCTCCTGCAATTTCCACACATCGTGAACATGCGAGAGCCTTACGTGAGCTGCGTGTACGTTGGCCAGATGTTAAACGTCACTGCTCACCTGCCCCAGTGGAACAGGCCTTCACACACTGTCTGTGGGATTGACTGAGGAATATCACAATATGACCGTCTGTCCAGACACAGAATGAGGCGTTGAAAATATTTGTAAAAACATCCATGATCACAAAGGAAAAGGAGTCTAATCCTAATTTATTACGTCGCCGGAGCAGCTCATCTCAGCTTGATTTGTCAAATGCAGAATCTGTTTGAGGCAGCAGGAGCTGCGCTTGGATCTGGTCGTAGATTTGATGTAGCTATCATGTTATGCTGCGTGTTCTGTCGCTGCTCCGTACAAGATGCTAAACTGCAGGAGGAGGAGGGAGAGAGGTTCTTGTGAGGCTCTAACCGTGATTAAAAGAAATTTCAGCTGTGAGCAGATGGCCATATAGACTTTGCTTGCTTCTTTAAAAGTAGGCAATCCACCCACCTTCCATATTCTTCACACTTTATGACATTGAAGAGGGGAGCCAGACACACTTAACTGTTACTGGAGTCTGTCATTTTTAGAGTTATGAGTTTGTTTTTGAAGAGAGTTTTTTTGTTTTCAGCTATTTGTTCATTTTTCAGTTTCCTCTTACTGTTGTCTCATAAGTTTTACTGTCATTAGAAGCACATTTAAGGTGGTAAGTACATGTTATTGCATTTTATTTGAAATATGATTTGAACTAAATCTAATTATAGCTACATGTGGTTGCAATAAAAATACCTACCTTCCATTTTAAAGTAAGAAGTTTCTATTTCTCACATTTTATTAAGCATTATTATTTGTCTAAGGTAGGGGTCTGCAACCTTTATGATAAAAAGAGCTGTTTTCACAATTGCAGTTGCACCACCACCGTGATAAATACTGTAGTTCTGCTCCTGCTGGAAGAACAAACATAACCGCCTCCACAGTGACATGACTCCCAGTCCGTATTCTAGTTTTATCGTCTATATTAGTGGTTTTATAGTTGTGATTCACCCTTAACAGCGTCCAATTCCTCATCTGTCCAGACAAGCGTTGGGTAATCTTCCCCAATTTTTTGCCAGTCTTGATGAGAGTGCCAAATTTGGTGAACTTTTGAGCGTGTTTAGTGGGTCAAATTTGGGCTCAAAGGTAAAAAAAGAAGAAAAAGGAATAATAATCAGAAACATTTCAATGACAATAGGGTCCTTGCCTCCTTCCGGGCACGGTCTCGGGCTCGGCCCCTTTAAATATTGATAAAATATAAATTTTGAAGGTTTTAACAAAAAATTACTTTTAGTTTGAAAAATGTGTGTGTGTGTGTGTGGGGGCGCTTTTATTTTGAACACCAACTGAGCTCTAATCTAGCTAATCCCTGAATATCAATTTTTGAGGGCTTTGGTGTAATTTTGAACAAACAAGGTCTGGGGTCCAAGCAATGTCAGTCTTTCTGCTGCAGAAGGAACAGGAGTGCAGCTATGCAAGAAAAGCCACTCACAAAGCGCCTGGAGTAGGACGCCAGGCCAGTGAAGCTGTTCAGTTCTCTCAGGGTGGTGGGAGTTGGCCACTCTCTCACTGCTGGCTACTCTCTCACAGCTTGCACTTATTCCTCCATTGTGCTGATGCCTTCACCCCCTATCATGTGCCCCAGGAACTCCAGCTCCCTCCTCATGAAACAGCATTTATCTGGGTGGAGCTTCAAACCAGCCGCTGCTATCCTCTGCAGCATCCGCCACAGAGATGTCAAAGCCGCCTCAAAAGAGTTCCCATGAACCAGGGTGTCGTCCAGGTAAATCAGGGATTCCTGCCGGGGAACATCGGCCAGCACTTTCTCCATTAGCCGTTCAAACGTGGCTGGGGCATATACACAGGCCAAACAGGAAGACCCGAAACTACCACAGCCCCCTGCCAGTACAGAATGCAGTTTTTGGACTGGCCTCTGGGCTGAGAGGCACCTGCCAGTACCCGCTGTGCAGATCCAAGGAGTAAAACTAGGAGGAGCCCGAAACCAAGTCCAGAGACTCGTCAATACGGGGCAGCGGGTACAAATCCTTTTTTGTCTCGCTGTTCAGGGGTCTGTCGTCCACACAGAATCTCATTTTTGAGCTCTTCTTTTTGTTGACCATCACAACCCCAGAGGCCCAGGGGGAGTCCGAAGGCTCAATGATGCCAGCCTTCAGCCGTCAGTGACAGCCTGATGAGCTAGGGGGAGGCGACAAGGGCGTGTCCTAATGGGCCTAGCGTCCCCTGGGTATATGTCACTGTGAACCAGGGGAGTCAGGCCCACTTTCTTGTCTGTCAAAGCAAAAATGTCTTGGAACTCCATCAGCACGTGCCACAGCTCCCCATGCTGCTCAGCATCCAAGTTGTGGCAGCTGTGCCTCCACACCTCCTTTACCGTCCCCATCCTGTTCCCCTCACCTGCCGTGGGACACTGGACCTGAGAAGGAGGCTGCGAGACCGCTGGGAAATGAGGGTCAAGGGGCTGAGGCACCAGAAGGGTTGGCTGGGGTAGGCACTGTGTCTCGCGTTGTCCCTCCGCTGTTCTCAACCTTGGCTGGTGCTGACGGAGGGTCTGAGTGGGGCACACCATTTCAACCATGGGGCCCCCAGGAAAAGTCAACGTGTTCCTACCCAGGTCTAACACACTCCGTATCGCACGGGGAAAGTCCAGACCCAATATGCAGGGGTCCTGAACTGCTGCAACCCACACCTTAAAGCTCTCACACAGCCCCCCAAGTCGTATAGTGACCACCCCCCTCCCAATCATAGGAGCTCACTCTCTGGTCACAGTTCGCAGCTTCACCTCAGTGGGTTCTAAAGGTGTCCCTGCCTGCACCACATCATGTCTAACAGATGTTACAGTGGAGCCAGTATCAACTAGAGCTGTGCATAGAGCTCCCGCCAGGATGATGGGGATGTGGCAAAAGTCCCCTGCATGTGTCCAGCCCACCACCCTCACAGATTCTGTGATGTCATCTGCTCCTGGGGGGAGTCGAGCCCCTCTCCCCCGGCTGTTCAGTTGGGCTCTATCCACTGGAAATGAGGCAGGGTGGGGCAGGGAGAAGGGGGCCTGCGTTGTCCCATCTATACAGGCCCCGAGGCGTTTCCCGGAACACCAGCTTGCTTTGGGCACCGCCTGCTGATGTGCCCCTGCTGACCACATGTCCAGCACACCAGGGGGCTCCAGCAAATACTGGGGCTGTTGCGTGTCTGGTGCAGCGAAGCAGCTCTGATCAGTTCTGTCAGTTCAGCAGCCCAAGCTAGTTTCTCTTGACTCGGGGTACTATGCACCACAGCTCTTGCAACCGGCTCATGGTCGCTCTCAGGAGCAGCCCCCACAGCCTCTCTCCACCGCCAGCTCCAGGGCTGCTTCAAGACTGCTTGGACGGTCGAGCTGTGTCCGGACGCACAGCTCCCTCGGTGATAAGGCTCTTATAAATTGGTCTCTGGCACGTGGGCTTTCCTTGTCAGAGTCTCAATGTCATTGGCCAGCACACGGAGCAGCTCCCCTGGCCGCCTCTGTCTGTTCGTCAGCTCTGCACTCAGCGGTCAGGCACATGGCTAACTGGAAAGCTGAGGGGCTGGAGCTGGCGTCTGCCGCTAGCCTCCTGGCCGTCTGTCTTGCGCGCTCAGCAGCACGGTCAAAGTCGGAGTAATCACTGTCCATAACCTCCGCCTTGACCTTCGGACGAGCTCCGCTCTGGTCACGGTCCGTCATCGTTGTCTCAGACAAGCGGAATTAGCAGTTTATAAGCTAGTCGCGGCTAACCGAGTTTAGCGCAGAAAGTTCGGATCACTTCTGAAACCAATGTAACGTCCGCCCGGACGTTGTGAGAACGACAAGGTGGTTCGTTCACTAGCCTTATTGCCTGGTCACTGTCGGCCATGACCCAGCCACAAACAGGACAGGGAAATAGCAGAAGAATATATATATATATATATATATATATATATATATATATATATATATATAATGTAAAATGTGTTTTCTGCTTTGGTGTAATGAAAAAACATAACAAACATTTCCATCCAAACTCTTCAGAAATATGATTTGGTAAAGGACCAGGGGAAGTTACATGCTTCAGTCCAGTCTTCACTTGAGATGTTAAAATTCCCGTCCTTTTCCCATTTATTTTTGATATATTGGGTGTTATGGGAGTTTTTTTGCCTCAAGGGCTTTGCAGAACCTGGCGAGCAGAGTCTTGTTTAATATGCTTTGATAGGCATCAATAATCATCAATAATATTGGATCATTGAAATCTGGTTCATTTATAATATTATGTTCAAAACAATTTCTTAATTGGAGGTATTTATAAAAATCTGACTTTTCGAGAAGATTTTCTGTCCTTCGTATTTCAAATTCTTTGAATTGGCCATTTTTTTGTAAATTAATAAAATGACGCAAGTCCTTTCGTGATCCAGGATTTTAATTTATAGTCTAGTTTGCTGCATGCCATTTCTCCTTTTTCCTTTGAAAGTTGTAAGGCCTTGAATTTTATTCTGGGCTTTTTGCCCTGCCAGATAAACCTCAAAATCAGTTCATCCGTCCTGAGGGGGCTGACAAAGAACCTCTTCTTAAAGTATGGATCAGCGGCCCCCAACCCCCGACCCACGGATCGGTACCAGTCCACGGGCTGCAGAGAAACAATAGATAACTTACATTATTTCTGTTTTATTTATTATCCGAGTCTGAACAATGTTTTATTTTGAAAAATGACAGAATTCTCTCCATTACATCCGTCTATGACTCACGTTTGTCTCGGTCACGTGATACATCAGCGTTAATATTAAACCCACAAGCTCGCAAAATGAGTACAGAAACAGAACCAGACGTCTTTGGAAAGTTTCATTACAAAGGGGAAAAGGCCCCATGAGGAGACAGAAGAATAACATACAAGTAAGTAGAAAGACGTACAAGTACACAGTGGATTTATTATTATATTTACAAAATACCACAGTTTTTGTGTTGGTCGTATCATTTTAATTTGTTGGATTCATCCGCCACACCTTAGAGGCCGGTCCGTGAAAATATTGTCCGACACTAAACCGGTCCGTGGCGCAAAAAAAAGGTTGAGGTCCGCTGCTACAGATGATATCAACATCTGGACTGGAGCTGATATTAAAACTGCACCTTGTGCCTCCTGATCAGGACAAGAACAGCGTCACAAACTCCCAGAGTCACAAGGAAAAGCTCAAACAAATCATTTCTGACAAACATATCGTCCCTCCACCACAGAGTTTGATGTTCAGATCTGATTTTACGTTATGAGATTCAAGCAGGAGAAAACACCAGGGGTGCACACTTCAAATAGTTTTGTTATACATACTCAGAAACCATCTTCATTTGACATAAAATATCTACTTCCACACAAAAACATTGACATTATTATTTTTATACTGTTGTTTCTTCATTAATTTCCTCACCAAGTTCATAAAAAACTAACCAATATTCATTCACATTGATTTTAACTATTTAAATGCCACTATGATGGCATGAAAACACCAAAGCATTTATTATTTTGGACATGAAACATTTTGATGGAAGTTTCTTGTCTTATCTTAGATATGGCAGATTTCCCATAATATTAACTATGATGCATCATTCATTTTTGTGGACTATCACATCTAATATTTATCGTCAGTAATATCAGGACACAAAGGTCTCATTAAGTCCGATTAAAAGCTTTTTTATTTTTTTAATCTCAATAGGCATTAAAAGATATAACTGTGATTAAACGATTTTTGAGATTACCCAAATTTGCCATTTTTAACTCTGAAATCAGTCTCTGAACATGCATAAAAAACTCTTCAGAGTGTGTGTGCTTTTGTATATATACATATATATATATATATATATATATATATATATATATATATATATATATATATATATATATATATATATGTGTGTGTGTGTATATATATATATATACACACATTTATATATATATATATAAAAATTCACAAGATTCATTCATAAATAATATTAATATATAAAAAATAAATGATGTTTAGTATTTTTACAGATGTGTTTGCACAGGATGTTTTTTTGTCCTTAATGATTTTTAAGAGGTAAGTTGAAATGCAAAGATTTAATCAGAGACATCAACATTGCACCATCGATAGCTGTGATGACGATGATGACGATGAAGAGGAAGAGTTTCCACAGATGGACTGAAACATCCGTGAAAGTCGCAGTTCCGACCGGCATCGCCGTGCGTCTTTAAAAGTCTGCGTGATGGACTGAGTCTGGTTTCTCCAGGATTTCTGTGACGAACTGAGCTGATTGCTGAGCGCGGCGTCCTCGATGCAGGGCGTTACCGTGGCGAAGCCTTCCCTCCTCACGTCACTCACCTGGATGTATTCCTGAAACTTCAATACGGCCGCGCAGACAAGGGTGTCTGGCACAACAAACACACCACTGGAATATATCTTCAGACATTTTCTCATCCTGCAAATGAGGCCAAGTCAGACACAAGCCATTTTCCTGCATTGATTAAAGGTATACCCTTCACGAGAGGAGGGAGTGTCAAACAATGCAAGGTGTTTTTTTTTAGCCCCGAGACAACGGGGATGCTGAGGAAGGGCCCACGGATCGATAGGAAGGTGATGACCCTAATATTTTTCACTCAAGGCCTGTGTGAGTACGACTTTGTGGGCTCGCCAGCGGAGATAAAAATACCCTCTGGAGTTGAGAGGAGGAAGAGAGTGATGGAAGTCCCAGCGGTCCCAGCGGTCCCAGCGGTCCCAGCGGTCCCAGCGGTCCCAGCGGTCCCAGCGGTCCCAGCGGTCCCAGCGGTCCCAGCTGAAGGTAAGTCCAATCGGCAATAAATGTAATTTCTAATTTCCATGTATTCTCATCCGGCTTGTCCACCTTGTAATAGTTTTGATGGGAGGGTCAGAAGGAGAGCTACCATTAATAACATTGCCTATTGCACCTGCACATGGCGTCCTCCCTGACAGGTGTCCTCTCAGATCAAACTTATGACATCATCAGGTGCCATTACGGGTCAAACCCGAAACAATCGCAGCAGAACCGGGCAGTAAATCACTCTCATTAAGACGAAGGCAGCTTGTTGGCTTTGGGTTTTTGATGGGATCTGTCACTCAAGAGACTGAGCCCTCCACAACTCAGACCAGAGGCCAGTCCGATGGGGGTAAGGGGGGTCCTGGTACTGCTTGGTCCATTACAGAGTGCAAACACAGTCTTTAACTCTGATGTCAAAATGATGCCACATTTACAGTGTAAAGACAGACAGGTGTATCGTAAAGCCAGGGTGTATTTATGCAGGATTGTCATCTTTTTGTCACTTTCTCACAGATCATCATCATCATCATCGTCGTCATCACACTCACCATCATCATCATCATCATCATCATCATTATCATCACTGCTGCTGTTACCCTCCCGCTTCCTCAAGCAGCAGGGATTTGACTCATCTCCCTCTCACCCTGGTTCAAGCTTCAGCCCCGCCGAGCCCGCCACTCGATACTCAGACACTAAACGCCACTCCAGACATGTCGGGGAGAAAATGCACTTCCCACCGTCCTGCTGTTGCCAGCTGGGATCAAACTCCTCCCCCGCTGGGGAGAAGTGGAAACCTGTTCCATCATGAGATTAGCAAAACTCTGCAGAAGTTGCCGGCACGTCCTCACGGGGGGGAGGAAACCCGGAGCTGAAGAATTGTGAGGATTACATGCAGAGATGATGCAAAGAGAGAGGAAGCTTACCTGGCTCCACAGTGCACTCTCGCTCTCACTCTCACAACCGGGATGAGTGGCTTCCAGCCGCCTCTCCGCTCACCTCCAGCAGATCACTCTCATGACTCACACAGAGGAAGGAGAGGCTGCTGGAGGATAACAGGAAAGTGTAAATAGCAGAAGCACTCCCACTGCAGTGCCGCTCTCTCTCATCCTGCCTCTCCTCCTCTGCCTCTTCTGCTGCTTTGATCTCTCCCTCTCTACATCCAGTGGTGCCGACTCGCTCTCTCTCTGTCTAACTCTGCCACCCCCTCACTCTACCCCCCCCCCACCCCCCCACCCCCCACCGAAATGTCTGCCTTAAAGAGGTAATACATCAAACCCGGAGACACAACTCATGTCAGATTAACAGCTTTTACACATTACACACACACACACACACACACACACACACACACACACACACACACACACACACACACACACACACACACACACACACACACACACACACACACACACACACACGCACGCACACAAAGGAAGTTCTCTTCTGTCCCTCTGATGCGCTTGTGTTTTTTCTGGCGTGCCTGAGTCAGCATTCTTCAAACGGTTAGCCCCTGTGGATCACCTGTAACTTCAATTTTTTTTAAACGCTGAATAAAATAATAAGAAAGTTCAGTTTCTACATGAACTAGTTCAAAGTTAAGTTTACAAAAAAGGTGCTTCTGAAGTTGCTTGTTCTCTGTCATCATTTGCTCAAACTCTCAAAGTCATGTTCCTCTTTTATTATTTCCTCTTTGTTAATTCATGTTCCTGCTTCATCTTACTGCCTAGATAGAGCTGCTCAGATTGGTTTAATCTAGAGAATCATCCCACTGTCTAGATAGAGCTGCTCGGGCTGGTTAATCTAGGAAATCATCTTACTGTCTAGATAGAGCTGCTCAGGCTGGTTAATCTAATAACAGTTGTAAAGTATTTGGATCAGTGTGATAACTGCAAATAATATATGTAGCACAACAAGGGTATGTTATCCCCCCCCTCCCCCCTCCCCCCTCAACCTCTCTTCTCTTCTCTCTCTTCTCTCTCTCTCTCTTTGAGCGTTCCCCCCCGGTCGTGTCCAGCAGCCATATCAACTTCTAATAAAGCAGCAACAGGAGGAGACTCCAGGTCTCTTCCTGTTCAAGAGCAAAAACTGTTCTGACTCCAGAAGGTTCTAGATCACATCATATTGTTGGCCCAAGCTGACGAACAGGACAAGGGAGGAAAAAAAAATAATAAATACATTTTTTTTTACAAATTTTAAAAATGAATGAGTTCATAGTTCATAATTCTAAATTTTGCACTAAATTCACAGTTACAAAGATAAACTAGTTCATAGTTCTTTATTTTCCAATATGTTGCTTCGAGCTATTCCCGTCAGAATACTGGCATTTCCCCGTTGTTGCTTCCCATTCAGTCCACACTAGTAGCCAGCTGCAGGTTCCCAACCCGACACTTTAAGTACCCTGATTTCAGGACTATTGAATATAAGCTGTACCCCCCCAAATTTAAAAAGGAAAAAAGAAAGAAAAAATGTCGGAGTTACGTGATGCACTTGAACGCATCACCCACGTATCAGTGGCATGAAGCTCGTAAAAAAGCATGTAAAAAAACAAGTAGCAGCTTATCGTCCGGAAAGTACGGTAACCATACGAAGCTGAAGTATTAATGGTGGAGGCAGAGTCGGAGGTGGTGCTGCTGTCTTCCATTAGTTTTTGCCGCGTTGCGTCACATTTTGATGATGTGTGCGGCGGTGCGACTCTCTGGTGGCTGCTGTTGCCAGATTGGCTGTTTTCCCCCCCAACATGTTCATGTCAGGGTTATGCAGGGTGGACCCAAACGCAGACTCAAAGATTTCCATAAAAAAAATGAATTTATTGAAGACCAAGTCCAGGGAACACGAGGAAATGCAGGGTTCCATAAATTCATGTTTCTGCAGTTCTGTCAGGTGTGATCATCAAGCTCATTATTCCAGATCAACCCTCGTGGAGATAAACCGACCTGGAACAAGATTTATTTTATTATGTCAAAAAGATCTAAATTAATTTCTCCTCTCCTCTCTGCTGCAGCTCAGTGCTGAACCTGCCCACCAATCACCATCATTTAAGAATGGGCGGGGCCTTTTCCAAGAGCTCTGATTGGTCAGGAGGCGGAGCTCTGACCTCATCCAGAACATATCCTGCTCCGGAGCAGGTTAGACTTTCAGCCTCAGTTACCAGGTGATTTATCCTGGTGAGAAGTGAGTGAGCGCCATAGTACGGAAAACCAGAGTTAATCCTGAAGTTACCTGGATAAGAGAAAACCAGAGTTAATCCTTGTAGCTATCTCGATAAGAGAAGATCCAGCGTCGTAGTACAGGCCTCAGGACAACAGAGGGAGAGGGGTTTAGATATACAAGGAAATGGTGGACCCAAGTGGAACACAACGATGGGAGCACACAGAGGGAGAAGACCATTGGTTAATTGGAGACGCGAGGTGAGACACACAGGTGCAGACACACAGACCTGACAGTTAAGACCCGTTAACGGTGAGCTTTAGCCGGGTTTTCCACTGGAAGGCTCTATGGAAATCTGCCGCCCTCTTACACAACGTTAAACTGTGAGAGCGCCGATCACAAACACCAGAATGAGCGGCGCTCACAGTGACGGTCATCAGGCAGAAATACAGAACGTTCAGTTCACGTTCACCCAAAATACGAGTTCATGAACGAGCGCTCACTGAACTCATTCAGGCACAACACTGCCCGTTTATATGTACTAAGATGTGATCAGATTCATTTCAGTGGATCAACCAGTGGCGGCTGGCCAATAGAGGGCGCTAGGGCACCGCCCCACCACATCACCTTCAATAAGACATTAAAAATAAAAAAATAAAAAAATAACATTTTGAGCCGTATGCATGTATACATTCAGACGAGCAAGATAATAATTCTACAGTTAATGATGAGTAAAGTTGTTTGGTTCATCTGTGTTGTCAGACTGGTGACGGGTTTCCACCAGGGTCATGCCGGTAAAGGTGGAGCCGTCCGGACACAGGTGTGACAGGTGGGAGACGCACACTGGAGCAAAGCCTGCGAGAGGAGCTGTGTTTGTGTGTCTGGTCATTCAGTTTGGTTTGTGTTGTGATTTACTTTAATAAAGGAATGGTTTTGGAAAGCCCCGACTCTGCGCCTCTGTTTGTGAACCCGCCGGTGGCGTGCTCCACGGCCACAGTGGTTGACGGTGTGAAGTGCTTTGGGGACACCACAGTCACCAGTGACGTGATCATAAATAAATGGAGCGGATGAAATGTTTGCTGGGATGGAGTTTCCATGTCTCACTGCCAGTTGATTTACATACTGTTAATGATCTGAAATGAATGTGTGCCTAGAAAACAATCAGAGAACAAGAATATGAACAAATATTCACCTGCAGTCACGCAAAATCAGTGCAATTTGCAGTGAATGGTGTAAATGTGCAAAACCACGTTCAAAATATCCAAAGTTTTAAATAGGATCTCATAGTAGACTTTAAGTGACTGCATCGCAGCAGGTTCAGAGAGAGAGAGAGAGAGAGAGAGAGAGAGAGAGAGATGAGAGAGAGAGAGAGAGAGGAGAGAGAGAGAGAGAGAGAGAGAGAGAGAGAGAGAGAGAGAGAGAGAGAGAGAGAGAGAGAGAGAGAGAGAGAGAGAGAGAGAGAGAGAGAGAGAGAGAGAGAGAGAGAGAGAGAGAGAGCACTGTGGATGTGTCCCTTCCTCTGAACTCTTTGTGTGACTGGTGAGGACACACTTAAATGTAAAATGTAGTAAACCGAGAATTTTTTATTTCACATTTCTTTTGACACAACATGGTCTACAGTGGTTAAATATTACAGTGTGAGGTCAGATACATTAGAATCTTATTGTCAGGCCAAGACCCTACAATCTGAAAGGCTACGGACCAATCGATCATGGATGGATGGATGGACGGATGGATGGACGGATGGATGGATGGATGGATGGATGGATGATGGATGGATGGATGGATGGATGGATGTAGACTGATGATCTTGGTTCAGTCAATCACATCTTCATTTTGCAGGATGTTCTCAAAGGTAGTCAAGCTTTGCGCTGACTCTATATTTTCAGTGGGATTAAACTATTCAGTGTCTTCAGGAGAGTAGAATAACGTCTTGTTGCGAGACGCTCGGAACCGGGAGCAACAAATGATGTAAAACGCATTTAGAGTTTACATGGTGATTCTATCAGGAGCCTCAAGCTGCTGTCAGTGCTCAGTCCACTGAATGCACAACGGATTCCACTGCCTCGCAGACTCACTGACGTCTCCATAGTCTCCGCAGGCCTGATTAAAGACATTAGTTACTCAGTTTTCCACGGGAACTCGTTGTAATTTCGGTAATCTCCTCCTCGGAGAGACTTCAGCAGAAGGTTGTAGTTGGGTTTCTTTGAGCAGCCGCCATGATGAAGAGTGCCAGTCAGCTGACTGCTGATAAAACCAGGGAATACAGTTTGGCAGCAGAAAACCCAGCGTGTACTTTAGATATTCATGTGAGCGTTAGAGGCACGCTAAGCTAAGCTAATTTGTGAATAGATGAATAAATCAATTAAAGATTGATGAGGTCCTGCTCAGAGACATCTATGGGTGACTGGGCTCTTGATGTTGTGCTTGATGACCGTCTTCATACTGAATATCAATATGGATTTTCTGCTTGAGGAATGAGCTCGGAGGATGTCAGAACAAGTCTTAATTAACGGTTTTAAAAGTTCAAGTCACAGTGAGAGTGTTCCGAGGTCGACAGATGAGACTTCACTGGTGTGGAAATAGAGGGGAGGGAGACGGAATTTCCTCAAGCACTTTGACACAGATTTGTCTGGGCTCTCTGATGAGGGATGCAAATGACTATTTCGTCCGTTGAGGATCCATTAGAAACAAGACAGGACGTGTTCAGCTGCCAAACAAAGTCAGAACTACAAGGACTTGGAGCGGGTTTGAGCCTGAACATGAATCACCTTACCACACCTTACCCTAGTAGGTCTGCCAGGGTGCCATCCTCCACCACAGCAGAACGTTCCCCATCACAACTCTTTAAGCTGGTGTGCTTAGCGGCATCGCCTCCACCCGTGTGTCCCTCATCCCTCCAGCTGAGACCACAGCATGAGCTTGTTCCACTTCCTCTACGAACATCACCACAGCTCCGTTCACTGTCGCAGCAGACACAATGTTAGCCACCGCCGCCACGCACCTCCTCCACCGAGCAGGAGAACCCGGGGTGCAGCTTGAACCTGTGTTTCCTTTTAAGTTTGGTGGAGGCCATGGTGCTCCACCACTAGCGCGATGCTAACCGCACCACGGCCTCACCAAACTGGACAACACACGCGCTCACCACACTGAAACACGCTGAAACAAGTTAGCAACCCGCGCAAACAACCTGAAAAAGGCACTTTCTCCCCAACTCCGCTCAGACACTCCACACACACTCCTCACACTGGTGATGTAGCACCATATGGAGGTGATGTAGCTCCATGTGAAGGTAATGTAGCTCAATATGAAGGTGATGTAGCTCCATGTGAAGGTGATGTAGCTTCATATGAAGGTGATGTAGCTTCATATGATGGTGATGTGGCTCCATGTGAAGGTGATGTAGCTCCATGTGAAGGTGATGTAGCTCAATATGAAGGTGATGTAGCTCCATGTGAAGGTGATGTAGTTCCATATGAAGGTGATGTAGCTGCATATGAAGGTGATGTAGCTTCATATGATGGTGATGTGGCTCCATGTGAAGGTGATGTAGACCCAGTCAGTGTGAAGGTGATGTAGCTCCATGTGAAGGTGATGTAGACCCAGTCAGTGTGAAGGGGATGTAGCTCCATGTGAAGGTAATGTAGCTCCATGTGAAGGTTATGTAACTCAATATGAAGGTGATGTAGCTCAATATGAAGGTGATGTAGCTCCATATGAAGGTTATGTAACTCAATATGAAGGTGATGTAGCTCCATATGAAGGTGATGTAGCCCAATATGAAGGTGATGTAGCTCAATATGAAGGTGATGTAGCTCCATATGAAGGTGATGTAGCTCAATATGAAGGTGATGACACTCCACACACACTCCATATGAAGGTGATGTAGCCCAATATGAAGGTGATGTAGCTCAATATGAAGGTGATGTAGCCCAATATGAAGGTGATGTAGCTCCATATGAAGGTGATGTAGCTCAATATGAAGGTGATGTAGCTCCAGTCAGTGTGAAGGGTGGATGACGTTACGACGTTACGACGCTGGCACTATAGAGGAGTCTGTGGCCCAGTCAGACTGTCCAGGTTGCTGATGTGATTCCTCTTCTTCCTCACGGAGGAGAAGCTCTGAATATTTCATAAGTGATAATGTGAAGATTTGCCACAGCTCCCAGTGTGACTCCACGTTCAACGAAGCACCGCTCACATTTAACCTGGTGAAACGGGATGAAAGTCAGCGCACATGAGACGGGAAGGTAGCTTCTCCACGCCTGAGGACCAGGGGAAGTCCCTCCGTCCTTCGCTCCCATCCTCTGACAGGAGGTGTATGGTCCTGGTGATCAGTACAGCACCATCACCAGTGCCTCAGGAGCAGGGATCCCCAAGGTCCACCAGCACAAACACAGAGCGATGATCAGGTTGATAATCCTTCAAAGTCTGTAGAACTGGAATTTCATGTGCATCATTTTGTACCTGAATATTTGTAATAATTGATAAAGGAGAGACGAACAACCACTACAGTCCCTTACACGGGTTAAGATTATAAACAATGAAAGGTTTTGAGTGGATTTGATCAAACTAAAAACAGTGGCAGTTATTTTTAGCTGAGATCAAAAGTCAGTGCTCACTTTGAATGGAAGGCACTCAGGTCAAGTTTACAGGAAAGATCTGCTGGAAAACATCGTGGAGGATCCGTCAAGTGTATTCTCTCTATAAAACATGACAGAGACACACTGAGCTGCAATTCCTCATAGGTAACTGTGTGTGTGTGTGTGTGTGTGTGTGTGTGTGTGTGTGTGTGTGTGTGTGTGTGTGTGTGTGTGTGTGTGTGTGTGTGTGTGTGTGTGTGTGTGTGTGTGTGTGTGTGTGGATTCTCAGGTCATCTCACTGTGTTCCATGATGATGGAAAGGACAAACACAGAAGGACATTTTACTGCAGACTCACCGAGCTCTCTCTCTCTCTCTCTCTCTCTGTGTCTCTTTCTGTCTCTCTCTCTCTCTCTCTCTCTCTCTCTCTCTCTCTCTGTCTCTTTCTGTCTCTCTATCTCTGTCTCTCTCTCTCTCACACACACACACACACTCACTCACACACACACACACACACACACACACACACACACACACACACACACACACACACACACACACACACACACACACACACACACACACACACACACACACACACCTGTGCCACTGTGTGTTGGTGGAACAAAGCCTTTGGCTCAGCCTCTTATCTGCTAATCAATGTGAAGAGACCACTCAGTATAATTGATATGGGACTTGACAATGTTTGGTTTTTGCGTTTCTCCTCCCAAAGCGTGCGTGCACACGGGGCTGGGGCGCACCACTGAGTGGATCGTGAAGGGAATGGCGTTCTCGTGGAGGATACGTTTGCATATGAATGGCAGAACATAATGAATTCCTCCTACCTTTTATTGTTCAGTACATGTGTTCCCTCTCAAATGAAGCTGCAGCGAGCAGAGTGGCATTTACTGGCTTTGTTTGAGATGCATCGTGCTCATAGTAATTGTTCCCAGGGCTGTGCTACTGTTTCTGGGTTAATCCATTATGAAACACTGCTGTAGTACTCCTGCAAAAATACACAACATGAGTGAGATAAGACAACTTACTACACATTGGTGGTAGCATTAATGTGATGTTTATGGAGCTAAAACAGGGATGGTATAGGTCGTTATTGAAAATAATTTGTCATTGAACCTTTTTTTTTTCATGTATTTTTGCTTTCAAATATTTTTCTTTAAAAAAAGAATTTCTCAGATTTTTTTTTTTTCACGATGACAACTTTCTGTCTTTCTTTTGGCATGGAGGGGAGGAGTGTAAGGAAGGCAAAAGGAGCGCCTCTTTTACATATCATTTACATATCAATTAGCACCGTCTTCCATCCAGAACTGAGGCCCTGTTTACACCACAACGTTTCACGTGACAACACCTAATCCGCTAAAAAAAAAGGAGTGCGTTTTCACTGCAGCAGCGGACACAGAGACAACGATGTAGTTAGTATGCCGGGCCACTGGAGGGAGCTGTTGCTTGATTTTTTATTATGAAACTACACAGACGTGCGTGCAGAGAACAAAACACTATAAAGGTGAAGAAAATGGAGAGAACCTGACATCCGCATGGACTGATGAGGCATCAGATGATATCAGGGAGAGTCTCAACTATTAAACTACTGATCTGGAGGATAAAACTAGAATATGGACCGCGGGTCGTACCACTGCGGGTCGTACCACTGCGGGTCGTACCACCGCGGGTCGTACCACCGCGGGTCGTACCACCGCGGGTCGTACCACCGCGGGTCGTACCACCGCGGGTCGTACCACCGCGGGTCGTACCACCGCGGGTCGTACCACCGCGGGTCGTACCACTACGGGTCGTACCACTACGGGTCGTACCACTACGCGGCCGCCATGTTTGTTTACCACTGGATGAGCAGGAGGGAGGGGGAGAGATGAGCAGTAACAGGCTCTGTAGCCTCCATCAGTCTCTGCAGGAGGGATTTGGGCCGTGAAAGAATCTTTCCACCTCGGGAGCCGGATTAAAAACTTTGCGGATACAGTGCATCCGCAAACTGGTGCCGTGTAAACGGACCCCCCAAAAGTGAAGAAAGTTTTGCGGATACACTCTAATTCGTTGTTGCGTAAACAGGCCCTTAGTTGACATGAATGCAGGTTTAGGCCGTGGCTGCCTTCAAGTTCAACTGGAACTTCCAAAGTCTGTTCCTTTCTGCCGTTGCTTCTTTAATAGGGCCGATTTAAAGTGAATTCTTTTGCAGAATTCCTAAGCAGAATACGTGCTGATGTGAGTTTTTCTATTTTAAACATCATATCATAATGCTTCTAGATAAAGTAAAATCTTTCTTGTTTGCTGCCACTCATAACACACACGTGCAGCACACTCACAAACAAACCCAAACACACGTAATTGAAGACAGGTTGAACACGCATTCTGCACAAGGTGCTGGCGGCGGCTTTGACATGTGACGACCACGAGAAAGAATCTGGCCCATAATCTGGTGGTGTCAAAGTTATGTGTGTGTGCGAAGTGAAACATCAGTCAAACCATCTTTATCCCTCCTTTTACTATCACAGCTATTCTCCTACCACGCCATGAAACCTCAGCAGGAGTGGAACGTCTGGAGTGAGAGAAGAAGAGTGCCATCGCTAAAGAAAAGAGGGCCAAGATGAGAGTGAAGAGTCTTTTGGGGGAATTGAGAAAAAAAGAACCTCATTAATGAGGAGCCCAAAGAGAGGCTTGATTTCTAATCTGGTAAAATGAAAGGAGCACTTTAAAATGCATGTACATCTTATTCTTACACTCTTTATTAAAATCCTTAGTATTTCTTTCACAAATAATTTCAGGTCGCCCTAAGTGTGACGTAATGTATTGGAATACTTACCCGGGGTATACTAACACATGACCACAAGACAAATGGCTTGGAAAATTTGATTGATCACATTGTTGGACAGAAACAGGGCAGAAGAGGAAAATACAATCTCCTGAGTATAACAGCAAAATATTTACATAGGAAACTGACACACAAGGTCTTTTTCCAGTACGAAGAATTTTGAGAAAAGAGCATGATCAATGGAGGGCTATCCATAAACCACAAGAAAGCAACCTAATCACTGAATATAAGGCAACCATACCCGCGACCTGGAAACGGATAAGCGGGAGAAGACGGATGGATGGATGGATGGATGGATGGATGGATGGATGGATGGATGGATAGATATGGGATCAACTACTTTATTAAATCCAGTCAAGAGTTGAAATGCCATGTCATTTATTGTTGATTCATTAGTCATTTCATGTTTGGACATTTGCAATAAGTCACAAACCTAAATGCACACATCAAAATCAAATTTAATTTCATCTTCAAAAAATCATCGAGTTTGATCTCAGTTATCACCACTCTGTGTGTGTGTGTGTGTGTGTGTGTGTGTGTGTGTGTGCGTGTTCTTGTTCGCGCGTTCACGATACAAGCCCTCCCCAGTCTCCCGTTTTTTAAATTTATTTATATTTTTTTATTAAGAGTTCCTCAGACTCCCGTTTTCCAGTTTTAGTCACAATTCAAACACCAAACTGGTCCGTAAAACATCTCAAACTAACCGTCATCGTTTGTTTTCTCTTTTGCGTCCTCAAGCTGTGCTTTAGTGAGTTGTAATTAGAGTTCAATCAGTGTTTTCTCACGTCTCTCATCCTCAGCTTGTTTTTTTTTTTTCCAATATGGCGTTCCACATGAGCTCTCCATTCATCTGTGTTCGTTGCAGTGAGCCTTACTGTACTTTTAGTTTATCTATTATGTCCTCGGGGAGGGAAGATTCTATAGCACTAACATACACGCTTTCCATGGCGCCCTCTATTGACTCACTGTGTGCTGCCTCACCTCTCTGCCAGTTATGTTTTCATCTGTGTGTATCTATTATTTACTGGTTTGTATGTAGGTATGTATGTATTTTACCAAACTTTTCGCAAAAACGACTCACCCGAATTGCATGAATGGTCCTTGAATGTCATCAGGGATGATTTTTCATCATCCAAGGACCAACCGATTAAATGTTAGGACTTTAACGACTAACAGATTCTGAATAAAGCCCCAAAAACTGTGAAACAATTCCACATACAAAGTGGATGAGAGAGGTACCTTATGGAGGAAATCAAAGCAGAGCAGCACCTGTTGCCATGGAGACGCTGCTCAGTGTTTCACAGGGTGAGTAGCTACCTGACCTACCTAGTTAGCACTGATATGACCTAACGGCTATCATGCTAGTGATGCTGCGAACAAATGTGGTGTTGGCAAAGGTCTGCGCTCTACCGAGTGTCGCTCTAGTTCAGTTCATGTTTCCATTGAGTTGTTTTGATGCCGTTTCCCCTGTGTGAGTGTGTTTTGCGTTGGAATACTAATTCACCACTGTGACAGCAGAGTAGATGTGCGCTTAAAAAATTCATCTTCCTGCAGTTCTGAGGCGTGACCATTATTATCAAGCTCATTATTACAGACGCAACCCTACAGACGCAATCCCACAAACCTGGGAACAAGTGAAGAACAAGAACAAAAACATCCTTCAAAGCCTCAGTGAACGAGGATTTATTTTATTATGTCAAAAAGATTGTTCCAAAAACTCTTGTCTCCGCGCCGCTCTGGTGGGCTCAGCGCTAAAACATCCCACCAATCAGGACCATCTAACAATGGGCAGGTCATTTTCCAAGAGATCTGATTGGTCAGGAGGCGGAGCCAGAACATAACCTGGTCCGGAGCACGTTAAGACATTCAGAGTAAGTTACCAGGGTGATTTATCCCGCTAACAAGTGGGCGAGTGGCGCAGTATGGAAAACCCAGCATTAATCCCCAAAGTTAAACCGATAAGAGAAAATCCAGAGTCGCTGATGCTTGGGGGTCTCTCACCTGTAAAAACAAAACACGACTGGAGGCTGAAAAACAGATGAGAAATCAGAAACTCTCAGAGAGAGGGTTTTTTTTATGGTGGGACATCTCAGAAGATGAGAGTGTGTATGATTTAACTAACTGACCCTTCAAAACCTCCGTCAGCTTTACTGTGTTTGTAGAGAGGCTGTCTGAATGGTGAGTTCACAGCTTTTCTCCAGTGCTTGGACAGTCCACAGACAGTGGTGACTGTGAGGACAGACAATGTTATGCACATGCAGATTTATGTAAAGTGATCAATCACTCAGAATTTAGTTGGTAGATGTTCGAATAGCAAACAAACGGACCAAGATGAAGTTGAATCTGGGATCAGTAGAAAAGACCCCAAAGGTTCTGACTTTAACTACGTTTCAAACAGTTTAATGAACTCAGAACAAAGTTCACACAAACCCCAGAGGAGAAAGAGCAGTTCCACCGCATCTTCTATCTTCAGGAGCCAGACGATGACCAGGACAACACTTCATTTCCTTCTTCTTCTATAGTCTTTTGAGGTCCAATGAACTCCAGCTTGTTCACATAGTTTTGGTCTGAAAACATCTGCAGAAGGACGGTTATTATGTCTCCAGGACGAGAAAAATGATGTGACACTTGAATGCTGATTAACGCCTGTCTTGCCTGAAGCCTTTGTCCTGTATGGACTCCAGTTTTAAGTGGGATGGAGCTGCTTCTTGGCGACCTTCCTGCATGAAGCCTTCCTCCGGCATGAAGCCTTCCTCCCGTATGAAGCCTTCCTCCGGCATGAAGCCTTCCTCCCATATGAAGCCTTCCTCCCGTATGAAGCCTTCCTCCGGCATGAAGCCTTCCTCCCATATGAAGCCTTCCTCCCATATGAAGCCTTCCTCCCGTATGAAGCCTTCCTCCGGCATGAAGCCTTCCTCCGGCATGAAGCCTTCCTCCGGCATGAAGCCTTCCTCCGGCATGAAGCCTTCCTCCCGTATGAAGCCTTCCTCCCATATGAAACCTTCCTCCCGTATGAAGCCTTCCTCCCGTATGAAGCCTTCTTCACACCCGAAGGCGATTTCCGGCCTGAAGCCGTCGTCCCGCCCAAAGCCATCTTCCCACTAGAAGCCATTGTCCCGCCGAACCGTCGCCCTGCCTGCACTCCAGGTTCAGGGCCGGAGCAGCTACTTGCAGCTGGCCTCGCCATCGGGACGCATGCTGAAGGGCTCCAGGCGCTCGCTCTCGGGCAGCATGTTGTTGAGGCGCTCCATCAGCGGCACAGTCTGGTCGATGCCCATTTGGATGCGTCTCAGGATCATGGACATCTCGTTGACCTTCTGGATCTGCTCAGCGTACTTGGCGTAGCGTTTCTGTCGCTCCTGCATGATGCTAAACAAGGTTTCCACAGACAAGTCCATCTGAGGAGAAAAAAAACACTGGACGGTTGGTGAATTCCAGAGGAGGAAGACCTTGACCTTTGACCTACGGCCTCAGTTCAAAATTCAAACGTTAAATATAAAGAGGATGGAGAGATTTCAAAGTCTTATAAAGCAATATTCTATTTACCACCGAATTGCTTTGATTTGTATTACTTTCCATAATTACCTCCTTGATCCTCTTGACGAGTGCATTCTGGTCGAAGGCCACGGCCTCAGCACACTGGTGCAGGTGGTCCTGGTAGCGAACACATAGCTGCAGGACCTGAGCGGTGTCCAGCCGCTCCAGAGACACGCTGCTGGGGGACGTCTGTCCGCTCAGGATGCCTGCAGAGGGAACAGAGTGACGGCACGTACATGAACAATCAGCATCACTTGTGCCACATGGGGAACTGAAGCGGTTAAAGTGAGGTCAGAGGTCAAAGTCTCCACATGTGAGCGTTGACAGAATGAGAGCGCCATCTGAAGATTATCAAGGAATGACAGTTACTGTCAATTTCATTTCTAGAGATTATACTTCTATCTAACGGATTACATTTCTCAATGTGTACCTCCTTCACAGCAGGAAAACAGCATAGAGCAACTCTTTCAGTAAAACCTGCCAGCAAAGTTTGGTGATTGACAATTTTTTTCATTTAATTCATTCTTTGTAAATGATAAAAAGAAAGTGGGTAACTATGTATAGCTGTTATATACACACAATACAATACCATGTTATTATTTTTTATCAGATCAATTTATAGAAGTACAAACACTTTAAGATGTTTTATTTGATGTCTGAAACAACCGTTTTTTTTCTGGAGCGAACAATAAGTGTTTCTCAACCTGAGGTCACGCTCCTGTTGGAGGGACGAGACAGTGTCTCCTGTAGAGAAGTCCAATTATACCTGCTTGTGTTCAAGAGCAGAATAATATGGCAGGTGGTAACAGACAACCCTTCCTTTGTAAGGGGTTGATTCTGCAGGTCTGTGTTCGGGCTCCTGCCGGACCTCACTCAGATATTTTGGTCAGTGAAAAGTAAGTAAGTAAAACATAGAAGATGCAACTCTGCAGGGTTTCTGCCTGGATTTTGGTGAGTCTTAGGCCCTGTTTACTACACGACAACGTTTCGGGAGTGTGTTTCCACTGCAGCAGCACGGACAACGGTGTAGTTAGTATGCCGGGCCACGGGAGGGCGCTGTTGCTTGTTTTTGTAATGAAACTACACAGACATGTGTGCAGAGAACAATACGCTGTAAACATGAAGAAAATGGAGAGGACCTGGAATGATGAGACATTGAAGGCTACCAGGGAGAGTCTCAACTATCAAACAACTGATCTGGACGATAAAACTAGAATACGACTGTGAGTCAAACCAGTACGGGACCGCCATGTTCCTGAAGGAGCTATGTTCAACGGGAAGGGACGGGGAGAGATGTGTATGCGCAGTAAGAGCACTCCACAGCCTCCATCAGTCAGTGCAGGAGGGAACAGCGACCGAGAAAAAAATCTTTCCACCTTGAGAGCCGGGATAAAAACTTCATGGACACAGATTGGATCAGAACACTGGTGTCGTGTAAACAGACCTCCCACAAGTGAAGAGGGTTTTGCAGCTCCACTTGTAATCGTTGCCGTGTAAACGTGGCCTTATTCAGTTCCCGCTCCTCATTAGGGGTGGGGCCGATCCAATCGGTATCGGCTTCTGATACCAACGTAATTCACAGATCGGAAATTTCTGATCCATGAAGCCTCGTCTGCTTCACGGTTACTGAAATGATCCACAGTGTTTCCCTGCTGCTGCTCTGCTCGCTGGCTGCAAACTGTGGACTGGATTTCCTGAAGGGAGGCGGGTCTCAATGAGACCAGGAGGAATGAGTCAGGAAATCCAGTTAGGATGGGGGCTAGGGAAGTAGCACTGTGCTATCCAACTTTTTATGACAACATGTTGCTGTTTGACGGATTTTACACTCAGAACACCACAGTGAACATGTATTAACGTTTCCTACATTAGACCTTCTTCCTCCATGTTTTCTCCTGGTTGAAGGAGCTCTGCGTCGCAGTGTGTGACGTAATGCAACGTACCGCAACGCAACTTGACGGAAATGAATCGTTAAGAAGAATCGAACACATTTAAGGTGTACGATTCCGATGGAATTGATCAATTGGAACCGGTACTCAGTCAGAACCGGTTTTCGATTCCCATCCCTAATCTCAATAAGAGAAAACCAGGGTTAATCCTGAAGTTACCTGGATAAGAGAAAACCAGGGTTAATCCTGAAGTTACCTGGATAAGAGAAAACCAGGGTTAATCCTAAAGTTATCTCAATAAGAGAAAACCCGGGTTAATCCTGAAGTTACCTGGATAAGAGAAAACCAGGGTTAATTCCTGAAGTTATCTCAATAAGAGAAAACCAGGGTTAATCCTGAAGTTATCTCAATAAGAGAAAACCAGGGTTAATCCTAAAGTTACCTGGATAAGAGAAAACCAGGGTCAATCCTGAAGTTACCTGGATAAGAGAAAACCAGGGTTAATTCCTGAAGTTATCTCAATAAGAGAAAACCAGGGTTAATCCTGAAGTTATCTCAATAAGAGAAAATCCAGCGTCGTAGCGGCCTCAGGTCGCGGTAAAGATGGCAGCTTGATTGCTGTGCTCCCCGACGGTTTCAGAAATTAACCCTGACAACCCCTAAAATAATCCCAAAATAAGTGCTTTTGTACAGGATGGACCAGAGGGTTAGCACAAGAAGTAGGAAAAATACGACCACGACTGGAAATATCAATGAATGGACACCACAAGCTGACGCTAGCCGGAGTAGCTCCCCGACGTGGTGCGAACGAGGCTGAGGAAGACGATGCCAGCCGACCAAGCATACTGAAACGAACTGCGAGACAACACACACCAACTCGCAGAGATTAAGCAAGAACTACACAGAGCAGATTGGAGGAGGCGTGAGACCTGAATTGACGCAGCAGAAACATCACTACGGGCGAGGACAACGCTACGGAAACGGCTCTCACAACGCCGGGCTAGCATGGAGGCTAAACTGATTGATCAAGAAGGACGGCCTCGCAGAGATAATGTTCAAATGTACGGCATACCTGAAGCAACATCTCCACTTCATTGAAAGAGTCACCTGACTTCCCAGCGGACGTGGAGCTTTAAAGTGAGAGAGCACACGGGGCTCCGCCACCTAAACCCCCCCGACCCACAGATGAAGCCCCGGTCCTTCATAGTCAAGTTTACCAGTTACAGAGTGAAAGAAGAGGTGAAGGTAAAGCCTGGCAGAAAAGAGACGTTTTTACATCAACACCCGCTTCTACGCAGACCAGACAGACGTCCTACAAACCCTTAGTCCTTCAGTTAAAACGGTTGAAGTTCAGTGACATTGTGTATAAAGCGCATCAAAAAACCGTACCTGTAAATCTCCAGGTCAGATTTGCAAAAAGAGTCAGTAAGTATAACTGAAAAGGAAAAGATCTTTGTGAAACCAAAGTTCAGGACAAAATTAAAGGAGCGTTGCATTTCATGTTAAAGGAGTCACATTGTGGAACAATCTGAGTTAAAAGAATGTAAAGTAAATATAAGATTTAAACATCTAATTAAAACAAGTATATTATTAAAATACTAAGGATGACCCGATCCGATCGGTAGATATCGGATCGGGGCCGATATTGGTGATTTGTGACTGATCGGGAATCGGCAAATCCAGCCGATCACCCCGCCGATCTAAACAAACAAACAAACAAACAAAAAAATAACTTTTTCCCGTCGGCTGCTGTAAAGCGAGCCCCGTGAGCGACCTGCCGTAAACTGAGGCGAGCAGCCTGAAGCCATTGAGAGGATCAACCAGCAGTCTGGAGGGATTTTAATGTTGACAACCAAACCAGTCCAGAGGCCAGTTGTACTATTTGCTTCACCACAGTCCCGAGAGGTGGAGCACCAGAGCTTCACCACAGTCCCGAGAGGTGGAGCACCAGAGCTTCATTTAACACAACTAATCTGGTAAGACATCTAAAAAGTAAACATGCGGCGGAGGACGCTCAGCAAAGACCATCATCTGTGGAAAAAAATATGATGTAATGGACCCCCTCCTCCCCCCACCGCGGTCCACAACGTCCCCTAATAACCACAACAATGAGGGACTACAAGCTCCGGTGGAGCTGCAGAAGCTAGAAGCAGGCGGAGCGGGGCCATAGAGCTATAAAACTAGAGTTATATATAGTGGTTTATGTGTTTATGACAGAAGTCTACTTCTAAATTTCTATGTGGTCTGTCTTCTTCTGCTTTTTTATTGTGTTTGGTGAGTCACAGCGCCCCTACAGGCCTGGCATGTGTACTACATGCCCGGAAGCCTCGTGTAGAGCCGTGTTCATAGTGAGGTGTGGACGGAGGTTTGGGAGAAGGCCAGGGAGGAAAAAGATCGTATTCTGAATAAGTTTTTGAGAGAACTACGTTCAGAGTACTTTTGTCAAACAGGTTTTACCACTTTGAAGTGGAATTAAGTGTTTATAATTCACACTGAAATGTAAATGTTTAGTGACATGCAGGTCAAACCTCTCATACTGCTTTAAGGTAAACTGAAATTTAATACACAAAGAAGTTACATTGGAGCCTGAGAGCATTTATGTATAAGATTTATTTATTTACTTTTTATTCTTGTATTTAAACTTTTTTTTAGGACTTATGTTCAACCCAACCAGCCAAAGACACTTTGAAGTGGAATTGGGTTCTTCTGATTGGTTTTACTGAATACTGTTTATGTTGTAGTTTTTTTATACTTTATATGTTAGTCAAACTGATTCACTGGGTTTCATTTAGAAAAAAAAAAAAATTCTGCCACAAAATCCAGGTGAAGTTGTTTAAGTTAACATAAATAAGAGAAACAAGACTGCAGAGTGTAACTGGGTTTTTGTTGTTCTGACTGAATAAAGTTTAAATAAGTTCTTAAGTCGTTCTGAGAAGAATTTTGATTCAATAAGTGAGTTTTACAATAATTTCTAGGTAAACAAAGCTTCTGCCAATAGTGCTTTTAGCTTCAGACATCTTTGTCGCTCCAAAAATAGACTATTGAGTATATTTGCAAGAGCAATGTGAGTATCGGATCGGGAAAGTATCGGCCGATACTCAATTCTGAAAAATCGGATAGGTGTCGGAGGCCAGAAAGTGTGATCGGGACGTCCCTATAAAATACAGTGAACTTCTCTAAAGTACCATAATGTCTTGGGGTTTTTCTTTGTGCGTTGTTGTTGTTGATGTCGACACGTTTGCTCGTCTGTTTTGTTCTTTAGTCTTGTTTTCTGGTTTGTTTCATTTTGTTTCACATAAAAGACAAATTTGCTATAAACGAGCCGCGGCGCTCGCTCCTCAATCATCACAGACATTTTGTTCTTTGTTGTTGTTTTTCTCATGATGTTGTGAACTGATTATTGGTGCAAAGGGGCAGATTACATAAGATTATTCTTCTTTCTGCTCCTTTTCATTCAGAAGTTTGTAAACGTTTGTGTCAATACTAAATTGGTTTTGTTTCCTTTTTTAAATTTTTTTTTTAAATGAATGGAATAAATAAAATACAAATACCACAACTATCCATCTGCGATCCTCAAGAAACGCGCGGAACGTGCTGAAGCAAAGAAAATATTAAAGGAAAATAAAGTTCCAAACTCCCTACCCAGCAAGACTACGGCTTTTCTACAACGACGGCCCCCGCCTGTACCAGAGCGCAGCAGAGGACACAGAGGACATGACCTCGCCTGGAGTTTCTGTTACCGTCATACCTGCTCCAATCAGCCCGGACCAACCAGAGACCGAACCGAGGGGCTGGAGCCCCCTGCACGTCTGATGCCACAACGCAAAGGAAAAAGGTCTCCCAGGCTTCAGGTGTCTTGTTGTTTGAAGCCTTATATGACTCGTCCTGGTTTAATTTGAAGCTTAAAGACTCCTACACCTTATTTTGAAAATATGTAAAAAGCTCGGGAGACAGAAACGTTTCAGCTCTGACTGCAAGAGCGAAGCAGTCATGTCAGAGGGCCCTGCTCTTTACAAAGAGCTGGATATCCCTTTACGGTGTTCCGACACCCTGAGGCCCTCAGAGGGTCACGCAGAACCAGAACCACCTTTGGAAGCAAAAAACTGAAACGCGTGAGAGTATTTGGTTAAGATAGACGTCATCATTCCTCTTCTGTTACGTTCATTTCTTGATGTTCACAGGAATTTTTGGGATGTATGACAGTTTAAAAACTACGAATCCCATACAGGCAGCAGAAGTAGAAGACTACGGCTAATCATATAATAGTTTAATTTAACATAAATGGAGTCTTGAACCCAATGAAGAGAAAGAAGATGTTGAGTCAAAGGAAAGAGGAGTATGCCCACATTGTGTTCTTACAGGAAACTCCCCTTCACTCTATGGAACATGACAAGCTGAAGAGAAGGGGTTTCTCTAAAGTGTATTATTCATCAGGCCATAAGAGAGGAGCGGCCATTCTACTATCTCAGAGAGTCCAATTTGGAAAAAACCTCAGAGACAAAGGACAAAGAAGGAAGATATGGATTACTATCAGGCAAGATGGAAGGGGTCCAAATAACCTTATTGAATGTTGATGCGTCCCCTGGCAGCCACGTTTCTTTTCATAGAAACATCTTCAACTTCATGACAGAGGCAGCAGGTCTCCTGATATGGTGGGGGTGGGGGGTGGGGGGGTGGGGGGGTGGGGGGGGGGACATACGCCTCAATCCCAGACGAGACGGCTCTGAAGAATCCATCCAAGCCCCCGTACACCACCAGCTTAAGATTCTTATGTCAGAGCGAGGACTGATAGATCTCTGGAGAGAATTCTACCCAACAGGCCAGGATTACACATACTATTCCCATCCACACGCTTTCTACTCCAGGAGTGATTATTTCTTTATTTTTATGAGCGATCGACATAGAATACGTTATTGTGAGAAAGGCAATGTTGACTTGTCTGATCACGCACCCCTTTCATTATCACTGCAAATAAATAATAACCCTGGAAACACACTGTGGAGGCTAAACTCAAGTTTCTAAGAGGAAATTGAACATTTTATGGGAGAAAATGATAACGGGGGAGGTTGGCAAAGAAATGGTGTGGGATGTGCTAAAAGCCGCTATGAAGGGGGGGGGGGGATATCCTTTAGTGCACACCAAAAGAAACAAAGACAAACTAAGGTTATTAGAATTAAATCAAGAATTAAAAGAGCTTGAGAGAAAACATAAGAAGGGACCAAAACCAGTCCTCTATTCAACATTAAAAGAAATTAGGAATGAGACTGGTGCCCTATACTCACAAGAAATACACACAAAAAAAGGCCCAAAATTTGCAAAGTTCCCGGCAAGGAAATCGCAAAAACCACAGGCAGATAACACAATCTACACACTCTAAAACCCTCTTATATGAGCAACATGAAATACAAATGACCTTTCAAAACTACTATAAACAAGTATATCCTCGGCCACATTCAGAGGATGAACAGCGGATTGAACAGTTTTTAGCATCTCTTCATTGACGGCTGAACTAACGAAGGAGGAGCTGAACCATTTCAAGGTTAAAGACAAATAAATCACCGGGGCCAGACGTGTTTACTTCTGAATGGTACGAGACCTTCAGAGCTGAAGTAACACCGAGCCTTCTTAAAACCTTTCGCAGCTCTGAGAGACGGGGAAACCCCGCCTGCCTGGAGACGGGCCACCACCTCGGTTATCCTGACGGAGGGAAGAGCCAGGCTGCACCACCTTCCCCATACAGAGCAGGCTGGGAATTAAGGGAATCAGTACTCTATATTACAATCCAACTGCTCGCATACAAAGAAACGGATACCTTTTGAGTACTATTAGAGTAGACAAGGCTGCGGATTGTCACCACTTCTTTTTGCACTTTATACTGAGCCGCTCGCCCGACGGATTAGGAAAACTCACCATATTAAAAGGTATCCCAATAAATAATATTGCACTGTACGCCGACGACGTTTTAATATACTTAGAGGAGCCAGCACATGGCCTGAGATACTTCAACCTTTAAATACCTTCAGTAAACACACAGGATGTAAACTAAATGTTCAGAAAACCCCAATTTTAACACAGAAATCTTCTCCATCAAAACGACCAAAGAATAAATCTTATTTGAAATAGTACCAGACTGCAATTAAATACCTATGTGTACTATTAACTAAAGATGTTTCTACATTAGCAAAGACAAAGTATGACCCCCTTCCTTACCAGAATAAAACATAGACATACAGAGACGGAGCTCCAACCGTCTTATGAGTTTTACTCAGAGGGTGGAGGCGATAAAAACGAACATCCTCCCAAGACTTCTTTTCTTGTTTCAAGCTCTTCCAGTAGAAATCTCCCAAAAAAACCCAACTAATTTCAGAGTAGAATCCCATTAAATCCAGATTAATATGGCCGGGGAGGAAACCCAGGGTAAGGTTTAAAACATTACAACTCTCAAAAGAGAGAGGAGGTACGGCAGGACCAAGTTAGAAAGATTATTTCTTATCGTCATAAATTATTCCTCTGATCAACGTCTGTAACCATGACGACCACGACAGACGGCAAGACAATGAAAAGGACCCTCCGATTCCTACGTTACTCGGCAATAAGGATCTGAGAAAGCCTGTAAAGAGGATGCAAAATCCATGGATACAATTCCAGATTAAAATGTGGAACTCAGTTAAAGACATGAATAAATTGCATGACGAGTTAGTAATAGTTAGACGGCGTGCCTGTGACCTTAAACCTAAACAACTGGAGCTCAGATCCAAAAGCTGGACAGCCAAGGGAATAACAACAGATGAGGGACAATTAAAGAGTTTTCAAACTCTGAAAAGAGAACACACTCTGGGGAACCAAGACCTCTGTAGGTATTTACAATCGCAACATTACTCTAAACAAAGTTATTAGAAAATACACATCGGATCCAAGTGACACGGTGCTGCATGAGATCCTACATGCTTACTCAGCAGAACGAGTCAAAGGTTCTACGTCTACACTGAATCAGGCTTCATGATGAAGAAAACCCATCCCATAGATTCTATTAGAGAGAAATAGGAGAAGGAAAGTGGGGTTTTAAACCTCAAAGGATGAATGAGCTGTTTGGAGTCTCAGTGGAAAAGCACCAACTCACATGCGTGGAGAGAATTTACATGAAGTGTTTGATTAGATTCTTTGAGAACCTTGAACAGAAAGCCTGAGGCACAGCGGAGGAACCGCAGCGTGGGAAGATGTGCAGGAGGCAGGAATGATTGTCCAGTACGAGGAAATGTCTGGTTGGAGGTACACAAAATACTACAAACGAGGTTCTTCACCATTTTAAAACTTTGATTTTTTTTGGGAGAGGTTCTCGCAGAACATCCCGACAAATACTTATTTGGTGTTTTTAATATCTGCTGGAAAGAACTCCACCACCAGACACTGGCTCCGTCACCCCGACCCCACCACAACGGAGGAACGGACCGACATTGTTAACAAAATATATATAAGGGAAAAGTTTACTTACTCACTTCATCTGCAAAACGGATAAATGATCAAAGTCCTGGTCAAGGTGGGTCTTTAATGTACGACGCTCTATGTCTGCTCTCCTTTGTGTCTCTCCCAAGATTCTGAAAGGCTCCCTGGTCTTTGATTTAAAGTAATTTAAAACTTAAGACAGTATACTTGATGGTCTCCCTGGTCTTTGATTTAAAGTAATTTAAAACTTAAGACAGTATACGTGAAGGTCTCCCTACTAGTGAACGTATCTGTTGTTAACAGCTCGTACATCCCTTGTTTGCTCTCTGTTCTTTTGTTGTACCTATGTATTTAGTTTCTTTTGTTCGTTTCTTTATTTCATATCAAAAATATATATTGTGCAAGTGTAAAAAAAAGAAAAAGAAAAGAGAAAAGAGAAAATAGTCCCAGTGGCTTCTGTTGTTCGAGCTGGAAGAAGCGCTGCTGTTTGTGCTGCCTTGCTAAAGAATTTCTCCAGGAATTAATGAAGTGATTCTGAGGATCTAAAGGTAGAACTAGTTTATTATGAGACGATGACGTCACGCAGACCCCCGCATTGTCCCCATGGAACAAAAATACTTTGTACTGCTTCCTCTTCTGTCCCGATACTAACCTCAAGTTGTCTCTTGAGAGAAAACATGTATAGATTAGTATTATTTATACTTTACTGCAGAGAGGAGTTTATTACAGCCTCATTTAAAATCAACATTAATGATAATAATAATAGTAAAGCAAACAGAGCTCTGGTATCTGAATAGTATCAGCAGAAATACACGTTCAGGTATCAGGATCAGAAGTTAAAAAAACGTGGCTCGGTGCTTCCCTCCTCCTTATGCAGGCACATACATGACATCATGATCACATTTATCAGGATGGAGGTCTGGGTCTGATCCCTCATGGACACACACACACACACACACACACACACACACACACACACACACACACACACACACACACACACACACACACACACACACACACACACACACACACACACACACACACACACACACAGATAAAAAAGAAAGTAGAACTTGCGAACTCCACACAGAAGAGCTCGGTCTGGTAGAAGACACACTCGGGTGAGCTGAGAGGTTCCTTACCCTTGAGGAGCGGCTGGAACGTGGGGATCTCCTGCAGCTTGATGACGTCGGGGTCGCTGTGGATGTTCTTCATGGACTGAGTCCCCGAAGCCACGACCACGATGTCGTCCATCTTGGCCTTGTGCTTCGCTGGAGATGGAACCACTGAGGAGAGAACAGGCTGCTTACAATGACTGCAGCGACACACACACACACACACACACACACACACACACACACACACACACACACACACACACACACACACACACACACACACACACACACACACACACACACACACACACACACACACACACACACCTACCTACCTGCTGAGCTGTATTCGGAGTGTTTGTGCTCCGTGTCGGCGCTCTGCTCGGCTCCCATGATGCTCGGGCTCTGCTCGCGGGCCACCAGACGGGACCGGATCACCGATACTCCGCGGACTTGTCCCCCACGGAAGCAGGACGCAACCCGCCGTGAGCGAACCGCGTCTGGACCACAATGGATCGGGTTACAAGCTCACGACAGACGATCCTCCCAAATGAGAGCTGGGAACTCCAGAACAAGAATCTGCTCCTCGGATTAAGAACATTTACTGACGGACAGGACAGAGCCGAGCTATGCGCGTCACGAGCCGCACTTCCGTAAATAAAGACCACGTGATCTCTAGTTCCTTGCTTGCTGACGTCAACACGATCGCCCCTTCACTACAAACTGTGACCAGCATAACCAGGGTCTGTTTCCTGGGTTGACTGATCCAGACACACGCGATCTTGATAACTGTTACTACGAAGCAGGTTGTCAATTCTTCTTCTTCTTCTTCTTCTTCTTCTTCTTCCATTCTAACGGCGGTTGGTGACCATTAAATGGAGCACTACCGCCCCCTACTGTTCCGGAGTGTGATCAGAGCGTAATAACTGGATCCTAGTTATTAACCTCGTTTGCAGTGAAAAACACTATTAACTGTAAATTGGTGAACTCCTTCCTTTCTCAGTTCAGCTTCCAGAACTGTCCTTTCTTCACCATACCTCAGAGAATTTAATAAGACATGTACCCCTGTCTCTTCAGTATGACATTGCTCACACAGCCCCGTCTCATGTTTCCCTATTAAATGTTTACATTTGTGTCCCCCGACATAATTCTGTTAGACGCTTTGTTCTTTCCTAATTCAGGAACTGGTGATTGTCGTGTTCATTGATTTAAATAAAAACCTTCTGCTCTCCATCTGCCCTGCTTCTCTTCCATGATCTGAATCCATATTTAGAGATTTCCCCTCGGTTTTCCCAAGTGGCAGCTTCACATCAATATCACTCCTTTCCAAAGTTTGTTTCGTCACCTTATCTGCTGCCTCACTCCCCATCACACCCTCACGTCCTGGTGCCCACATCAAAGTAATGTGCACCCCACGTTGAACAAGTCCTGAATATAACAACAATACTTCAACCAGAATGTCTCGTCTTGAAGAGTTAAAAGACTTTAGGCTTTGAAGAACAGATAAAGAGTTTCAGCTAAATGGCCACCGATTCCACTGTATAAAGAGGTCAAGAGTCTGCAGCTCTGGATCCATCTGAATGACCCTCTCTCTGGAACAACAAGAGCAGAACCTGAGGACCGCCGGTCTGGATCTTTAGATCCGTCCCTATGGAGCCGGCTCGGCTCTACCCTCGTCTCACTGGAATATATATATATTGAAGCTCATCAAGAGAATGCAGAGTGTGTCCAGAGCAGTAATCAGAACAAAAGGTGGCTACTTTGAAGAACCTAGAATATAAGGCGTGTTTTCAGTTGTTTTACACTTTTTTGTTAAGTGCATATTTCCACATGTGTTAATTCATAGTTTTGATGCCTTCAGTGTGAATCTACAATGTCAATAGTCATGAAAATAAAGAAAACTCTTTGAATGAGAAGGTGTGTCCAAACTTTTGGTCTGTACTGTACATATATATATATAATAAGATATAAACCTATTATATATATACATAGTATGAAAGTAACAATAATACTGTAATAAGGTACAATATACTGCAGCACAGTGTTGGGATTTATGGTTGGTTATTAGCATTAAATTACTGTAAGTAATAGATTACTGAAAGTAATAAATCACTGGAAGTAATTTATGAAAAATTGAGTTTATCAATGGAAGTAAACGGTCATTTACTCATTAACAACTCCTAAAGTAATTGAATAATTACTTAAAAAAGAAAACAAAATGAATAAATTATCAAAAATAATTTATTAATAAAAAAAATATTAATTTGCATAAATTTCTTATTTATGTATTAATAATAAATCGGGGCACCACCAGATAAACTGGAAATAGCTAATACCAAAATATCAGGTGATGTGTCTCCTGCACGGGGACCAGGAGGAGGTGATGTGTCTCCTGCCTGGGGACCAGGAGGAGGTGATGTGTCTCCTACATGGGACACTACTGGAGCAGCAGAGGGGAGCTGGACATTACAACTCTTGTCTTGTGGAGTTGAAGCATAACTAATCAGTCATTTCACACAATCATTACTACCACCAACTGTACCTGGTTAGTACCCATTAGTACCCATTAGTGCCTGTGGGATGCATGAAAACTATTAAACTACATTGTGTAAGTATTTTGTTCAGCTCAGGGTTTGTTTACCCATTGCAGTATTTTTTACCTGATGGTAAGTGATTCTATTTCTTCAGCAGAACAATGGAGCTGCTGCTTTGATGGTCCACTAACAGAACACAGTGACAGGTTGGATTTTACACCCGTCCTTCCAGAATACTTCACAGCAAATACCCAGCAAAAGTCTTATTACTACAGAAGACTGTACCCTGATGGTTCCCGCTGAGTAGTTTTGACGTTTTTATATTCGGCCCAAATAGTACTGTTTGAAGATTACCTACATTTCCAGAAGGTAAAAATTTTTTCTGCAATATTCCATCCAGCTGCTTTGAGAAATTAGTTAAATAAGATAGAAAACTCAAACCAAAATGTGGCTTTGGAGCTCATGTACTATGATGTACACAACTACAGTTTTCTCTTAAGCTCAGATGAACTAAAAACTAGTATCTGTCCCTGACTAGTCTCTTGTTTTCTAGGATGAGTTAATAGGAAATACAGTAACTCCACTGCCCGGCGATGTGGACTCATGGTGCTGTGCGGAGGACGACTGAAAACAAAGGACAGACATGGAGGGTTGCTCGTGTACTTTCAGTGTGAGGATTGACTTCACATTAGAAATACATTAAATCATATTTGCAGCTTTTAAATATATATGTAGTTTCCTGGTGTGAAATCCACAAAGGCCCCGCCGTGGCTGTCCCAGTAAGGTCCTCTGTCTCCTCTGTTGCAGAGGACATTTGTCCATCTGCAACCATAGAAAACCTTTCTACTGTCCTACAGAATCCAGCATCATTTAATAATGTTGTCTTCGTCTGCTCTCTGTCCTCGTCCTCAAAGAAATAAAGTCCAAGCTGCCATTTCTATCTACACTTCTAAGACAGAAGCATTTTGTATTCTTATTGTAAAGGTGGTGCCAGAGGTGGTGCCAGAGGTTCTGCCTGCGCTGGACGGCCAGCCACCACCTTATTGTAAAGGTGGTGCCAGAGGTTCTGCCTGCGCTGGACGGCAAGGCACCGCCTTATTGTAAAGGTGGTGCCAGAGGCTCTGCCTGCTGCCTGCGCTGGACGGCCAGACACCGCCTTATTGTAAAAGTGGTGGCAGAGGTTCTGCCTGCTGCCTGCGCTGGACGGCAAGGCACCGCCTTATTGTAAAGGTGGTGCCAGAGGTTCTGCCTGCGGCCTGCGCTGGACGGCCAGACACCACCTTATTGTAAAGGTGGTGCCAGAGGTTCTGCCTGCGGCCTGCGCTGGACGACCAGCCACCAGTGAACGCCACTCCCAGTCATCCATCGCCCTATGGCTCTTCTTTGAAGCCATTTTCTGAAACAAAACAAAACAAACTGTAAAAGTCCTCAACTTCAAATAATCCCGAATGTGTAATGAAGCGATGGAACATAAACTCATGTATTTTCAATAAGATAGTAGTTTAATGCCAGAGCAACAAACAAACATACTTTATATGCAATATAGCACCGTTTTCACGTAAATATAATACAATGCATTATATGAGGACCTCTGGTGATAAGAATAGAACGCAGGTCCTTAATTAGAAGTACAGAAATAAGAAAAATGTACTGAGAGTATGAAAAGTACACAGTATATCATCCTTAAATGTAAATACCTGCTGTATTAATAAGTCTGTTGTATTGCAGTCACTGTATGGACAGGAGGGCTTCAAGTAATACTGGTTCTGCAGGTTTCTCCTCTGAGCCTGGTTCTGCAGGTTCCTCCTCTTCTGGGTCTGGTTCTGCAGGTTCCTCCTCTTCTGAATCTGGTTCTGCAGGTTTCTCCACCACTGAGTCTGGTTCTGCAGGTTCCTCCTCTTCTGGGTCTGGTTCTGCAGGTTCCTCCTCTTCTGAATCTGGTTCTGCAGGTTTCTCCACCACTGAGTCTGGTTCTGCAGGTTTCTCCTTGTTTTCAACAGTGCCACTTCATTCTGTATATTTGGAGCGTACCGAGCTGATCATGCTCAACGTCTAAATTGTGGTTCAGTTCAAAGGTTTAAAAAGAGAAAAACCAGCAGTTCCAGAACTTTTGTTATGAACGTTTAATTGTCTTTTATCAAAGAGTTAAAATCTTGACAATGATTGAATATTTTATAAAAGATTAATACAGAAAACAACAGACTCTAAATCCTGTGAAAAGTTTTCACAACAGTGAACATTTGTGACTTTAATGTCACGAAACAGGCAAGTTCAGATGATTCCTGAGGGTTCAGTCCAGCCTGTCCCAATAGAGCAGTTCAGTGACTCACTACTGCCCCCTACTTCACCGGCGGAACTGCAGCCTTTCAGTGTCTTAAAGCTTCTGCAGCGTGAAAACTATGTGAAGACTCTTTTTATCAAAAGGCTATAAAAAATGCTACACTCATTTAATGGCAGCTTGTCTCCACACACCGTCGGCAATGTTTGAAACATCCAGCAGGTGGCGGCATCCACCAGAGTCTGAACAACGGGGGGCTTCATGTTAAAGCTCGGATCAGCCTGACTTCAGCCTGGTTCTTCCAGGAGGAGAGAGAGAAGGTTTCCTGGAGCGTCCAGTCAGGTCCTTCGATGGGAGATCAGCGAGACGAGCAGACAGACCAAGAAGAGCGAGATGGACAAACACATCTCAGACGCGCCTC
>NC_137631.1:2367595-2392595 GCF_963383615.2 Lipophrys pholis | reverse complement strand
TGGCCTGCTGAGAGGGGGCGTGGCCTGCAAGTCCGGCAGCTTCTTATCGGAGTATGAACAGTCCTGCAGAAAAAGCTTTTCTTTCAGCAGCTGGCTGACGTCACTGCTGAACTTTCTTCTTGTTCTTATGGGTTTAAAAAGGGAGGATGCAGGGGCCTTAACCCCCCCCCCCCCCCCCCCCCCCGTTCTGGCCCCGGGCCATCATAAGGAACAAGGTCATTGGTCCAATAGGAAGTGAAAATGTTGATTGACCGTACCAAACATCCAGTTTTGCTGCTGAGAACAACTTCAATGTTTGAATAGCAGCTTCAACTGTTTTCACCAAAAATGTTTGTGGGGAAAAGCCACATATTTGCTTAGATGAAGAATTTGAATAGAAACTATATAAAGAGGGCGTATTGAGACACATTATGAAAATCGATCCAGAGACGAGGCATGCTAGCTTTTTGTCAGGAAAACATGACGTCATCAGAAAATCTTACCGTCCACAAAGTAATCAGAGTGCCAAAGACCACACAGGTTAAAGTCCAGGAAGAACCTGGCAGAAGACAGAAACAGCTTGGACATGGTCAAACAGTCTTTTCTGTCAAATCCATTCTTTGGTCATCAATTTCAGAGAACTTGTTGGAAAGACTGAAGGAAACACACATTTTCAATGATTTCACGCTTATTTCTGGGAGTATTTAATATTCTAGCGCTCAATTAGGAGACTCTCGTTTATATTTCAGTGTCTTTGTTCATCTGCTAACTTTGCCAGTCCGGAGCCACTAATACACAGATAATCCACTTTATTCTGGTGCTCTATTAATAAGCTGGCTTCAACTCATATGTTGACTCATATGTTGACATGATCAATAGCATGATCAATAGCATGATCGATAGCATGGTCGATAACATGATCAATAACATGTTCAAGAACATGATAGATATATGATAGATAACATGATCAATAACATGATTAATAACTTGATCGATACCATGATCGATAAAATGATTGCTATATGATAGATAAATGATAGATAACATGATCAATAACTTGATCAATAACATTATAGATAACATGATAGATAACATGATCAATAACATGATCGATAACATTATAGAAAACATGATCGATAACATGATCAATAACAGGATCAAGAACATGATCAATAACATGATCAATAACAGGATCAATAACATTATAGATAACATGATCGATAACATGATCAATAACATTATAGAAAACATGATCGATAACATGATCAATAACAGGATCAAGAACATGATCAATAACATGATCAATAACAGGATCAAGAACATGATCAAGAACATGATCAATAACAGGATCGATAACAGGATCGATAACAGGATCGATAACAGGATCAATAACAGGATCGATAACAGGATCGATAACATGATAGGAGTGTGAAGATGCATGTTTCCCTCCACATGAAGTCATGTGACACTTACATGAGCGCGTTGGAGAAGAACCACCTGATCAGTGCTGCGATGCCATAGAAAGGCTGACGGAGGAAAGAAGAAGCACAAGAATATTATTCTTCTCATGGGTGGAGTGAATTTGTTTGTGTTTTAAATGAAAACAATCATATCTACATCATGAAATGTGAATAATTGTATTTACATCAATAGGTGGTGTTGTGGTCACGCCAATGATGTAGTCTCTAACTACGTCAATATTCCAAAATAATTCTACTTCAGGAGGTGTTTCTATTCATCCATTCATCTTCTTTCCCACTAAGTCTGCTTGAAATCAGTGTGATGGAAGGTTAAACATCCCTGTTCCTCCATGATTTCTGGAGCTGATGGAGGCCTCCACCTCCCTGGACGTGTGTGTGTGTGTGTGTGTGTGTGTGTGTGTGTGTGTGTGTGTGTGTGTGTGTGTGTGTGTGTGTGTGTGTGTGTGTGTGTGTGTGTGTGTGTGTGTGTGTGAGCAATTCTTTATTCTATCATAAGATTGAGAACCACAGCTACTTCATTCCTCCACCCTACAGAAACTTCGTTCCTCCACCCTACAGCTACTTCATTCCTCCACCCTACAGAAACTTCGTTCCTCCACCCTACAGCTACTTCATTCCTCCACCTTACAGCTAGTTCAGTCATCCACTTTACAGCTACTTCATTCCTCCACCTGACACAGCTACTTCAATCCTCCACCCTACAGCCACTTCATTCCTCCACCCTAGAGCTACTTCATTCCTCCACCTGACACAGCCACTTCAATCCTCCACCCTACAGCCACTTCATTCCTCCACCCTAGAGCTACTTCATTCCTCCAACCTACATCTACTTCATTACTCTACTACTCCACTTTACACAGCTACTTCATTCCTCCACCTGACACAGCTACTTCATTCCTCCACCCTACAGCTGCCTCATTCCTCCACCCTACACAGCTAGTTAATTCATCCACCCTACACGGCTACTTCATTCCTCCACCCAATAGCTACTTCATTCCTCTAACCCGACCAGCACCACCACCACCACCACCACCCCACCACTATCCACACCACTATCACCACCACTCCACCACCATCCCCATCACCACCACCACCCCACCACCATCACCATCACCATCACCATCACCATCACCATCACCACCACCATCACGACCATTATCACCATCACCATCACCACCATCACCACCATCATGACCATCATCATTATCACCATCACCACCACCACCACCACCACCACCATCATGACCATCATCATTATCACCATCACTATCACCATCACCACCACCACCACCACCATCATGACCATCATCATTATCACCACCACCAGAACCTCCAGAACCTCATCCAAGTATATCCTGTTGTTTCTACCTTAAGAACATTTCCAGACTCTCTCCGTCACTGATTCTGATCAACACACGGCGCTCAGAAGCTCATCCAGACCTTCATCTCGTCCAGGACGCACTACTGTCCTCCTCGTCCTCATCCAGACCTTAATTTCGTCCAGGACGCACTACTGTCCTCCTCGTCCTCATCCAGACCTTCATCTCATCCAGGACGCACTACTGTCCTCCTCGTCCTCATTCAGACCTTCATCTCGTCCAGGACGGACTACTGTCCTCCTCGTCCTCATTCAGACCTTGATCTCCTCCAGGACGGACTACTTCCATGTCCTCCTCATTTGTCCCAACAAGCTCCAGCTGCTAGGATCCTCCTCAGAGTGAGAACATGAAAACATCAGTCCAACATTCCAACCTTTCATTGGCTTCTCATCACAGCCACAATAAATTAGAAAGTCTCTCAGATCACTGATCAATACCAATGATCAACACCTCGGATCACTGATCAACACCTCTGATCACTGATCAATACCACTGATCAATACCTCGGATCACTGATCAATACCTTTATGGAAACACTCCACCTTAAATCAAAGAACTGCTCACTCAGCAAACCCCAAACAACAACACACCCTGCAAATCAACACCTCCTCCATTCTCATAACGCAAACATTTCCTCCACCGCTGCACTCCAACACCACCTCCACCCTCCACAACCAAGCTCCAACACCCCTCCACCCTCCAGAACCAAACTACAACACCACCTCCACCCTCCAGAACCAAGCTCCAACACCCCTCCACCCTCCAGAACCAAACTACAACACCACCTCCACCCTCCACAACCAAGCTCCAACACCCCTCCACCCTCCAGAACCAAACTACAACACCTCCTCCACCCTCCAGAACCAAGCTCCAACACCTCCTCCACTCTCTAAAACGAAGCTCCAACACCTCATCCACCTTCCAGAACCAAGTTCCAACACCCCTCCACCCTCCAGAACCAAGCTCCAGCACCTCCTTGATCCTCCAGAACCAAGCTCCAACACCCCTCCATCCTCCAGAACCAAGCTACAACATCACCTCCACCCTCCAGAATCCCCTCAACCCCCAGAACCAATTTCTCATACCTCCCCCTCCTCCCTCCATAACCAATCTCTCATACCTCCTCCTCCTCCCTCCAGAACCAATCTCTCATACCTCCTCCTCCTCCCTCCAGAACCAATCTCTCATACCTCCTCCTCCCACCATAACCAATCTCTCATACCTCCTCCTCCCTCCAGAACCAATCTCTCATACCTCCTCCTCCTCCCACCATAACCAATCTCTCATACCTCCTCCTCCCTCCAGAACCAATTTCTCATACTTCCTCCACCCTACAGAACCATTTTCCGTAATATGGAGGATCGGGCCTATTGTGATGTTGCCCCACTGTGGAACTCCCGATCCCCCCACCTCAGGATCCAAAGACTGGAGCTGCTTTAAAAAAATCACTTGAAGACTTAAATTTTTTAAAAGGCTTTTAACTCACAGTATGGAGTCGTTTTAAATGTGTAATCGTAAACGTTGCTTCTTTTATTACTTTGTCCTCGTAGCACCTTCAGATTTCTTTGAAATGAAGATGTATTACAAATAGATTGTAGAATAATAATAATAATAATTATTATTAATAATTAATAATAATATAATAATAATAATAATTATTATTAATAATAATTATAATTATTAATAATAATAATAATTGATCTTATAATAATAATAATAATAATAATAATAATAATAATAATAATAATAATAATAATAATAATAATTATTATTATTATTATTATTATTATTATTATTATTATTATTATTATTATTATTATATATTGTCAAACTAAATCCAGGAGGAAACCTCTGTGATCTTGACAGGTGATGCAGCAGAACATGAAAAGCTACTCACACTGAGCAGAGGTCGAGCACTGCTGGCATGATGGTGGCTGTTCTTACACATGGCCTGGTAGTCAAACAGGGACACCCTGTCAACACACAGTCATTTGGATTTTTATTAGAGATAAAAGGGGAATGAATAAAAAGAGAGATGAGCTCGTCTTACTTCTTGAACATCCCCATCTTGATGAGAGAAGCCATGACTGACCCGTCCACCGCACCGAAGAATCGACCCACCTGAGAAGACAACGTGAAGGTAGAGGTCACAGCTCTCTCCTTATGAAAGCTTTACAGGGGGAAGGTTCCGCTCCTCTGCTTTCAGGTCCAGAACAATTAGGATTCTGACAGCAGGGGAGTTCCTCTTTGAATTTTGAGATGGCATGAAGTTCCTTCTGACCCGAACACAAATGACCAGATTAACATGCTGTTTGTGGCAGCATTTAGCTAACCCCATACCTGCTTCCCTACCGTGTGAGCTACATGCAGTGTGTGGCAGCGTGTAGCAGCGTGTGGCTCGCTACAATGTTAGCTACATGCAGCGTGTAGCAGTATGTAGCAGCGTGTAGCAGTGTGTAGCAGTATGTAGCAGCGTGTAGCAGCGTGTGGCTCGCTACAATGTTAGCTACATGCAGCGTGTAGCAGTATGCAGCAGTATGTAGCAGCGTGTAGCAGTATGTAGCAGTATGTAGCAGCGTGTAGCAGCGTGTGGCTCGCTACAATGTTAGCTACATGCAGCGTGTAGCAGTATGTAGCAGCGTGTAGCAGTATGTAGCAGCGTGTAGTGCGTGTGGCTCGCTACAATGTTAGCTACATGCAGCGTGTAGCAGTATGCAGCAGTATGTAGCAGTATGTAGCAGCGTGTAGCAGTGTGTAGCAGTATGCAGCAGTATGTAGCAGCGTGTAGCAGCGTGTAGCAGTATGTAGCAGCGTGTAGCAGTGTGTAGCAGTATGCAGCAGTATGTAGCAGCATGTAGCAGTATTCAGCAGTATGTAGCAGTGTGTAGCAGTATGTAGCAGCGTGTAGCAGTGTGCAGCAGTATGTAGCAGTGTGTAGCAGTATGTAGCAGTGTGTAGCAGTATGTAGCAGCGTGTAGCAGTGTGCAGCAGCATGTAGCAGTGTGTAGCAGTATGTAGCAGCGTGTAACTCGCTACAATGTTAGCTACGTGCATACGTTTTTGGAATCAAACTTGCTGTTTTATTAATGAGCACAACGGTGAATGAAATGTCGACTCTTCTGTGTGAAAAACTCCCAAATCCTTCAAGCTTTACTGTTAATTCTGGTTATTTTAATTAAAATATTAATTCCAAAAGAATAGTTTTGTAAACTCATGAGACTGATGGAACTGAACTGTCATTTCCTGTTAAGCAGGTGGAGCTCTCCAGGTATCTGATACAGGGTCAGATTACATTTTCAACAGAACTTATAAACTTTGATGACTATGAATCATTATCAGCAGCCAAACTGCCACAACCAACATAACCGATGATCCTTTTGAGGTAAGAAATCCCTCCACACTCACATCTAAACCCTCTCCCATCCATTTCACCTGGTTCCTGCTCCTCAGTCGTATCTCTGTGTTCCCTGCTGGTTTTTGGTTTTTAACCCCCCCTGGACAACAAATTCTTCAAGAACTTGTCGATCTGCTTTTTTGGTCCAGCTTCACCCAAGACACTCGGTCACATTTCCACCACGACTCGGAGGGATTGAACCAGCTTGACTGTAACTGGTCGTTAATCTGTTGCTTTGAGTCGGTCGGCCTTGTTAGAGGTCAGCGTGGCCTGAACGCCACGTCCAGCTTTCCCACTGGATGAAGGTAGAAGCTGCAGTCCATCACAGGACAAACACACAAACAATCGCTTCCACACATCACAGACAGTTTACAGACACCAAGTCAACCTGGACAGAGAGAAAACCAAAGTCCACCAACACACAGGGGAAAACATGCAAACTCATTGAAATGTGCTCAGCATTCACGCTACAGCAGAGGAATGGAACCGCGGCACCCTGCTGCTGTCCCGGCTCAGGAATGAGCCGCAGGAACGGCCGCATCGCGGTTTGTTTTTAACGAACCAGACGTGGCCAGTAAACCACCTGAGCAGGAAGGACCTGTCAAAGCTGCTGTTTGTTATTAATATTTGAATGAATCGTCCTCAAAGGAAGTGGGGTGTGATAAATGAGCTGTATGAAGTGGGGCATGGTTCTACGTGATGATCATCCCCTGCAGCGGCTCTTCAGATAACGTCTCTCACGGCTTCACACCTCCACAGCTCGCCTGGCCTCTGGGGACAATTTGGGCTGTTTCCAGCAAAAAGCATGTTCCTGCAAAACCCCGAGCTCAGCAAAACAGTGAAGAGGCACTTCATCATCATATCTGCTGAGAGGGAAAGTATGGAATCACAGGAGTGCCAAAATTAAAAGGAAATAAATGTGGAACTACAAAGAGAATCAATAATACAAACAATATACGAAGGTAGTCGTATTCATTTTCTATCTTGTCTTTGCTTATTTCCTTTTGTCAATGCGTCTCCTGTTTTGTCTTTGTCTTTTCCATTTGCTTTTTGTCATTGTATTTACAAAAGACAAAAGCAATACATTGCAAATCAGCTCGGGTCTTTCTGTTCAGGGGGACTCGTCCATACCTGTAGACAGGTACCACAGTGTATCACCTTCATCAGCGTTAAGTTGCTTCGCTGTGGGAGAAATAAACTTTCCCCTGAAGAGGGAGGAAACATATTTTAGGCCACGGGAGACAAGGGCACGAGTTTTTAAACATTTAGTTTATTTTCTTTGATTCCTCTGACCCCTAAAAGACTCGTCCACCGGTCCAAAAAAGACAAACAAACAAGGAACGGGGAGAGTTTAACTGAAAGACGGTGTGACGGCTCGGCCAAACCAAACAAACAGGTGCAGCGACGACCCAACCCTGTCCAGGGCCGTAGAACCAGTACCGACACCGGGCTAAGAAAGAAAGCACAAACCCAGACTAGACCCAGACTAGGCCCAGACTAGGCCCAGACTAGACCCATACTAGACCCATACTAGACCAAGACTAGGCCCAGACTAGACCCAGACTAGGCCCAGACTAGACACAGCCTAGACCCAGACTAGGCCCAGACTAGACCCAGACTAGACCCAGACTAGGCCCAGACTAGACCCAGAGGTAAAAATAAAAAGTGAAAACAGTACGGCCGGTACAGCCTCGGGGGGGTGGCACAGTGTGCGGCACCACTCTCCCCCCTGGATAGACCAGCTCTCCTGCAGCTCTTCCAACTATCCCCCCTGGATAGACCAGCTCTCCTGCAGCTCTTCCAACTACCCCCCCTCAATAAACCAGCTCTCCTGCAGCTCTTCCACCTGTCCCCCCTCAATAAACCAGCTCTCCTGCAGCTCTTCCAACTATCCCCCCTGGCTAGACCAGCTCTCCTGCAGCTCTTTGTACAGTATTGATGGGGTTTTGTGAATAAATGTAAATTGAGCAGGATTCAACAAGTTGCAACTCTCCCTTTTTATTTCCTATTGACCACTGAGAAAAAAAAATCACAAATATCATTTCAAAATATTTGAACACTTTGAGGACTTGATGACAGAATTACTTCCCCAAAAAGTTGAGACGGGACAACAGGAACCAAGGAAAGTGAGAAAAACTTTAACTGGCAGCAGGTCACTAAGTATGTTTTAAAAGTACAGGCTATAAAAACAGACCAACGAAAGGTGTTTTATTGCCAAAGTAACGTTTTCATAATATTACCTTCATATCTTTCTCAGTGATTAACATGTGAAACATCTGATAGGCTAAAGAGACAACAGCATGGATTATAATCTAACAAATACCTGGTAAAGATTTTGGTATGCCGATATTTGTGCCTCTGTCCTGACATCTGTAAGTGTGTACATTGATTTTTAGTACACAGATTTGTCTGTGACTTGAATACTATACATTTACTATGATTTATGCAAGTACAGTGTGTTTGGTGTGTGTGTGTATGGAGACATGAGAGAATGTGTGTCAGTTTCCACCTGGTCTCTCAGGTGTCTGGAGCCGGTCCACCGCGGACAGGGACTCCGTCCAGAGAGAGGACAGAGAACAAACTGCAGATACCTTGATCTGAAGCTCAGGACGAAACTGAAATCCACATGGAGGGGCGTCTGTGTGTGTGTGTGTGTGTGTGTGTGTGTGTGTGTGTGTGTGTGTGTGTGTGTGTGCGCCCTGGTGTAATGGCTCTTACCACAGTTAATCCACTGAGCAGCTGTCACATGGACAGCTGCTCACAGCACATGGCTGCCTTCACTGCTTACATGGACGCTACACAAACAAAAGCATCGATGGTACCAAACAATTAAGTGATTGCAGTTTATTTGGGACCTTCAACAATGGGATTAATTTCACCCATATTGGATGTGATGACCTCCTACTCTGAATCCTCAGACACTATCGTCAGTGTTTCTGCAGCTATAACAGTTTATACTCTTCCCCACTCTTCCTCAAGACTTTCCCGGAGCACTGCTGGGCAGACTGGCTTCGCCTGCTGGGAAATCGTTGAAATTGAAATTAAAACAAGTCAAAGAGAACTGAGGAGACACTTTCTAAAATAATAATAATAATAATAATAATAATAATAATAATAATAATAATAATAATAATAATAATAATAATAGTAATGGATTTATATAGAGCTTTTTTCAGGCTGACTCAAAGCCATTCGTCGAACCATTAGTCATGCCCACCAGTGATGCTAAGCTACGTTGTAGCCTCAGCTGCCCCGTCCTCAGTACTTGACGTCCCTTTATGATTTTTAACATCAGATTTCAGCATAAATGATCAAAAAAACATCAGCAGTCATGATGCTGATCAAAAGTACACTAAAGACAAACTGAGGACTGATGTCCTCATCGTCAGTCTCCACAGGAAGACCAGGTGAGGTTGATGGAGGAGGTGAGGAGAGAACAGGTGAGGTTGATGGAGGAGGTGAGGAGAGACCAGGTGTGGTTAATGGAGGAGGTGAGGAGAGACCAGGGGAGGTTGATGGAGGAGAGACCAGGTGAAGTTGATGGAGGAGAGACCAGGTGAAGTTGATGGAGGAGGAGAGGAGAGACCAGGTGTGGTTAATGGAGGAGGTGAGGAGAGACCAGGGGAGGTTGATGGAGGAGGTTTGGAGAGACCAGGGGAGGTTGATGGAGGAGGTTTGGAGAGACCAGGGGAGGTTGATGGAGGAGAGACCAGGGGAGGTTGATGGAGGAGGTTTGGAGAGACCAGGGGAGGTTGATGGAGGAGAGACCAGGGGAGGTTGATGGAGGAGGTTTGGAGAGACCAGGGGAGGTTGATGGAGGAGAGACCGGAGGAGGTTTGGAGAGACCAGGGGAGGTTGATGGGGGAGGTTTGGAGAGACCAGGTGTGGTTGATGGAGGAGAGACCAGGTGTGGTTGATGGAGGAGGTGAGGAGAGAACAGGTGAGGTTGATGGAGGAGGTGAGGAGAGACCAGGTGTGGTTAATGGAGGAGGTGAGGAGAGACCAGGGGAGGTTGATGGAGGAGGTTTGGAGAGACCAGGGGAGGTTGATGGAGGAGAGACCAGGTGTGGTTGATGGAGGAGAGACCAGGTGAAGTTGATGGAGGAGAGACCAGGTGAAGTTGATGGAGGAGGAGAGGAGAGACCAGGTGTGGTTAATGGAGGAGGTGAGGAGAGACCAGGGGAGGTTGATGGAGGAGAGACCAGGGGAGGTTGATGGAGGAGGTTTGGAGAGACCAGGGGAGGTTGATGGAGGAGAGACCAGGGGAGGTTGATGGAGGAGGTTTGGAGAGACCAGGGGAGGTTGATGGAGGAGAGACCGGAGGAGGTTTGGAGAGACCAGGGGAGGTTGATGGAGGAGGTTTGGAGAGACCAGGTGTGGTTGATGGAGGAGAGACCAGGTGTGGTTGATGGAGGAGGTTTGGAGAGACCAGGGGAGGTTGATGGAGGAGGTTTGGAGAGACCAGGGGAGGTTGATGGAGGAGGTTTGGAGAGACCAGGTGTGGTTAATGGAGGAGGTGAGGAGAGACCAGGGGAGGTTGATGGAGGAGGTTTGGAGAGACCAGGTGAAGTTCTAATCCAGATGTCTCTCTCAGGTAAGGCCTTTCTATTTCAGCAAAATGAGTCCAAAACCACAGACTGCATGGATCACAGTACCGTGGCTGACAGTGGACGTGTGTGAGAACTGAACTGTATTTGAAGGACAGATTTTCTACCAACAGAAAACATTTGGTGTATAATGGAGCAAGCAATCTACAGAACAGAAAACCTCAGAATGTTGAGCATGTAGAATCCTGCATCAGACAAATGTGGAACAAGATCTTTTTCTGAACATCCCAGCAACTGCTCTTCTCAATCCTGAGACATTGAGACAAGGCAGAGGACACGCTCCACAGTGGTAAACATGGCCTGTGTCAACAGGACGTGGTCGACTGTCTCACTGTCAACGTCTCACTTCTTACGTATGTTCCCCTGGGAAGATATACAGGTTGAGGAGATATGTTGACCTTGAACACGGTGTCACAATCGATTGAGAAATCCAACAATTCACCGACAGGAGACCTGCAGCACACAGATCAGCTCAGTTGACTTCATGTCAAATACAAGTATGGAATGATAGTGAGAGGATGAGCTGAGATGTGGTGTCGTAGATTGGACGGGTCACAAGCAAAGTCTTCTTCTTCTGGAGACTCACACTGTGAGACTGTACACAAACACACTCACACGCACGCACGCACGCATGCACGCACGCACGCGCACACACACACACACACACGCACACACACTCACAGACTCATGCACGCACGCAATTGCACACAAACACACACACGCACAGACACACACACACGCACGCATACACACACACACGCACAGACACACACACACGCACACACACACTCACACACACGCACGCACGCACGCACATACACACACTCGCACGCACGCACGCTCACACGCACGCACGCTCACACACACACACACACACACACACACACACACACACACACACACACACACACACACACACACACACACACACACACACACACACACACACACACACACACACACACACACACACACACAGATTAACAGCCTACAACCATCCAGATGTTGTTTGTGTGCAGGAGGAATGATCCGCAGAGCCGCCACCGCACTGAGCGCTCTGCTTGCAGGTTGAGCAGATGGGAACTGCCTCCATCCTGGAACTCGTCACAAATTCTTCAAAAATCTGCTCCGTGACTCCGAACAGTTCCAACAGGTCTGAGATCGAAAGCAAGATGCTGGGATGTTTCCTCCTAAATGTCCCTTGATCCAGACAAACAGTAACTCTATTCATCCAGTTGTAGTCCAGGTTGGTTCATTTAATGCTGAGCTTCACAATAATGCTGTTTGTGGCAGAGCTTCCTGCCTGTTGGGTCAGACTGAACCAACCAGCCTTCAGTCTCTGTGTGCATTGATGAGACTGGTTCATCCAGGTCCTCTTGGTATTCCTTCCTGGGAATACTTCATGTCGGTACTTTTGGGAGGCACATCTCACGCTGTTGTTTTAGAGAAGCTGTGAGTCTTTATGAGTCACTGTCATAGTTTTACTTCCCCACTCCGTCTATCAACACATCAGGTTAGAGATATACTAGTGCCTTGCTGGATGTCACAGGCACTGGTTTGGGAGACAGGGACCTTTCTGTGGTCATTTATCATGACGAGTGGCTGTAATGCTCATGTGGAGGTATCAGAGGTCTACTTCAAACGAGACATGAGCAACATCAATGTTGTCCATGACAAAACCAGTCCATTATAGTTCCTGTGTCATGAAAACCATCCCCATCACTTTTCTCATTTTAATCTGATCCAACCTTTGCAGGGAGACGAGTCACCTCAACAGTTCCACTGATGAAACATCTGGTCAAGTTCCTGAACACACGAAGATCAGGAAATCCCCTTGAAGGTTCCATCTACAGTAGAAGTCTCCACCTCCAGTCCTGCATGTTTTAGCCGTCTCCCTGCTTCATCACACCTCAATCTAATGACCATGTCTTCACCAAGCTTCTCACAAACACAAGTAATGAGCTTCATATCAATCAGGTGTGTGAAAGAGACGTAAACCAAGCGGGACGGATGCTCTCCAGAGGCCTGAACTACGACGCTGGATTTTCTCTTATGGAGGTAACTTCAGGATTAACTCTGGTTTTCTCTTATCTAGGTAACTTCAGGATTAACTCTGGTTTTCCGTACTATGGCGCTCGCTCACTTCTCACCAGGATAAATCACCTGGTAACTGATGCTGAAAGTCTAACCTGCTCCAGAGCAGGATATGTTCCGGATAAAAGGTCAGAGCTCCACCTCCTGACCAATCAGATCTCTTGGAAAATGCCCCGCCCATTCTTAAATGATGGTGATTGGTGGGCAGGTTCAGCACTGAGCTGCAGCAGAGAGGAGAAATTAATTTAGATCTTTTTGACATAATAAAATAAATCCTGGTCTCTGAGGCTCTGAAGGAGGTTTTGGTTCTTGACTTGTTCCAGGTCTGTTTATCTCCACGAGGGTTGATCTGGAATAATGAGCTTAATGATCACACCTGACAGAACTGCAGAAACATGAATTTATGGAACGCAGAACTACTCCTGTCGTCATGGTGATGAATTAATATTCCAACATAAAACACAAGAGAAACTCAAAACAAGTGATGGAGAATGTAAAGTAAAAGAAGAGCAGTGAGGAAGTTCAGCCTGGAACCTTTCTGCTGGAATAAAGTGAAACTGAGTGATCACAGTGCTGTTCCTTTATATCACTGATAAATTAATCTGGTATAATCTCACCAAGTCGGGATTAACAAGTCAGGAATGTTCTGGCTTTGGCTGCAGCAGCAGTGTTGCTTTTAGCTGCTGGATGTGTTTGAATTCTTCATAATCTCAGAGATTAACTGCTCCTTCTGTAATCTGGAAACTGCTCTGTAGAGTTTCTCTGTGTGTGATTGGTCAGATGCTGCAAGCTCCGCCCCTTTCATGTGAACACTCACACGTAGGTCTGGGTTGAACTAGTCAGTTGATAACCTGCTTGGTAGAAACGGTGATCAGGATCCAAAGTGTCTGGATCAGTCAACCAGGAAACAGAGTCCTGGATATGTTGGTCAGGTTCCTAGTACAGGCCTCTGGGTTCCTAGTACAGGCCTCAGGGTTCCTAGTACAGGTCTCTGGGTTCCTAGTAAGGGCCTCAGGGTTCCTAGTACAGGCCTCTGGGTTTGTAGTACAGGCCTCAGGGTTCCTAGTACAGGCCTCTGGGTTCCTAGTACAGGCCTCAGGGTTCCTAGTACAAGCCTCTGGGTTTGTAGTACAGGCCTCAGGGTTCCTAGTACAGGCCTCTGGGTTCCTAGTACAGGTCTCTGGGTTCCTAGTAAGGGCCTCAGGGTTCCTAGTAAGGGCCTCAGGGTTCATAGTACAGGCCTCTGGGTTCATAGTACAGGCCTCTGGGTTCCTAGTACAGGCCTCAGGGTTCCTAGTACAGGCCTCCGGGTTTGTAGAACAGGCCTCAGGGTTCCTAGTACAGGCCTCTGGGTTCCTAGTACAGGCCTCTAGAGTCACAGCTTTTCCTACCATGAACACAGAGATGTTGAGCAAGTGTTTTGGGATTTATCCGCTCAGACAGTGTCAAAAATTGGGTGTTTGATTGAGAAACATTTGCTTCATGTGGATGGACCTGCGAACCAATAAGAAACTTCAAGCTGTCTCTGTGAGGACACGGCCTTCAGGAGGATCCGTCGATTCCGATGTGCAGTTACAAGTGTTCTTGGTGCATTGTGGTGGGGTCTTCTTACCTCGTTCCTCTCTTTGGACAGCAAGATGAAGCCGTTGTTGTCGACCAGGAAACAGTTGAGATCCTGAACAAGAAGCAGCAGAAGAGCGCCGTTTATTTCCCATTGTCATGCGCTCATGTTGTGGGAGGAGTTACAGACACTGGGGAGGGTACGTACGGAGCTCTCACAGCTGAGTGGACACACACCTTCGATGTTGGAACACTGTCAGACAGATAAAGCGTTGAGAGGCATTTCCAAATCAAAGTACAATAGAAAATAAACATTTTAAACAGGTCTACTTACGTCTGTGTCGCTGGGCTGGAAGAACCGTGATAGACGATGAAAGAAAACAAAGACTTTTAGTGAAACAGTGAAGATAATCAATTCTCAACACATTACAGGGCTTCGTTAGAGATATGGAGAACTTTAAGTGACCAAAGAAACTGATTTTACGAAGCATCTTTACAATGAAACAAGAGACCAAGCTGATTTTCCAGTGTGATGTTTGGAATACCCACACATTCCCGGACCAACACAACATTTAGATCCATGGTTTTAACAGAAGTAGTCAAAATGACCAATGGAGATTAAAAACCTGCCTTGATATTAAGTTAACTGGAACTGGCTCCATTGTCCAGAGAGCATGAACTTCAGTAGATGGATCTCTCTGAGTCACAGTGGATCCCCAAGGTCTCACAACAATTCACTTCCTCCACATTTTGTTGGGTTACAGCCTCATTCCAACTGCATTAAATTCACTTTTTCTCTCAGAATTTGACACATAACATCCCATAATGACAACCTGAAAAAAGTTTTGGGGAAATTTTTGCCAATTTATCAAAGATAATAAACTAAGAAATCACATGTACGCAAGTATTCCCAGCCTTTGCTCAGTACTTTGCTGAATACTTTGGCAGCAGTTCCTCCTCCAGGCTTTGTGAAGATGAACCCGCCAGCTGGACCCCCCCCCCCCCTCCGTTCTGTTTGGTTTATTCTTCTGTTCAGTTTGGTTTATTCCTCCGTTCAGTTTGGTTTATTCTTCTGGTCAGTCTGGATAAAGTTTGCTGACAGTACTAGGGTGGTAGGCCTCTTCAGTGAATTGGGTAATTGGATGAAATTATGTGAAGTGGTCCTGTCCAGCTCTGGTTGGTCCAGTCTAGTCCAGTCCGGCTCTGGTTGGTCCAGTCTGGTCCAGTCCGGCTCTGGTTGGTCCAGTCTGGTCCCGTCCAGCTCTAGTTGGTCCAGTCTGGCTCTGGTTGGACCAGTCTGGTCCAGTCCAGCTCTGGTTGGTCCAGTCTGGCTCAGTCCGGCTCTGGTTGGTCCAGTCTGGCTCTGGTTGGTCCAGTCTGGTCCTGTCTGGCTCTGGTTGGACCAGTGTGAGGGTGTGTTAGAAAAGTGCTAAATAATTGAAATCCATTTACAACAACGAGACCTAGTACAGGCAGGAGGTCCAACATCTGGTAGGGTGGTGTAGGGTGGTGTGCAGACAGCGACCGACTCAGTGTACGCCAAGCACATGCAGAGAAGACCATGGACATCAGCCACCCAGGACCCTCCCTGTTTGTCCCACTGCCACCCAGGACCCGACTGCCACCCTGGACCCTCCCTGTTTGTCCCACTGCCACTCAGGACCATCTCTGTTTGTCCCACTGCCACCCAGGACCCTCCCTGTTTGTCCCACTGCCACCCGGGACCCTCCCTGTTTGTCCCACTGCTGTCAGGAACAGGTACCGTGCCATCAAAACATGGACGAACAGGCTAAGGTAAAGCTTTTTCCCAGAGCTCTAGCTTCCATCACACCTCCTCCCTCTATCTCTCCTCCACTCACAAACATGCACCACCCAGAGCTGGATGTCTTACCCCCCCACCCCCACAGCATATGGTCCATCATTTAGATAATTCCCATAAGGAACTGAACAGATTCTTTGCAGTTATTTTAATCAAGACATGGTGTAAAGTTTGTGATCAAGGTCACTATGATGCTTTTAAACACATGTTGCCATGTTTCAATTGTCCTCTGGGACGTGAATGTCAAATGGGTTAAAACATTTTTTATTAGCGTACTTCTTTATTAAGATTTACATTTTTTAACACATTTGTTTCATAACTGTTAACTTTCCATAGTTTTATAGTTGATTAAAAATCAGCATGTTAGACTTTGCATGGTGGTGCACAAGTGTATTCCATCGCCTCACTTTCAACAAGCAGGTGTAACATATGTTACATAACAATTTATATTCTCTCTACAGTGCTGTATTTTATTCATCACCATATCCCTCCCAACTCATAGCTCTAATAACACCTGATTCCTTGAGCTGCTGCTTTAAAAATGATAATAGATGGTGTAGTAGAATGTTACAGAGACAGAAAGGTTTCTTCTAAAGATATCAGGAAGACGACAACAGGAGACGTCACAGAGAAATCCAGCAAACGGTGGGAGAAGAGTGAGTTCAGGTGGAAACCAGAGGCTCAAGTGAAGGATGTGTTGTGTAAGTGAGGCGAGTTAATGCTGCTTAAATACATTAATTCTGCCTGGAGCAGCTGTCAGCTTCTGTTAATAACATTATACTCCTGCTCCTCCTCCTGCTCCACCTCCTGTTCCTCCTCCTGCTCCTCCTCTCTGCTCCTCCTCCTGCTCCTCCTCCTGTTCCTCCTCTCTGCTCCTCCTCTCTGCTCCTCGTCCTCCTCTCTGCTCCTCCTCCTCTTCCTCCTCCTGCTCCACCTCCTGTTCCTCCTCTCTACTCCTCCTCCTGTTCCTCCTCGCTGCTCCTCCTCTCTGCTTCTCCTACTGCTCTTCTTCCTGCTCCTCCTCCTGCTCCACCTCCTGTTCCTCCTCTCTGCACCTCCTCCTGTTCCTCCTCTCTGCACCTCCTCTCTGCTCCTCCTCTCTGCTCATCCTCCTGCTCCTCCTCTCATATGGAAACTTTCTGGCCTCCAGCTCCAGACACAAACATCAAGGTGTGTGTGTGTGTGTGTGTGTGTGTGTGTGTGTGTGTGTGTGTGTGTGTGTGTGTGTGTGTGTGTGTGTGTGTGTGTGTGTGTGTGTGTGTGTGTGTGTGTGTGTGTCAGGGCTTGACAGTAGAGATTTGGAGCAGATTAAGTGTTTTCAACTTTTAACTTGCCCGAAGTTTAATGTAAAATCTCTAAGCTTGGCTAAAGTATGAATTCGACCATTAAATACAGTAAAATGTTTCTGTAATGTTCCAATGTTCCAATTAAATATTACTACACAAACCTAGTAGGATTTCACAAATTATTTTTACAGTTTAACTTCTTTCCACGAGAGTATCCGTGCAGGTTCTGACGTAGTACTGAAACATTTAAACATTTAGCCTCTCAGAGTTCATTTACATATTTAATTTATTTACACATTAACAGAGTCATTTCAGTTACCTTAGAATAGTTGAAAACAACTGTGTAATTATATACAAGTACTGCGTTAATGATTTATAGGGAAGAATTAAATTCTTGTATATACTCGAGAATAAATGACAAAAAATAAATTGTAGTATCATACATTAACTGATATTATTCAGTGACGAGAGTACACCAATAAAAAGACACAAACTGACATGACAGAGTGCAGTACTGTAAAACACAAACTGACAAAATGTGGATCCAGTTTGTCACTGAAATATTTTGAAAACAAGTATTGAAGCACAATTCATGAACATTCAGACGTTCTTATTTCAGGATTCTGATGGAGGGACAGCTTCAGGAACTTGCTCATCTGCACTGCAGTAGGGAAGCACCGAGCCACGTTGTTTCACTTTTGATCCTGATACTTAAATTTGTATATCTGCAGATACGATTCAGATACCAGAGCTCTGTTTAAATTAATATTATTATTATCATTAATGTTGATTTTATATGAGGCTGTAATAAACTCCTCTCTACAGTAAAGTATAAAATATAGTAATATATACATGTTTTCTCTCAAGAGACAACTTGAGGTTAGTATCAGGACAGAAAAGGAAGCAGTACAAAGTACTTTTGTTCCATGTGGACAATGTGGGGGTCTGCGTGACGTCATCATCTCATAATAAACTAGTTATTATATCTTTAAAACCTCAGAATCACTTTATTAATTCCTCTGGAAATGATCTAGCAACGCAGCACAAACAGCAGCGCTTCCAGCTCGAACACAACATGAATGATTGGGACTATTTTCAGGGAGTTTAGCGCGGAGTAGGACGCAGCTTCATGGAGGTGTGAATCGCCTGCGGACAGCCTGGAGGAGCTGCTGTTCATTGTTTTGATGGTGCGGTCAGTGCCGCTCTCCTCGGAGAGCTGGAGTTTTAAAACGATGACGTCTGGTTGCAGAGCGCCGCCTCGCTGTATAACTGCTTTGTGGACATCCACGTTGCTGTGTTGCTTTGCTATCATCCACGTTGCTGCGTTGCTTTGCTATCATCCACGTTGCTGTGTTGCTTTGTGGTGTTCTGAGTGTAAAATCCGTCCAAACAGCAACATGTTGCCATGAAAAGTTGGATAGCACAGTGCTACTTCCCTAGCCTGCTCGCTGGCTGCAAACTGTGGACTGGATTTCCTGACTCATTCCTCCTGGTCTCATTGAGACCCGCCTCCCTTCAGGAAATCCAGTCCACAGTTTGCAGCCAGCGAGCAGAGCAGCAGCAGGGAAACACTGTGGAGTCATTTCAGCAACGGTGAAGCAGACGAGGCTTCATGGATCAGAAATCTCCGCAGGTCGGATCGGAAATTTCCGATCTGTGAATTATGTTGATATCGGAACCCGATCCCGGATCGGATCGGCCCCATTCCTAAAAACTACAAGCCCGTTCAGGCAAGGTGGGCAGATGACTCACTTGCCCGAGCAAAGCTTTTAACAGCCCCAGACGGTCGGACAAGCCTTAATGCCCTGAGTCTATTTATTTTTTAAATAACCGACCAAAATCTGTTGTAGTATTTTAAAGAAGAACTTTTGGATCAAATATTCAGACATGTGAAATAAATAACTCTCTGCTTTATTCATTTACTTTAATGGAGTCCCACCATGAGTTTCAGTCCGTCTCAGACAGTTTTGTACTTTATCAAATTGTCACTGTACGTAAGGTTTTTCAGTTTTCAGTACTCATGTACGTATTTATACTGCCATGAACACAAATTGACAGTGAAAGGCTCAGAGCAGCTGGAGGGAACGGCCAAACACACTGAAGCAGCAGCATTCATGATTGAACACCCAGTTTCTTTCAAAAATATTGGTCTTTCTAAAATCAAACTTCTAAAAAGCAGTGTGCTTTATAAAAGGACCATCCACCTTATTGCCCTTTGGTTGATTAAAACAATATATTTTGACTCAATACGATGACGTCTGTCTCATAACTACTAATTAAGATGTTTGTACAAATCTAATCTGAAAATATGTAAAACACGTGTGTGCATTCATGAAGGTGAATATGACAATGCACCAAAATAAAAGCATCAAGGTAACTTTAAAAGCTTTTGTGTATTAAGAATATTCCAACTCCTATTGTTGTACTGTCGAAGGGTCATGAATACAGACATGATTGTGCAGCTTTGCTTTGCACTTTGAGTGATTTGGTGAACAGACCTGCCGACTCTGAAGAGTCACAACAGGTTGAAGACTAGAGGGGGACAACACAGAAGACAGCCTGTAAATATGTGCGGTGGACGCAGGCTGAAGAAATGTCTTCCGCCAAATGGGTTAAAAGATGTTTAAGTTCAACCAATGACTTTTTTTCTGTGTAACTGAAGTCAATGTTTCAGCAGATGTGTGAGTCCAGCAGTTACCTGCTTTGCGATGGCCCAGAACCTCTTTTCCAACAAATCCAAGGACATCTGCACCCCGATTGCTAAAAATAGAAAACACACACATCATTAAGTCAGACACAGGACAGGAGGAGGAGCTGGACACTTTGCTTTGTTTGTGGACGAAGGATGGAGGACATGAAATCGATTGGACCTTGGGTTGACCTCTGTGGTGTCTGACGCTAACGAGGGGCTATGAACAGTGACAAGCTCCCTGCAGGACGGGAACTCCTTCAGTCCTGCAGCACTCGGCTGAAGGAGCAGCAACGAGCGGCACTGAGCGGCACTGAGCAGGACTGAGCGGCACAGAGTGGCACTGAGCGGCACTGAGCGGCGCTGAGCGGCACAGAGCAGCACTGAGTGGCACTGAGCAGCACTGAGTGGCACTGAGCAGCACTGTTTTATCAATTTTATCAATATGCTGTTTCCATGTTAGTTTCTCATCCAGCCACATGGCCCGAACTCTCACTACTCTAACCTGTTCAACTTCTTGACCATGCAGTTTCAATGCTATGTCTTTGTTTGTCTGTTGTGGACACAGTAGCACCAGCTAAAAACACTCGAGGCCTTCATAAAAAACCTTGTCCATGGATGAATGAAGCCATTTCTGGCTGTAGGAAAAGCTGCCGTAAGGTGGAACGTTTGTGGAAAGCCCCACAATTAGAGGTGCACAGACTCCATCTTAAAGGCAAGATAATGGAGCTAAATGAAAAGATAAAACACACCCGCTCTGCATATTTCTCAAATCTTGTTTTACGTAATAAGAAAAACCCCAAAGTCTTCTTCTACACTATTGAAAACCTTGTTGCACCCCAACCGTCCCACACACCAGTGCACACTCAGGATGACTGCAACACGTTTTTGAAATTCTTTGTTAACAAAGAGCTGTGACTTTTTGTCAGCCTGGCTATAGTACTGAAGAGAAATCTAGGATTGTTCTTGTTTTCTTCTATTAAGGAGGAATAGAAGGCATTTCGGTTTTTACGAAGGAATTTTTTATAGATTAACAAACTATCTCTCCAGGCTGTTCGAAATACTTCTAACTGAGTTAAGTACCATGTCTTGTCTAATTTTCCTGCTGATTTCTTTAAAGTTCGCAAATGGTCATTGTTCCATGGAGCTATACTCCTCCGAGTTGTTGCTTTTATCTTCAAGGGAGCAATGGAATCAAGTTTGGAGCGAAGTAAGGCTGCTGTTCCATCTACAAACCAAGTCAGCCTGAGTAGGGCTAATGCTATTGCTAATGGTGTGACAGCTGTTTACTGCTGGATCCACGGATGGAACTGAAGTCGATATTGATGGGAGTACTTCCGTGAATTTGGCTACAGCATTGTCTGATAGATATCTCTTATATTTCAATATATTTTCAGGGGCTATAAAGCCAGTTAATGTAAATTCAAATGATATCAGGAAGTGATCTGGCAACAGAGGGTTGTGGGGAAGAACCATTAATTGATCAATGTCAATACCATAAGTAAGGACAAAATCAAGCGTGTGATTAAGATTTCTTGGTCTGAATCTTGTCTTTTGTTGTTTATACCTAAACTTTGTTTCATCCTTTCTTGTTTACTCATCCTTACTCTTTTGGTTAAATGCTCAGAACTATGAATCCTCACAAATGCTTCTGCTAAAACTTCTGCTCGTTCTGCTCCAATTACTGTGTTACTACCATCCTGTAGTGCTGGTAATCCATCCTAGTTTGGATTAACTCTAATCCCAGTTTCTATTGGGTAGTGATCACTCCGTATTGTTGATTGGTTTAGTATACACTATGTACTGATACCTGCAACATCAGACGATATAAGAGTTAAATCTATGGCACTTTCAGTATTTGTTGGGCTGTTATATCTTGTACCTCTTCCATCATTAATGCAAACCATTTGCTTTTCTTCTAAGAACTCTTCTATAGCTAAACCATTTGTGTCAGTCCCTTTGCTTCCTCATAATTCCTCCGGGCAATAAAATCTCCACACTATATCACCTTTCCTTTTAATTTCCCACTTGTCTTATATAAATCTTCCTTATTACTTCTATTACCTGCATAATAAAAATGAATTATTGATGTATTATTCCTCTCTATCCATATTTTTCTACCCCTCCTCCCATTCTATTATCCTAATCATTTCTTAGTCCAACATACCATCTATTTTAAAGTCCCACTGTGGTTTTAACCAAGTTTCCTGGATACATAGAACATGTGGTTTTTCAGATACAATTTTTTTGAATTCTTGTCCATTCGCAAGCAAACTTCGAGCGTTCCATTGAAGTATGCTTAAAACCATTAGGGTTAGGTTTAGGGAACTGACCCCGAATCCACGGGAGTCAGGGGGTGCACTGTCCATCCCTCGGGCATTGACCCTCCCCCGGTACCCTAAAAACCCACGCCTAAAGTCCTCATTGTCCCGCTCGGGGACCCGGTCACGGCGTCTTCCGTAGCGTACCTTGGTCCAATTGTTGTAAGACATCCCCTCTTTTTAGATATGTATGTGTTTATACAATAACTTTTGTTTGGGGGAAAAAAAGAAATAAATGAACCAAAATAACTTGTGAAAAAAAATATATTTACAGTAACTTTTTTCAGTTTCAAAAACAATAAAAAGGCAATTGTATATATTTATACATTATAAAGAAATAAACTAAAATAAATATACCTGACTTCAGGTTTAAAAACAAACACAAAATAATATACCGATTTTCGGCTTCAAAAAAAACTCATTGAACGTAAGAAATAGACTGAAATTTAAAACAAGAAACAAAAAATAATATGCCGCTTTCCGGTTTTAAATAAAAGTCAATAAACGTGCCTATGCGCAACGTTTCGACCTATTAAGGTCTTCCTCAGGCACAAATGGCACCTCAAAATGTCCATAAATGTAAAAAAGAAAGCTGGCTGTGGTTCTCTATGGTGTGTTTTCCCTTCTAGTCAAAGCTGAAGTGAGGGTGTTAGGGTTAGGGTTAGGGTTAGGGTTAGGGTTAGGGTTAGGGTTAGGGTTAGGGTTAGGGTTAGGGTTAGGGTTAGGGTTAGGGTTAGGGTTGAGAGCCTGAGAGCCGGGGGTTCCTCCAGCTGACACTTCCTTCACCTCTTCCCACCTTATCTCTTTAATGTTGAGCTCCTTCTCTTCTGTCTTCACAATGATCTTAATTTTCTCAGGCTTGTTATTTATTTGAGCTGAACAATTGATCACTTCTACCATTAATAGGATGAAGTCATTCTTGCTCACTGCTGACATCTCATCCTTACTTTTAGAACATCCTATCCATGGTGCATTATTCTTTTCAATGTTTACATTTGTTGCTGGATCTTGTCTGATGGTCCCCACCTTCTCCACTGCCTCTGCAGACGATCGTCCCCGAGCTCCTGTGATTCTCTGCACTTCCTCAGCTCTCTTCCTGCCTCACAGCCTCCATAAGCCCCTTGCTCTCCTCCACAGTTACAACATTTTAGTGTTGCGCCTTCTTCACTCATCCGGATTCATGTAGACCTGCACACCTTCCACATATCTGCTTACCTTTGCATACTGCAGCTATGTGTCCGTACTTCTAGCATTTAAAACACCTCAGTGGTGGTGGAATATACGGTCTCACCCCATAGCTCATGAACCCAAAGTATATCTTGTCTGGTAACACCTGTTCTTTAAATCTCATCATTATTGATAAACTGTCGAGTTTTTCACCATTTCTGTTCATCTTCAGTCGGTTTACATCCCGAATCTTTTACACCTTTTATGTTTTGTTTAATCTCATCAGTTGTCTCTCCTGTAGGAATACTGTACCCGTACTGACTCCTGAAGCTCCTCCTTTATCTTCAGGAGAACAAGTCACTCATTTCCTTTCCATTTTATTTATTCCTAATGCTCCATCTTTACAGAACATCAGCAGTGATCCATTTCTTAACACCTTTACATCTTTAACTTCTCCGATTGCATTTTTCATAACTTTTGTCAGTTTGATTGGATTCCAATCTCCGAATGAGGCTTCTTGCTGATTTAGCTTTATAATTACCTTGAATTCATCTTTTTGCTTAGTTCTGTCATCTTCTTCCCTTTCACTTTTTCAATTTGAGTAATTATCCTCACTTCTTCTGTCTTTGATCGTCTCTTCTTTTTTTTTTTAATTTTTTCCGATTTAATCTCTTTCCACCTACTGTACTTCAACCCTTCTCCTCACATTCAAACATCCTTCCCGCTTCCTCCATCTCACTGGTTCATCACTTCCCTCTGCCATCTCTCCAACCAACCCGTCAGCCACTCCGTCGACCCTCTGCCCTTGTTTTGTTTTGTTTTTGTTCCAGGAACTTAGCGAACGCTTCCTCGGACCACGTGACTTCTCCACGCATTGATGTAATTACGTGTGCTGCGGTTCAACTCTGGCTTCGACTACGGTGTGAGATGAGGATTAAAAAGGTAGAGCAGCGATTTTTTCTTTTACCCACAAATCGCACTTTATTTCACGTTGATGTGCAGCTAACGGGCCGCCGCCAGCTCCCGCGGGCCGCCGCCAGTTCCCGCGGGCCGCCGCCAGCTCCCGCGGGCCGCCTATTGAAAACCCCTGTCATAGGATCTTTTTTTTAAGAGATGTTTGATTTTCACGGACCCCTTGCAGTTACACCACGGACCACTCGGGGACCCCGGACTCGCTGCTCTAGAAGACCACGGTCTGGCCACTTCAGGTGGAGGAGAATTAAA
>NC_137631.1:2272595-2362595 GCF_963383615.2 Lipophrys pholis | reverse complement strand
CGATCAACTCACCATTTACAAATTAAAATAAACGAAATGTTGAGTTCAAATGTTGGACCAGTCGTTGGGGTGGAGGTAGTCCTCTGGACCAGTCAGGGGTGGAGGTAGTTCTCTGGACCAGTTGTTGGGGGTGGAGGTAGTCCTCTGTACCAGTCATTTAGGTGGAGGTGGTTGTCTGGACCAGTCGTTGGGGGTGGGGGTAGTCTTCAGGACCAGTTGTTTGGGGGGGTGGAGGTGTGGGTGGAGGTAGTCCTCTGGACCAGTTGTTGGGGGGGTGGAGGTAGTCCTCTGTACCAGTTGTTGGGGGTGGAGGTTTGTTTTGACACCATCTGGGCTGATGATCAGACGTCTGCCTGCAGTGGGGATTGAAGCCACCGTTTTAATCTATTGCTGCTGCGTGTGTGTGTGTGTGTGTGTGTGTGTGTGTGTGTGTGTGTGTGTGTGTGTGTGTGTGTGTGTGTGTGTGTGTGTGTGTGTGTGTGTGTGTGTGTGTGTGTGTGTGTAATCTGGTTGATGGTGCTTTTGGCCGTTGGCGGCTCCAGACACAAGGAGAGTAAACAAACGTCTGTTCAGTTTCTCTGACAATAAGAATCAGTCAAACATTAATGGATCAATAGTTTCTGATCAAAGTTTCGGACCGTCGTTGTTTTCAAAATAAAGGAGCGAGTTTGGCTGTTAAAACACCACCTCTGGATATGACTCCGCCTCTGGATACGACACCACCTCCGACTCTGCATATGACACCACCTCTGGATGTGACACCACCTCTAACTCTGGATATGACACCACTTCTGGATGTGACACCACCTCTAACTCTGGATGTGACTCCACCTCTGGATGGGACACCACCTCCAACTCTGGATATGACTCCACCTCTGGATGTGAAACCACCTCCAACTCTGGATATGACTCCACCTCTGGATGTGACACCACCTCCAACTCTGGATATGACTCCACCTCTGGATGTGACACCACCTCCAACTCTGGATATGACTCCACCTCTGGATGTGACACCACCTCTAACTCTGGATATGACTCCACCTCTGGATGTGACTCCACCTCTAACTCGGAATGTGACTCCACCTCCACATCTGGATGTGACACCACCTCCACATCTGGATGTGACACCACCTCCAACTCTGGATATGACTCCACCTCTGGATATGACTCCACCTCTGGATGTGACTCCACCTCTGGATGTGACTCCACCTCTAACTCGGAATGTGACTCCATTTCATTTAATTCAGGTTAAGAGCTTCAGCGAAAAGTTGATCACTCACACACACACACACACACACACACACACACACACACACACACACACACACACACACACACACACACACACACGCACACACACACGAAAACATAAACTTCGTCCAAACTTTCAATGGTGAAGATAAAAACGGAGGTTTTAGAGTTTTTATTAATCTATTCATGATTGAAGCGTCAAGTGAAATCAGTAAGAAACACTGAATCTGAAAAGTGAGTCATTGCACTTCATTCTTACAAATCCCTCAGTTGGAAGGACAGTTGCCTGCAGTGTGAGGAGCGAGTCCTTCAGGTTGTCCTTCAGGTTGTCCTACAGGTTGTCCTTCAGGTTGTCCTACAGGTTGTCCTTCAGGTTGTCCTTCAGGTTGTCCTTCAGGTTGTCCTACAGGTTGTCCTTCAGGTTGTCCTACAGGTTGTCCTTCAGGTTGTCCTACAGGTTGTCCTTCAGGTTGAAAGCTCACCCCCGTGTCTTGTCCCAGCCGTCACACTTCAACCCTTCTTACCAGCTGAAGTTACATTTTCCTTTCAGGTCACATTTGCTTTCCGCCCCATGTCCCACCATCTCTCTGCTCCACCTGCATTGTAATCCTGCGCCGCTCTGTAATGTGGGCGGTGGCCCGAAGGCAGCTTCCTGCCTCTCACAGTCCACAGCAGAGTGGCGGGCATCTTTGTGCCAACTTAACAAAAGCGAGCCGCACAACAAAAGAGAGACCTTGAGGCGACGTTTCTGCAGCTCCTCTATGGCCTGGTGACAAAGAGACGGCACTTGGTTTTCTCTCTCCTGCTCGCTTTGCTTCAGGATATCTGAGCACCGAAACGCACAAAGCAACAAGAAAGCAGTGAATTAAATCGCGGATCATCATAAAAAACAAAGCTCTGTTTTGCTGATGGCGTGAGAAACAATCTTCAGCACGCAGGAAGCTCGTGGGCGGAAGACGAGGATTAATCTCCTTCATCGTCGGGCATCCTGTGTATTCCTCACTGAAAGGAGCCAAAGAGCGAAGAGGATTGAGGACAAGCAAGAAAAAAAAAAAAAAGCGCTCAGGCCTGTAAAGCTGTATATTTTTTTAATCTTCGTAATCCTACATATGGAGATGTGCTCTTGATGGGGTCGGGGAGGTTGAAGACGCAGAGTGAATCCCTGAAGCTCTGGGAGTGACGCCACACTGCTGAGGAGTGAAGCTCATGTATGATGGTCCTCCAGAGCAGATCCTCCCCACCGTCACTAAACAAGGCGGATTATATCAGCCAAGTACAAACTGACAGGTGGAGAAACTGAGGCCTCCAGCTGATGTTGGAATACTCGAAGAGTTCAGGCTGAAAAGCTGAAGAGGATCTCAACAACATGGGATCCCGCAAAGGGAGCGTCAGCAGTGGGCTCGGGTCACGGGACTGGTTTGGTTAGTAGATAGAATCCACTGAGCTTCTTCACTGCCAAGCAGGTCATACGCTCCAGTTCCAACAGTTCCAGACTCACCGTGTGTGATGAGTCGGAGCTCCACACCAAGCACCACCCCAATTATCTAAATAATCCCAGCGGTGGAGCAGTTGATTTGTTTTTGCAAAAAAATGGTTTTGAAAATATCGGCATATGGGCTATCGGCACATGTCCAGTATCGTGCGTCCCTGGTTGTTACTAATTCAGCACTGGATAATCTGCACACAGGCTGTTGAATGTCAAAGTCAAAGAGAACAATAATCTGGTGGGTGGGGTCGGGGGGGGGGGGGGGGGGGGATGTCCCACAGTTAAGAACATTAAAGTATTTTCTGCATCATTGGTTTAAAAATAATTGGACATTGAAATTCCTGTCAGTGTAAAAGTTGTGTGTTATCGGCCCCTTTGTTCTTCAGGACGTTCTGCAAAGCTGGATGAGCGAGAAGTAACAGGCCCTCCTGAGGCAGACATGAAGACACCAGAGCAGGCTGCACGGAGTGACGGGAAGAGTCTGGGTAAGATCCTCAGGATTATAACTCTTCTCAAAATGTCTCCATCTGTTTCCAAGTAGTTTGATGTGGATTTTATTAAATCGTCTGATCAGTAGATTTATTGATTAGCGGGCCTGTGGTCCGGTCGCTCTAACTTCATTACGACTGGCTGTTTGGACCAAAAGTACTGGTGTACAGTGTCTCTTCACAGTAGCCATGGTGTTTTTTCATTCTACCTTCCAGGCTCTGCAGCTTTGAGCAGCCTGGTGCTGGTTCTGCTGGTTCTGCTGGTTCCTCTGGACTCGGTTGCAGGCTGTCCTGGTATCTGCACCTGCTACAGCAACACGACGGACTGCTCTGCTGTCGGCCTCCTCTCTCTGACGCCCATCCTCAACCTGCTGGGCCCGGACCCTCTGGACCTGCGGTTACCTCAGAACAACCTCTCCTTCCTGGGCCAGTCGGAGCGCTCCAACCTCAGCAGCCTGGAGCTCCTGGATCTCTCCCAGAATCACTTCTCCACCCTGCAGCCGGGGGCTTTCTCAGGCCTGAGCAGCTTGCGCTGGTTAAACCTCTCCACAAACTACCTCGGCATTCGTCTCGCAACCTTCGACCCCAACAGCAGCACAGGGATTGCCCAGGGTTTCAATGGAAGTCAGGGAAACTTTGGCTTGAACCAGGAGGCCTTCAAGGGTCTGCGGCAGCTGCGGGGGCTGGACCTGTCCTCCAACAGTCTGTTGTGGCTTCCCAGGGGCCTGCTGGACGGGCTTCAAACCCTGACCTGGCTGTCGCTGGCCAGTAACCGGCTGGGAACCCTGGACAGAGTCACGTTTGAGCCCCTGGTGGGACTGCGACAGCTCCGGCTGGCGGGGAACCCCTGGGAGTGCGACTGCAAGCTGAGAGACTTCAAGCACTGGATGGAGTGGTTGATTTACAGGGGTGAGCATCGCTCTGAGCAAACCTCTCCAAATCTCACGTAATCTGAAGCTGATGTCTGGCGGCTGACTTACACTGCCTTCACACGGTCAATCCCAAGTCTCTGCTTCAGACGCTGTCTGAGCTCTGCTCTGCAGAATGGATGTATGCTGACGCAGGCACTGGAGAATATAATGACCTCCATATCTCTCAATCCTCCCCTGTCTCTTTCGATTCTTCTTTCACCCTCCCTGCCCTCCCCCTCCTCTGTCCCCCTGTCTTTTTTATAGATGGGCAGGTAGATGCAATGCAGTGCAGCCTCCCAGGGGACCTGAAGGGCAGGGACATCCGTAGTGTGCCGGCGGAGATGTTCAGCTACTGCCTTCAGAGTTCCAGCAAGGACGGCGGCGGCGGCGGCGGCGGCTCAGGCTACGCCACTCGGCCGCCGTGCCCGCCCGGCCGGGTCAGCAGTACCGACGAGTGCGTGCGCCAGCGCTACAGGCCCGTCAGCGTTCGGCGAGCGCACGGGACGCAGATAGTTGCAGGCGTGGTGTGCGGTACGGTGTGCGTCATGATGGTGGTGGCCGCCACCTACGGCTGTGTGTACGCCTCGCTGATGGCCCGCTACCAGAGGGAGGTGAAGCAGCGAGGGCAGCCTCTGATGGCAGAGTCCGGGGCGGACACCGACCTGGAGGACGGGCAGATGTTGTTCCCGGCCTCACCAGAGGAGAAGCCGCCCAAAGAGGCCTGTGGCTTTGTGCACGGATATCGAATCAGCAGCTTCTGATGTTTTCGGACACATTCATCCCGAGGAGGAGAATCCCCTGCAGCTTGGCCACGGCGCTCTCCCTCTCTGAGCCTCCCATTGCACAGCTGATGAAGCAGACTGGAGTGGGTGGGGCTGGAGCGCTGCAGCATTTCCTCTAATGTATGGATGCCCTGCGGATCGTTATTCTCTGCACCGCTTCTCCTCTGAAGCTGCCGCTTGGCACTTCTGCACCTTGACTTCCTTTATCTGTCGTCCATCTGCTCGTCACAGATACATTGTTCAAGCTGTCTGCCCTCAAGTCTGAGCTCAACAAGCACAAGCTCAGATGTGTAACTGTGAACGTGTGACATTTACCTTTTCTTTTTTCATTTGACTCAAGTTATTTATGCCCCAAAGAGCCGTGTGTTTAACATTCCCAGTGTGTGGTAGAATTCTTTGAACCGTAGTTGGATGACACCCTGTTGAATTCCCTCAGAAGTTTCAAATCATATTAGTCCCGCAGCTGGCAGGAAAAATACTGCTTTTCTTCAAACACCAAGTGGAACTGCAATGAAACACTATTAGAGCTGTGCTGCCACCTTCAGGGCAAGCTTTGAACTGCAACAGCTTCTAATACACACAAACGACCCCTCAAAGAGCTCAATAACAACTACAACAGCAACTATTATAAAGTGTGAAATGAGAAAGTAGATCATCTGACAAACTATAAATTTCAAACGTTTGTTTTTGTTTTGTTTGTTTTCTGTGATAAGCACATGAAGCCATCTCAAGTTAATCTCAAGGACTGTTAACCATGCTGAAGATAATAAACTCTATATTTATCTAAACTGCACTTTGTCGTCATTCAGTGAATCACATTCTAATAAAAACACTACGACTTAGACAGACGATTTAGACTGAGTTTTTAGACCTTTTAGACCTAGATCAGAACAAACCAGTCCAGAACCACAGAAAACAGTCTAGACCTGGTCAAATCTACAAAACAAGGTTGAAAGTATAGAAATTCCACCCAGACCCAATTTAGCAACAGAAAACACGAAACTGAAGAAAAAACAGTCTAAACCTGATCTAAACCTGGTCTAAACCAGTCTAAACCTGAACTGAATCAGCCTGAATCTGATAAGATCCAGTCTAAACCTGGTCTAAATCAGTCTAAATCTGGTATTAACCCTTCTAAATATGGTCTAAATCAGTGTAAGCCTGGTATGAACCAGTCCAAACCTGGTCTAAATCAGTCTAAACCTGGTCTAAACCCAGTCTGTGTGCCAGAAACTTCCAAACGTAACCTGAAGAGCAAAAGCCTTTGCAAGTGAAGTGACGCCACAGCATTAACCAATCAGGTAACAGTCCAGTCATGGTACACATCAGATCAGTCAGCCAATAACAGAATCCCTGCAGCATCATTTGACCACGTCCCGGCTGAGAACCTGGTCTTGTTTAGGATTGTTTCCAGTGAAACACTGACCTCCAGCCATGGCCGTCTTCCCGTCAGACGACACCGTCACTGATGTGGTTGCGATCACGTACTTCACTCCTAATGCGGAGAACGTTCCAGATGAACGAGGGGAGAGTTGTAGATTATTCACCAGTTTCGATCGTCGTTCCACTAAATGTCGATGGATTAAGGTGGACAGACCTTTGTCGTTGACGGGGTAGTAGAGGAACCTTCCAGGGGTGTTCTCCACGGCCAGGCGGTACCACAGGGGGAAGTGGTCGATGGTGAACAGGTTGTCTTTATCAGTGGGAGTCAGGAACTTCCTGTGAAGAGCAAAGCTCTTTAGAGAATCTGGTACTTGACATGGAGTCGGCAGGGGCAGGGGACTGGGAGACACATCAGGTCAGTTTGAAGACGAGCTGCTTTCAGGACGAGAAAAGAGCTTCCTTCATTTCTCCAATGGGAAAATCTCCATTGTTGCAGCAGCGAGTGGACAGTAATAAAAGAGAAGCAAAACCATAGGAATGAAAATAATCTGTATTAAAAACAGTAAGAACAATAATAACCGGCACAATGTTTCACATTCTTTCACCATAAGACTCTGAATGCTCAGACTAAAGGGATGAGTGGTGTGAACCAGTGCAGGGCGTTTGTTCTTCTTACTTGGCCACTCTGGTCTCCACTCCTGCGTATCTCATGAGTCTCATGAGGCCAGCTCGGGTCCCGAGGAAGGCCGTCTCCATGCCTGGCTCCACCCTGCACCCGCCAGGAGCAAACACATGCAGTGATGGACACAAACAACACTCAGCATCCTCACTTCCCCGGCCTCTCCAGGTCACTTCCTCTGTCACAAGTACAAGACCACAATGTTGGGATCAACTGTGATCGTCGGAGGTTCGGACCAGGATTTCAGTTTGCTCTGGACCAGCTGTGGAGTTCTGACATCAGCAGGTCTTCATTCTCTTACTGAGTCTTCTGCTTCAAAGTGACTCTTCTCCACTGAACGTTCATCACTGCCAGAAACCCACACTGGACATTTCATAAACGTTGCATTTGTTAAGTTCCTTCCATATAAACTCTTCTACATCTTCAAAATTCTCAAGATTCTCGATTAGAAAACTACAGTTGATAAATGAGCTAAAATTATAACCACATTTGGTCAATATTCAGAATGAAAGTATTGCTTATGGAAACATGAAGCCCTAGATTTCTGTTAGAAAGTACAACAGTTATCATGCTGCTGATTCTAAAGCTGCTCTTTCTGTGGCATTATGAATCCAACACACCTCGTCCTCTTTCACCTGCCCAGAGTATACACTCTGGTACATCTTACTGGTTTATCTGGTTCTTCATTTTCAGACTCAATTCAATTTAATGTGAAGTTAATGGTAAATACATGTTTCTAATGTCATTGAGTAGCGTTTATATAACCCTGATCATGCCAGAAAATATTGCGATAATAACAATTAATACTATTATCATTATTATTATTAGTAGTAGTAGTAGTAGTAGTAAATGCACTTTATATGTGAACAATGTCAAAATGCAACATGAAATATGTAAAGTTTAGAAGGTATGTGAAAAACATTTAAGAAACTTAAAGGTAAGTTAGTTCTAAAAGGAAAACCATAAAAGATATTCAAGGAAATGATTTCCTTTTCTCAGGTTTCTTTTAAAAGCATCTGTGGCGCCCTCTGGTGGCCGGGGAGGGCGTTACCACAGTCTTTTTACCTTCACTTTATGAATTCGCTGTAAATGAAGCCAGATTGTGGACAAACTAGCAAGTAGTCCAGTAAAAGTAACACTTGCCCAAATGAGTTTTCTTCTAATGAAATATTGATTACTTAGGAAAGTACAGGGACACATTTTAACCTTGTTTAACTCTGCTGACACAGATAGAAATAGACAAAGTTTAGAAGAGGAATATTCTGTGAAAGCGGCTCTTCTACATCCATGTGTGGATTTCGGCAGAGATTTGATTGAGAGTGGTGAAGCTGGAGTCAAATTACCAGGACCTGACTCAGCCTGGATGATGTTGACAGAGGTTTACAGGTTTAACAACGTGTAGAGGAGGTCCCACTTCCTGTTTTACCTGTCATTGAGCATCAGGGCGTTCCAGTACGCCTCCAGCGGCGCCGTGACCACGGCGTCAAACAGCGTCTGCTGCAGCAGCAACTCGTCACCTGGACAACAAGCAGGAAATCAAGAAGGATATCATTTCATGCTGGAGGAAGACAACCTCATTGTCCTGGAGGGAAAGTAGCCGGAATGCATTAGTATGTAGGACAGGCCTGACTTCCTCTGGGATCAATGAGATATCAGGTACTGACTGATTATTGTGTCCCTGTGTAGAAACCTACACTCCAGGTCGGGCTCCTTTCCCAGCAGGTAGCGGATGGCTGCCTGAAGCTGCGAGTATTTGCGGTGGGCCGGGTCGATGTCCGTCTCACAGTAAGTCCTGAGGACAACACATCCGTTCCGTCAGGGAAAAAAAACGATTCACAGAAATGCAAAGTAACTGAAAGTCTTTGTTTCAGGCAATTCAATAGAGAAAACTAGTGGATTTGTTCTTCTTGTGTGTCACTGTTCCTAATCAATACTGTAAAACGGTTGTTTGATTAGGTCAAAAACTGTATTACCGTCTTCAGTAGAAATACATCGACCTCAATAGAATGCTGTGGTGTTCCTTTGGTCTGAGGTTGACTTCTCATACTGAAATCTGGATAACTGAAGTGCCCACAGCTTTTGTGGAGATAACGGGAGCAGAACTGGGGTTTGGTCAATAACTCGGTCTTCTGTGCATTTCACTAAAAAAGTACCTAAAGAACAACCAAGTGGGAGTACAGAGAGAAAAGGTGTGCTACATGATATGTCCCGGCCCGCACCTCAGCTGCCACATAGGGGTGCTGTTGCCCCGTGTTGGTTTCTTCTCCACCCCCCCCTCTCTTTCCTCCTGGTCGGTGTACCCGGGATTGAAGTAGTGATCGCTGGCTGGGATAATCAGCTTCACCTGCGGCGGCGAGTGGCGTCACCTGTTGACCCACGTTATTTAACCGGGTGTTTGATTCCACTTGACGCTGGACTGCAGCTTGAAGACACTAGAGCCCCGTTTCCACCGCACAAAAAGTGCAGGAATGGAACGGTATGGTCCAGTACGGTTCGGGTTTCCACAGCAAGAATTGTTGATGGTACAGAAATAACCGCTCCAAAGGTGGAGGCTTTTCCGTCACTCCTTGGTTGAGGTACTCAGGACAACAGAACGGGTCTGGTTTTGAGGAGCCGTCTGCTGATTGGCCAGTGATCTAAGACACGCCCTCATTATTTTAATATGTCGACTGTACGCCAACATATTCAGCTTTGCACTGGTTGTTTTTTTGTTAGTATTTTTGAGGAGCAACTTTTACTTTGGTCCTGAAAGAGCAGAATCGAGGCAGAAGCGAGGCAGGACCGAGACCGGGACCCTGGATCAGACGCTACGGCCATCTTCACCCGGCTGCAGCTCTGCGGCTGTCGGAGTGAATCCTTCAGCCTCGTTCTCTGTGGCACACCACAAACCTTCTCCTCGTGAACAGCAGCGTCCAGCTCCTGCTGAAGCTCAGCCCCTCCTGTTACTGAGAGGAGCGTCTGCACCTCGTCTGAACACCAGGAGGCAGTGGAGCGCTGATTTTTCAAGAAACCAGGTAACAAAACAACCAGTGAGCAAAGCGACGTATGTAAACAACAACAACGGAGGATTACAGTGATGAAATATTTCAATATTGTATCAAATCCAGAGTGACAATGGTCACTGACCAATCAGCAGACGGCTGCGTTGCAGCTCCGCCTCACAGGCCCTTAGTCACTGCTAGGTACCTCAACGGACGGGTGGCGAGAAATCGTAGCTGGTGGTCGCTGCTTCTTTACGGAAAATCCACAACTTTTTCAGTAGGAGACTGTTAAAGTAGTATAAAGGTGGTTCCTCTCACGTTCCTCTGAGGTTCTAACCTCTGATATAAAGTCAAATATCTCAAGGTTTGAATGTAAATCAAAGGAACAGAGGAACCAAAGGGCTGCCAGGTGAATAAAGAACCAATCAGAGTGAGAAGAGGCTGCACTAAAACTGGACTTTACTGTGTTGGTTCTACAACATCCAGAACATTCCGAGTTGCGATCTGGGTTCTAGATGATTCCAAGTTGTTCTAGGCAGATTATTGCTTTGGTAACTAACATGATCTGCTCCTTTTTCAGTCATCCTGAGTTTCCCTGAACGCTCCGATGAGCGGGTTCCTTTAAATGTTGTCGTCGCAAGGAATTGTGGGGGAACATGAGCTGGTCTCCTTTGGTAAAGGAACCATCAGTGGTTCCTAGGCTAAAGGAGGTTCTAAAGGAAGCATTGAGCCTCCTTTCCTCAGCTTAGTGAGAATTCCAACGCTCCTCATCATGGCCGCCTCTTAAACACTTCTGAGTTAAGGAGAAGTGGATAAGAAAGGAGAAAGGAGGGACTATTAGGACATAGGAGGGACAACTAGGAGATAGGAGAGAGTATTAGGACATAGGAGGGAGCATTAGGAGATAGGAGGGACTGTTAGAGATAGGAGGGACTATTAGGAGATAGGAGAGAGTATTAGGACATAGGAGGGAGCATTAGGAGATAGGAGGGCCTAGTAGGAGATAGGAGGGACTATTAGGACATTGGAGGGACTGTTAGGAGATAGGAGGGAGTATTAGGACATAGGGAGGACTGTTAGGATGCACCCCCAGTCTCTCTTTCTTTCTCTGCCCTGTAACATTGCCATCATCCCAATAATAAATTTCACAAGAATTTCACAGAAGACTGACTGACCTGCACTAAATCACGTTTCCACGCACTGTACATTCATGTCCTCACGTCCATATGCATATTTAGCCAATCAGCGGAGGCCTTTATTCACCAGATCATATTTCACTTCCTTATTTTGACATCTGATCATACCTGTTAGCAACTGGCCGGAAAAATATTCTCAGACAGGCTTATCATCCAAAACAAAAAGGAAGATAACTACGATAGTCTGGCTCGAATTGGTCCATGAGCACTGATACTTGGGAAGACAAATCCCAAAACACAAAGACACTAACATCATATACGTTAGTTTGTCTTTGTCCCACGATGACATTAGTCATCAGGTTCCTGGCCTGTTTCACTCCTCTCCCGAGCTGCTGCTGTGCCACTTATATGAATGCAACACCACCGGGTGTTTTTAACGCTTCAGTTTAGCAGTTACCTGATGAAGGTATTAAATACTGATCCAGGTCAGAGCAACACATGAATCATATACTTCCTCCAAACAGGAATCACCTCATCAGCCTCATTCTGATGCGAGCCTAAAGGCTGACCTCCGTCTCCTTGGTTAAAAAGAAATAACTGTGATAATGCTGAAGGAATTATGGATTACTGTTAAGGTCAATATACAAAGTGATGGAAGTGTAGCTCAGGTGTCAAGTCAAGTGAATCTCTTCTGCTCTGTGAATGTAGAAGAGCTTGTAAACCTTCTGAAGAAACCAACAGAGGGCCGCTCTAGTGCCTCAGGCTGACTGACTGGAGGAGCAAGTTACATTTCATTTAAAGTAACTTATATGTTCGTGATGAAGCACATCAGGATCCATGTAAATGTGAAAGCTTGTGTCTATGTAAATGTCCCACCCCCCCCATGGCAGATGTCATTGATGCACACAAGTCTCGTGAATGGATGAACAACAAATCCACCAGCTTCCTTTTTTGTGTCCAAACCACAAACTTTGCATTTCATCTTTCAAATATATTGATTTGAGACTCACCATTCAGAGGCGATGCTGAGGTCCGGGGAAGTCAGGTCATGCAGACCTACAAAGGAACATGCCAACAATATAATCCCAGCAGAAACAAACAGAATTGTATGTATTTCTAATTTCACATTTGAGAGCTTTCAGCTAATTCATTCTGTTCATGTCATCACTTCTCTGGAATTGGAGCTGTACAGTGTGTTTGGCCTTTTCAATTCTGAGGATCGAGGAGCAAACTGAAGTACAAAATTAGGTTTTAGTACTTCTTTTGGTCATTTAATCCTCAAGGTTTATAAAATAAGCCCCCGTGTGAGCAAATGTGATGAAATCAAAGAAAATCCCACCTTCTTCCACCGATACGTTTCCTACAAACATCAGGCTCCCGTGACCTTTGGTCAGCACCATGCCGAAACTGCAGAGACAGAGAAAGTGTGTGTGTGTGTGTGTGTGTGTGTAGGGGGGGGGTTCTCCTCCTCTGTGCCTGGTTCTGCAGGTTTATCCTCCTCTGAGTCTGGTTCTGTATGTTTCCCCTCCTCTGTGCCTGGTTCTGCAGGTTTATCCTCCTCTGAGTCTGGTTCTGTATGTTTCCCCTCCTCTGTGCCTGGTTCTGCAGGTTTATCCTCCTCTGAGGCTGGTTCTGTATGTTTCCCCTCCTCTGTGCCTAGTTCTGCAGGTTTATCCTCCTCTGAGTCTGGTTCTGCAGGTTTATCCTCCTCTGAGTCTGGTTCTGTATGTTTCCCCTCCTCTGTGCCTGGTTCTGCAGGTTTATCCTCCTCTGAGTCTGGTTCGGCAGGTTTCTCCTCTGGGCCTGGTTCTGCAGGTTTCTCTTCCTCTGGGCCTGGTTCTGCAGGTTTATCCTCCTCTGAGTCTGGTTCTGCAGGTTTCTCCTCTGGGCTTGTTTCTGCAGGTTTCTCCTCTGAGCCTGGTTCAGGGAGTTTTTCCTTTCCTTTCATTGATTATAAAACCTGAAGATCCCTGGTTTTAAATGCAGACCATAGAACTGTTCTCCACCTGTAGAACCGTGGGGAATCGTCTCTTTTGTGTGGAAACGTTCCCATGATGGTTCAGATCAGAACTCCGACAGGAGACAGAAGGTGGTGGAGCAGACCCACCTGAAGGGAGTGTCGTCGATGTTGGTGTAGAAGTAGTTGTTGACCAGGAACAGAGGACGTTTCTGTGGGAGCAGCAGGTTCACGTCAACATCTCAGCAGCTTTAATCACCTTCATTATCAGTCTGTGTCCTCACCACAACACGTCTCACATTCCTGTGTCCATACCGCCTGAACCTCACATTACTGTGTCCATACCGTCTGAACCTCACATTCCTGTGTCCATACAGTCTGAACCTCACGTTCATGTGTCCATACCGTCTGAACCTCACATTCCTGTGTCCATACAGTCTGAACCTCACATTCATGTGTCCATACCGTCTGAACCTCACATTCATGTGTCCATACAGTCTGAACCTCACATTCATGTGTCCATACCGTCTGAACCTCACATTCATGTGTCCATACAGTCTGAACCTCACGTTCATGTGTCCATACCGTCTACACCTCACATTACTGTGTCCATACCGTCTGAACCTCACGTTCATGTGTCCATACAGTCTGAACCTCACATTCATGTGTCCATACAGTCTGAACCTCACATTACTGTGTCCATACAGTCTGAACCTCACATTACTGTGTTCAAAATCTGATCATTCAAACTCAAAGCACATAAATGTTAACATGTTGGCCAAGAGCAGAACGACTCTAACGTCATGTTCTGAAGTGTCTGTGGGAGGGTCAGGGTGGAGGAGGGGGAGCCTCTGTCAGTGGTTAAGGTCTGATCACCTGTCTCCCCATAAAGGGAGGAGTTGCTGCTACGGGAGAGGCAGGCGGAGGAGGTGTGTGTGTGTGTGTGTGTGTGTGTGTGTGTGTGTGTGTGTGCGTGCGTGCGTGCGTGCGTGTGTGTGTGTGTGTGTGTGTGTGTGTGTGTGTGTGTGTCTGGTGACGGTAACTCCTCACCCCTTTATCCACCGAGGCTCTGACGTCCAGGCTGATGCTGCCCGTCTCTCCTTTCACCATGGCCGTCCTCAGCTGGAAACACAAACTCTTTCACTCTCCAACTTCTTCTCACTTCAACACATCGAGGCAGTGATTCTTCAAACAACCAAGCTTTCCTCCCTCCCTTCCTTCCTTCCTTCCTTCCTTCCTTCCTTCCTTCCTTCCTTCCTTCCTTCCTTCCTTCCTTCCTTCCTTCATGTTTGCTTGTTTGTTGTTCCTACTGTTTATTGTATGAGCCTTTCTTTGTTGTAAGTGAAGTTTATGTAAGTTTATTGATGTTTCTGTGGTTTGTCCTCGGTGCCAGGATGGCTGCCTCTGGAACCTGACAGGGCGCTTTTCCTCCAGAAAGAACCAGGTTCTAGTTCTGGTCCAGGGCCAGACTTAGCACCAGTTCTTTGTCTTTCCACCATCAGAGCCCCGGCCTATCAGGGGCTAAACTGGTGCTACGCCAGCACCACTTTGTTGCTGGACCAGAGGGGGGCCAGAGTGGGGCCAGAGCGGGGCCAGAGGGGGGCCAGAGCGGGGCCAGAGCGGGACCAGAGGGGGGCCAGAGCGGGGCCAGAGCGGGACCAGAGGGGGGCCAGAAGGGGGCCAGAGCGGGGCCAGAGCGGGACCAGATCGGGACCAGAGGGGGGCCAGAAGGGGGCCAGAGGGGGGCCAGAGCAGGGCCAGAGCGGGGTCTGACACGTCATCAGCTGGGGGCGCCAAACGTAAAAAAACAAGCGACGAGGAGACTGAATGTTTTCTGGCTCCGAGGTTCAGGCTAAGATACAAACATATTGTTAACCCTTCCTGCCCCGGGCTCCAGACCGGAGCCGGAAGACATGGGGAGACCAAGTACTACTCTGGGATGAAGCCGTCCTCAGCTTCAGGGTGAACCCCCTCGCCTCACTGCCGGGGGAAAGCAGGACACGGGACTCTGTTTCTCAGATCAGCACTTGTTGCTTTTATTAGTGACTTACTTTATTGTGCAGCGTCTTGCTCGACCTCTGCACACACTCTCTCGCTCTCTGATGCACACCGGTCAAGCCAACCCCCCCCCCACACACACACACACACACACACACAGGGGCTAAGCACCAGTTTAGTCCCCGATAGGCCGGGGCTTTGGTGGTGGAAAGACAAAGAACTGGTGCTAAGTCTGGCCCTGGACCAGAACTAGAACCTGGTTCTCCCCCCAGAGTGTGAGTTACCATCTCGTCAGTGTCCTCCCACTCCACCTCCGACAGATCCACACTGTTGTAGTTTGGCTTCGGCTTCAGTTTCTTCCCATCTTTATACTGTAGGACACAGAACACACTGTCAGTGAGTGTGTGTGTGTGTGTGTGTGTGTGTGTGTGTGTGTGTGTGTGTGTGTGTGTGTGTGTGTGTGTGTGTGTGTGTGTGTGTGTGTGTGTGTGTGTGTGTGTGTGTGTGTGTGTGTGTATCGTCCTGTAACATTAAGAGTTTAAATGCACTTTGTTTGTGTGTTTTTGTATCTTTACACATTTATTCATTCATCATTTCTCAGCAAATCAAATAATTGCTTGGTCCTGATTGAGATTAATAAAGTTCATGAACTCAGTTTGAATTCAGTTTGCCACCATCTTAACTATATATATATATATATATATATATATATATATAAAACTGTACATGTACATACGTGGGGGCATTTTTTCATTTGAAACAAAGGGTTGGTGGCTGACGCCGTTTTGAAAAGAACAAAATTAGTCTTGGATCTCTAATAGAAGCTAAAATACTGACCCCGATATGGTTTTGTGGAACTTCAAATAGAATGTTTTCTATGCTTTCAATTAAATACCTTTAAAGCCTTGTTATGTCCATTACAAAGAGTATTTGTGTCCTCTGTAATTTTTTGCTAAACTTGCTGTCACATTGTCCTACTAGATATAAGTAAGGTCAGTCATTTTTACCCAGTAGAATCTTTATTTCTTCAGTACAAGCCCAAACATAAGAAGTATATTTACTCCACATACATCCACAATCCAAACGTTTAGTACAGAACACTAAGTCAATGACAGGATGTATTCAGTTCGTCCATGTTGATTTGTGAGGGTTGGGTTTGTGTGACTGAAGGAGAACTCACCAGAGGTCGAAGGTCAGGGTGGGCGAGGATGTAACCGTTATTATTGAGGAGGAAGGCGTAACCGTGAGCTCCCAGCTGAGAACACACACAACAGTGTCACACTTCTACTGTCGAGGGTTGCTGGTTTGAAACTGAGAGCTGCTCACCATGTAGCGGGGGGCCAGCTTCATCACCTCCATCAGGGGGACGTCGGAGCCCACCACCCCCAGCAGGATGCCGTGGGACAGCTGAGGACACATGAAAGGCCTGATCAGCATTTCTTTGCTGCTACTTCAACATCTGTTGTAAAGTTCATCGCCGGGTTAAGAAAGAGTGTGAAACATTGTGATGGAATCAGAACTAAAGATGGAATTTGCTTTTAATGAACCTCCAGATAGAAATTCCAGCTTATTCTTTAACTGAACTGAGCTGTTCTGTGTCCAGTCTCAGGGACTTCAACTCTCCACTCCAGGGAGCGCCAAGAGTTCAGAGTCAAAGAAATCACGTTTTAAAATGGTTGCCTATGTTCAGTTTGCAGCTCTCAGCACTTCTCCACCGTCCAGGGGCTCCAGGTCAGAGGCCACAGGCACCATGGGGGCAGGCTAGAGGCACTGTAAGGGCTTTTCCACCGACAAGAACCAGGTTCTAGTTCAGGGCCGGTGCCAGAGCCGGTTCTTAAATGAGCACCGCCAAAGAACCGGTTCTTTTTCCACCGTTAACGGAGCCAGTGAGAGCTACGTCATTGCGTCACTCCAAAACGTGATACGTCACTGATTTCACCACTGTAGTGCTGACGGCGCTCATACAGGAACCAGGAGATGGACTGTATTCATTGGTTTAGTCCGGGTCGCTCCATCTAGTCTGACCTGAACCTCTGATGCACCAAAGAGCCAGAAGACATTTCATCTCTTTGTCTCTCTATTGGTGTTTGTTCACGTCCGTCTTGCTTTAGTCCGGAGTCCCGGAGTGGCCTCCCTTCTTTTCAAAGTGTATTTCCTGGTGTGGTTTTGTTTTTCATATTTCCCAGGTGTTTCCTCGTGTGTCTGGTAGAGTCAGTCTGACATGGTCCCGGAGAGCTCTCACGCTCACCAGCCGTCCCAGACAAGCCGTCCCTGGCGTGCTGTGGTTGCTGCAGACAGTGTGTCAGTCGTTGATCCATCAAACTCTGAAGCGATCAGAAGTGTGTCAGCTCATGTCAGCTTTAGAAATGAACCGTACTGTTTGGCCATGATTATTCTTTCTGATCATTTCCACTTTCATTCCTCGAGGATTGGCCCAGTTTTCAAGTTTCCAATCCAAACCTGTGCAAACTGAAAACACTCACATGTACTGGCAGAACCTTTCAGGTTTTTCTCAATATTACACGTGTGCTAATGACCTTCAGAAATGTGAGCCTTGAGTTTAAAAGGGAAGGTGAAGCATTGGAGGCGTTGACACTGACCGTCTCTTTCTTCTTGCTGAAGACTGGCATGGCCACGGAGGTCATCAGCAGCAGACTCTGAGCTTTAGTGGTGAAGAGCTGACAAACACACAACAGTCATTAGACATGTGACAGAAGATCCACACACGGCTCTGTGAGCCCTGCCATGCTGCCGTTCCCCTCCAAGTGGAGCTGTAGGACATGAAGTAGACCAACTAGAGCACGTGTCTGAAACTCAAGGCCCGCGGGTCAAATGTGTCCCGCCATGTTATGTTATGTGGCCCGCGAGGGCTTAAAGGTCTGATTGTCTTAAAATAAATACCGTAATGTTCCCAATAGAGGCGCAGTGCAAGACTTGGGGTGTGTCTATTGGGAAGATGTGAGCGCAGGAACCACTGATGCTTCCTTTAGAACCTCCTATAGCCTAGGAACCACTGATGCTTCCTTTAGAACCTCCTTTAGCCTAGGAACCACTGATGCTTCCTTTAGAACCTCCTTTAGCCTAGCAACCATTGATGCCTCCTTTAGAACCTCCTTTAGCCTAGGAACCACTGATGCTTCCTTTACCAAAGGAGACCAGCTCATGTTCCCCCACAATTCCTAGCGGCGACAACATTTAAAGGAACCCGCTCCTCGGAGCGTTCAGGGAAACTCAGGATGACTGAAAAAAGAGCAGATCATGTAAGTTACTAAAGCAATAATCTGCCTAGAACAACTTGAAATCATCTGGAACCCAGATTAACTTTTTGTAGTTCATTTCAGAAACTTGTAGTTCTTTCCCCACCATGGCAGACGTCACTAACTAGAGCCGCCGTCGCATTATTATGACGTCACTAAGTGAAAGTGCTGTCTGACTGCCACACCCCCGTGATCACCTTTACTAACTCCTTTAGGAAGCCTCCTAACACCTTTACTAACTCCTTCAGGAAGCCTCCTAACACCTTTCACTATCTCCTTTAGGAAGCCTCCTAACACCTTTCCTTAACTCCTTTAGGAAGCCTCCTAACACCTTTACTAACTCCTTCAGGAAGCCTCCTAACACCTTTCCTTAACTCCTTTAGGAAGCCTCCTAACACCTTTCCTTAACTCCTTTAGGAAGTCTCCTAACACCTTTCACTATCTCCTTTAGGAAGCCTCCTCACACCTTTCCTTAACTCCTTTAGGAAGCCTCCTAACACCTTTCACTAACTCCTTTAGGGAGCCTCCTAACACCTTTCCTTAACCCTGTGATGTCATCCAGGGGTTAGGGTAAAGTCCATAGATAAGTAGATAGGAGGGACATACCCTCAGTCGTCACTCAGTCACTCAATAATGTGTCATAACCAGTGATGCCTGTAACTCGTTAACTAGTAACGCGTTACTCTCATTTGACCACTTTATTCGAAAGCAAGTAATCTAACGTGTTACTATTTCCAAACCAGTAATCAGATTAAAGTTACTTGTCCAAGTCACTGTTCGTCACTATTGTAACGTCCAACAGGACCAGGTTCTTGACTGTAAAGCCTCTTTGTCATTAAACAGAACCGGCCGCTCCTCCATTCTCCTCCAAACTGACACACACACACACACACACACACACACACACACACACACACACACACACACACACACACACACACACACACACACACACACACACACACACACACACACACACACAGAACATGCAGTCTGACCTGCCCCGCCCCCTTCTCCACTCTCAGCCAACCACAGACCAACTCGCTCTAACTCGTTCAGGTGACACAAAAGAATGGGAACCGAGAAATGTCAACACTAAACCATACCATTGCAACAATAACACAACTGTAGAGAGGTGGAATTCTTTTTCTTTTTAAATCAATCAATCAATCAATCAATCAATGAAAGACTATTTGTCCCCAGAAGTGGGGAAATATTAAAGGTTGCATCGAGCAGGCAGTGCAAATAAATAGATAAATAGTGAAACAACAGACTACAACTACATCTCGGGGTAAATAAATACCAGTAATTGTAAAAATTGAACAATAAAACCATGAGTCAGATATAAAAACAACAGAAAATGAAGGTCAACGGTTAAATTCTGCATCAGCAGGAGGTCAAAGGTCAAATTCTGTATCAGCAGGAGGTCAAAGGTTAAGATCTGTATCAGCAGGAGGCCAGGCAGGGATCAGAACTGAGTTTTTGACAAAACCGGTTGTAATTTTTATGTTGGGGGTGTTGTCGGCAGGTGCCGAAAGTAACTAAAAAGTTACTTGTTATCTAACTGAGTTACTTTTAAAATACAAGTAATAAGTGAAGTAACCAAGTTACTTTTTAGAGGAGTAACTAGTAATCAGTAATCAGATTACTTTCCCAAGGTAACTGTGGCAACACTGGTCATAAGTTCAATGTAGGTTGAAGTATTGTCTTCATGTCAGTATGTCCATTGTTTATTCATTTAGTCCAGGCCTGTCCTCCTCTTCCTCCTCCACTCATGTGCCTTCTGATCTACTGAATGAGGGAGTGGCTCCGGCAGCAGAAGAAGAAAACACCTTCTACTTTAGATGAAAGGGTGAACGGAGCGACTCCGGCAGCAGAAGAAGAAAACACCTTCTACTTTAGATGAAAGGGTGAACGGAGTGGCTCCGGCAGCAGAAGAAAACACCTTCTACTTTAGATGAAAGGGTGAACGGAGTGGCTCCGGCAGCAGAAGAAAACACCTTCTACTTTAGATGAAAGGGTGAACGGAGTGGCTCCTGCAGCAGAAGAAAACACCTTCTACTTTAGATGAAAGGGTGAACGGAGCGACTCCGGCAGCAGAAGAAGAAAACACCTTCTACTTTAGATGAAAGGGTGAACGGAGCGACTCCGGCAGCAGAAGAAGAAAACACCTTCTACTTTAGATGAGAGGGTGAACGGGGTGGCTCCGGCAGCAAAGAAGAAAACACCTTCTACTTTAGATGAAAGGGTGAACGGAGTGGCTCCGGCAGCAGAAGAAGAAAACACCTTCTACTTTAGATGAGAGGGTGAACGGAGTGGAGTGGCTCCGGCAGCAGAAGAAGAAAACACTGGCTATTTTAGATGAAAGGGTGAACGGAGTGGTTCCCGCAGCAGCAGAAGAAAACACTGTCTATTTTAGATGAAAGGGTGAATTCACTGCTTTGAGTTTTAACATGTTTCATTGATGTCTTTGATTTTCCCTGAACTCAAACGTCTTTCCAAAGATGTCTCATCATTTCAATATGCCCCCCCCCTCCACTGTAGGGACAGAAAGTCCTGCTGTACATAACAAAACAATGATATCTCATCACCAGACAACAAACTCCTGCAGATTCCCTCAACATGCATTATTCATTATTCATTGTTTCAATTATTATACTTATTGTTGGTGTATTTGAGCCATGATCATGATAACATTTAGACAATAATGGATGGATGGATGGATGGATGGATGGATGGAAGGATGGATGGATGGATGGATGGATGGATGGATGGATGGATGGATGGATGGATGGATGGATGGATACATAACTTTTACATAAGTTACTTGTAACTTGATCAAATGGTTTGAGTCTGTGATTCCAGCGCATTAAAATCTCTCTAACTCGTAACACTACGTGTCCTTCTTTACCTCCTTGGTGTTGGGAAGCTGCCACAATGACAGGAAGCCCAGAGGATCATGGGAGAATGAGTCCGAGGAAACAGGAAGAAACAGAGCGGTGAAGGTGATGTGACAATGAAGAAGATGATGTTTGAGGGATGAGGAAGGCTTCCAGCTCACCACGGTGTCCATGTAGGCCTCGGTCCAGATGATGTCGTGGTCGTGGTTGATCACCATGGGCCTGCTGAGCACGTGCAGGTACTCCATCACGTTCTCCTGCACATCGGCCAGCGTGGAGATGTGTGTGTAGAAACCTGGAAGGCAGCGCTGGTTAGAGACAGGGCTGCGTGCTGCTGTGGTGGTCAGCTCTCCAGCCTTGGAACATTGGAGGTGAAATGGAGTCCATTCAGTTGTACACATGTTCAAAACGTCGGTAACTGTCTATGTGTTGACCACCACACTGCAACAATGACGTGGATGAAGCAGGAGTGAAGAATGGTGATATGAAGACATGTAGGATCTAAAGAGCTCTCCTCACAACTCCTGACGGGGGTTCTGCGGGGTTAAATGCTTAACCTACATGGACGTGGATCATGTCCATGAGTTTTGTCCATTTATCATTTATTTTATTTCTTTACCCTGTCTGTCTGTTGTTTACATTGACTGTTGTTTACACTGACACCTGAGACCTGTACTAGAAACCCAGAGGCCTGTACTAGAAACCCAGAGGCCTGTACTAGAAACCCAGAGACCTGTACTAGAAACCCAGAGGCCTGTACTAGAAACCCAGAGGCCTGTACTACGAACCCAGAGACCTGTACTAGGAACCCAGAGACCTGTACTAGAAACCCAGAGGCCTGTACTATGAACCCTGAGGCCTGTACTAGGAACCTGACCAACATATCCAGGACTCTGTTTCCTGGTTGACTGATCCAGACACTTTGGATCCTGATGACCGTTTCTACCAAGCAGGTTATCAACTGACTAGTTCAACCTAGACCTACGTGTGAGCGATCACATGAAAGGGGCGGAGCTTGCAGCATCTGACCAATCACACACAGAGAAACTCTACAGAGCAGTTTCCAGATTACAGAAGGAGCAGTTAATCTCTGAGATTATGAAGAATTCAAACACATCCAGCAGCTAAAAGCAACACTGCTGCTGCAGCCAAAGCCAGAACATTCCTGACTTGTTAATCCTGACTTGGCGAGATTATACCAGATTAATTTATCAGTGATATAAAGGAACAGCACTGTGATCACTCAGTTTCACTTTATTCCAGCAGAAAGGTTCCAGGCTGAACTTCCTCACTGCTCTTCTTTTACTTTACATTCTCCATCACTTGTTTTGAGTTTCTCTTGTCTTTTATGTTATGTTTATGTTACGCTGACAGAACTGCACAAACAGGAATTTATGGAACCAGAACTACTCCTGTCGTCACGGTGATGAATTAATATTCCAACAGGAAACACACTCACACAGAGGAAACTCAGCCTCAAAAAAAAGTGATGGAGAATGTAAAGTAAAAGAAGAGCAGTAAGTTCTAGGTTACCATATATGATTTTCTCAGTTGGGCTGCTGTAGATCTGGTCTGCTACGGTTCCTGCCTTTCTTCAGTGGGTACTCTTTGTCCCTCCTCTCTTACGTTCCTCAAGCAGAACCCATCTGGATGATCGGTTCTCCCTCCTTTCCTTCTTGACCCCGACAGGCGCATGCACATGTTCTGCACTTCTTCTTCTGGTTCCGGTGAGTTCTCCCTGGTTCTTTCTTCCACTGTCATCTCTGCTTTTGATTTGTTTTATCCTCAAAGTTTGAATTGATATGATTTGAATGCTGAATTGAATGAGAAGTGCTGTGAGATGGTGTGTTTTCATTGGCACTGCATTTAAAACAATTTTGTTGAATTGAATTTGAAATGAAAACAACCCAGATTTGATCCACAATGAGTAAAACCTTGTAGTTTGGGGGAATTTAAGTTCACAAGTTGATATCTGACGAAATGATTTAATGACATTATACAGCGTACCTACCAGGGTATTTCTCGCTCATATAAACACACAAAGATTAAGATTAATTACATTTTTTGTTTTGTACGTTACTTAAAGGTTTTGAAGGACATCAACTGTATTATAGCACACACACACACACACACACACACACACACACACACACACACACACACACACACACACACAAACACACCCTGACCTTTGTTGTTGCAGGCGATCCATTTGGTGTTCTGGGCGAAGGTCATCTCTCTGCCGATGAGGTAGGTGAAAACTCGGACCTGCCCGGGGAGTCAAGACCAATGAATGAGCCACATTGATCGGGTTTGATCGGCCCGATCAGTTACCCTCTTTAGTAAGAAGTGACTCCAGTCTGCTGCTCGTCTCATCATTTCTACCAGATTCAGTTCGATGATGGATCCTCACCTTGCGATCAGGCCAGTTGAACTCCTCGAAGACGGACTCGAAGTCCTCCATGGCTCCGTCCGTGATCAGCATGATGGCCTGGTTGCACATGCTGCCCTGACCGTTGGCCCTCACCTGGACACAGGTGAGGTGTGACACCATGAGCCCTGCCAGCCAGCGGACATCAACACTGGACGACAGAAGGACACAAACCTCGTTGAGGATCTTGAAGGACTCCTTCATGGCGTTCTTGAGCTTTGCTTCTCCCTTCACATGCAGCTCCTCCACCAGGAGCTTGAAGTGCTGCAACGGGAAGCAGAAACCTTCAAACAACAAGTAGGACTCGCCCAAATGTCAAGAACTCACAGTTACATTATAGGTAGCTTCAGCATTATCAGTCTCTCTTTGTCCTTCCGAGTCCCCCTGTAGCTTCGGCATTATCAGTCTCTGTTTTTCCTCAGTCGGGTTAAGGGTAATGGTAAGGGGGTAAGAGTAATGGTAAGGGGGTAATGTAAGGGGGTGAGGGGGTAAGGGGGTAAGAGTAAGGGGGTAATGGCAAGGGGGTGAGGGGGTAAGGGTAAGGGGGTAATGGCAAGGGGGTGAGGGGGTAAGGGTAAGGGGGTAATGGCAAGGGGGTGAGGGGGTAAGGGTAAGGGGGTACTGGCAAGGGGGTGAGGGGGTAAGGGTAAGGGGGTAATGTAAGGGGGTAAGGGTAAGGGGGTAATGTAAGGGGGTAAATGGTTGAACACTTTGGCACGTTACACTTTTCAGTTTCTATTTGTTGAAATAAACATTGTTACATTGTGTTGGTCACATGAAGTCACCATGAAACATGTTTATATGTTTATGTATTTATATATTTACGTTGTAATGAGAGAAAGATTCTGCTGTGAACCAGAACCAGGTCATGTGTGTGTGTGTGTGTGTGTGTGTGTGTGTGTGTGTGTGTGTGTGTGTGTGTGTGTGTGTGTGTGTGTGTGTGTGTGTGTGTGTGTGTGTGTGTGTGTGTGTGTGTGTGTGTGTGTGTGTGTGTGTGAGAGAGCCACCTTCTCAGCTCTCTCAGCCTCCATGAAGAAGATAATAATCTTACCTCTCTGTTGTCCAAGTCGGCCTGGACCAGAGTTCCTCTGAAGCACGGCTCCACGTACCGGACGTAGTCTGTGTACTGAGACACACACACACTGAATGTAGTCTGTGTACTACACCACCACATTACACCAACGCACTGAGGGTGGAGCACATTACACCACCTTGTAGTGATGTGGTGGGATTCACAGCAAAGGAGCGGCCTGTACTACGAAGCTGGATTTTCGCTTATCGAGATAACTTCAAGGATTAACCCTGGTTTTCTCTTATCCAGGTAACTCCAGGATTAACTCTGGTTTTCTCTTATCCAGGTAACTCCAGGATTAACTCTGGTTTTCCGCATTATGGCGCTCGCTCACTTCTCACCAGGATAAATCACCTGGTAACTGAGGCTGAAAGTCTAACCTGCTCCGGAGCAGGATATGTTCTGGATAAGATCACAGTGAGTGTAAAGCTCCGCCTCCTGACCAATCAGATCTCTTGGAAAATGCCCCTCCCATTTTTAAATGATGGTGATTGGTGGGCAGGTTCAGCACTGAGCTGCAGCGGAGAGGAGAAGAGAAATTAATTTTGAGATCTTTTTGACATAATAAAATAAATCCTGGTCTCTGAGGCTCTGAAGGAGGTTTTGGTTCTTGATTTGTTCCAGGTCTGTTTATCTCCACGAGGGTTGATCTGGAATAATGAGCTTAATGATCACACCTGACAGAACTGCAGAAACATGAATTTATGGAACACAGAACTACTCCTCCAGACCACTTCCTGCTTTGGGCCAGACCACTTCCTGCTATGGGCTACACCACTTCCTACTATGGGCCATACCACTTCCTGCTATGGGCCAGACCACTTCCTGCTATGGGCCAGACCACTTCCTGCTATGGGCTACACCACTTCCTACTATGGGCCATACCACTTCCTGCTATGGGCCAGACCACTTCCTGCTATGGGCCAGACCACTTCCTGCTATGGGCCAGACCACTTCCTGCTTTCAAACTGAAATTCATCTAGACTTCAGTACACGTTGAAATTGTTTCCTTTCAGCATGTAATATGTTGTTATTATGACTTTATAAGCTGTTTATCTTCTTTAACGTGACATTTTGAACAATGTGCCAACCGTTCAGGAGTCAGTGTCACAAAGTACATGAGACAGTGCAGATGGAACAGATGGAACAGTGTCTCACAGCGATGACGTTAACGAAGTCATTTTCCCCCAGAGTGTCTAGGATGGTGTTGATGGTGTGTTTGGCGATGGTCATCTTCAGGCCCTTCATGCTCCCACTGATGTCCACCATGATGATGATGTCCTTCGGGGAAGTGGCTGCCTGGATGTACCTGGGCACAGGAGGAGGAGTCTGAGGAAAATCACTCCACCACAACAATATGAAAGAAGAAACCGTGAGAAGACGCCAGGAAAGGAGAACTGATAGCATCAGTAGAAAGAGAGTTGTGCACTCCGGAAGTGTTTATCAGTAAAGGTATTTATTCTGGCTACAAGAGTTTTTATAGCCATAAAATCTTATTCAGAGGTGGACTGGTTCAGTGAGGAAGCAGTAGAGAGGAAGTAGAGAGGAGGAAGTAGAGAGGAAGAAGCAGAGAGGAAGAAGTAGAGTGAAAGAAGTAGAGAGGCGGAAGTAGAGAGGAGGAAGTAGAGTGAAAGAAGTAGAGAGGAAGAAGTAGAGGAAGAAGCAGAGTGGAAGAAGTAGAGAGGAGGAAGTAGAGTGAAAAAAGTAGAGGGGAAGAAGTAGAGGAAGAAGCAGAGTGGAAGAAGTAGAGAGGAGGAAGTAGAGTGAAAAAAGTAGAGGGGAAGAAATAGAGTGGAGAAAGTAGAGAGGAAGAAGTAGACAGGAAGAAGCAGAGAGGAAGAAGTAGAGTGAAAGAAGTAGAGTGAAAGACGTAGAGAGGTGGAAGTAGAGAAGAGCAAATAGAGAAGAAGAAGTAGAGAGGAAGACAGAGAAGAGGAAGTAGAGAGGAGGAAGTAGAGTGAAAGACAGAAAGGAGGAAGTAGAGAGGAAGACATAGAGTGAAAGAAGTAGAGAGGAAGAAGTAGAGGAGGGAGTGGAGAGGAGGAAGTAGAGAGGAAGAAGTAGAGAGGAAGAAGTAGAGAGGAGGGAGTAGAGAAGAGCAAATAGAGAAGAAGAAGTAGAGAGGAAGAAGTAGAGAGGAAGAAGTAGAGTAGAAGAAGTACAGAGGAGGAAGTAGAGAGGAAGAAGTAGAGTGGACGACAGAGAAGAGGAAGTAGAGAGGAGGAAGTAGAGTGAAAGACAGAAAGGAGGAAGTAGAGAGGAAGACATAGAGTGAAAGAAGTAGAGAGGAAGAAGTAGAGGAGGGAGTGGAGAGGAAGAAGTAGAGAGGAGGGAGTAGAGAAGAGCAAATAGAGAAGAAGAAGTAGAGTAGAAGAAGTAGAGAGGAGGAAGTAGAGTGAAAGACATAGAGAGGAGGAAGACGTAGAGAGGAAGAAGTAGAGAGGAAGACTCTTATTGATATCTGGTGCGAGGACTATATATCGTGGTTGTCTGTGGCTCTGCATTAGCCACAAGCTAACTAGCCTAGCCACCACGGGCTGAATGGGCGGGACTTCTTCTTTCGGTCTGGACCAATCAATGAGCCTTGTTTCTTCTTTACTTCCTCTCTGGTCAGCGTTTGTTTCAGGTGACAGCGCCCCCAAACAGCAGCTGGTGTAACTGTGTGACGTTTGATCCGATCTCTAAAGTGAATGTGAACGTCACCGAGCCTAATAAAGGGGCGGAAATCCTGGGCTCCGCCCCCTCCCAGCTGGAGCGAGTCCCAGACCATCAGAGTGTGAAAGGCCGTCAGTCTGAGAGGGATTGTGGTGTGCAGCGCTCCTGCAGAGACATGCAGCTTTGGTAGTGCGGCCGTGGCAGCATGAGGCTGCAGCTCTCTGGAATCATGTGGGAATGCGTGAACAGTCACATATGGTGCCATGTGGGCTGCAATGACCCGACTAAGAAGCAGCTTATCGTCTTTTGCAGAGGATCAGGACTCTGGCTATCCACTACTCAGTCGACACATCCAGAAATATAACTGCCTCTAACCCACTGACTGACTTGGTGTACGACGCAGTAATCCCTCCTCTCTCTGTTCTGGTTGATACAGTGACCAAACTGCTGCAGTATTAGTGGCGCTCTTCACAATGGACATGCTGACTCAGCACATGTTCATAAATGTGTAGACTCTTTCCACCACAGGAAGGAATGACACTGTTTTAATCTAAAATCTAAATATTTACTTGAAAGTGAGTCGTTTTTCCACAAATGAAAATCCCAAAGTGCAACACGAAGTTAGATACAACATAAACGTAATTAAAAGTAATTGATGAAGAGCTTCAGCCGTTTAATGGAGCAATACTGAAGTCTGCACTGCATGAAAACAAAAATACTCCATCAGTCCTTTTGACAGAAACATCCGATCCCGACGAGTTGGCCGGGAGCCAACAGTAACTTTTGACCCAGGGTTTGAACAGGTTACACCATGTATTGGGGATTTACAACTAAAATGAACTCTAAAGTTTCCTGGAATACCTTGACTAGAAGCCGAACTCTGACCTTGACCATGACCCTAACTGTGACCCTGACCTGAACTCTGACCATGACCATGACCTGAACTCTGACCCTGACCATGACCCTAACTGTGACCCTGACATGAACTCTGACCATGACCATGACCATGACCTGAACTCTGACCATGACCTGAACTCTGACCATGACCCTGACCTGAACTCTGACATGACCTGAACTCTGACCATGACCATGACCCTAACTGTGACCCTGACCATGACCTGAACTCTGACCATGACCCTGACCTGAACTCTGACCCTGACCTGAACTCTGACCATGACCCTGACCTGAACTCTGACCTGAACTCTGACATGACCTGAACTCTGACCATGACCTAAACTCTGACCATGACCCTGACCTGAACTCTGACCATGACCCTGACCTGAACTCTGACATGACCTGAACTCTGACCATGACCCTGACCTGAACTCTGACCATGACCATTCATTTAATATGTAATATAATTCAATATAATATGATATAATATACCATTTAATATACCATTTCTGGTATATTACAAAATGTCCAAGTAATATCAGAATACAGAAAAAACAAAAATTCAAGAAATATTGTAGTTAGAGCCTAATTAAAACCCTTAAATAGACCAAATTGGAAGTCCACACCAGAATATTTTGTCAATATAAAATATCAATTGGATAAAACTATTTACAAAATGCCACAAGTTAAAAACATAAATATGAAAAATTGTATATATAAAACAATATATTGGAGAGACCAAAAATTCTATTGCCACACGAATGTGGCAACATACATATAATATTAAACATAAAAATGAAATTCATACACCATTAGTACAGCGTTTTATTGTTGCATGGCTTACAGTCGTTGAGGGTTTGTGGACTCCAGAGTAGCTCAGTATGGACGAGCACGGAGAGGAAGATTACTGAGAGGAGATGGATTTATTTATTGAATACAAAAGAACCAAATGGATTAAATATGAAATACAATTAGACAAAAATTTCATGTATGGACGTTCACAATTCATCTAATAAGGAAGTGAAAGGGGAGAGTTTGGGATATAACCGGACTACATTATCTTAAACCTGACCTAAACCTAACCCTATAATTATAACCTAAATCCTAGTCTAATTTAAACCCAACCATAATCTTAATTCTAACCATAACCCCTATCCCAAATCCTAATCCTAGCCCTAACCCCTATCCTAACCCTAACCCCAGTCTCACTCCTAAACTTAACCTTAATCTAATCTTAATTTTAAATTTTATACCTAACCCTAACCAAATCCTAACCCTAACCAAATATCTAACCCCTAAATATTGGAATTTATACCTAAACTTAACCCTCAAAAGATTTCATGGATGATAGGAGGACTTACAAATACCATTTTATTAGTAAAAAAGAAAAACAACTACATTTGAAACTGGTGGGTAAACACAGGGTTAAAAACAGCCCCTCTCTTCGCGTGCTCCCGCTGCACGGAGGAGAAAAAAAAAGAGAAGCACCTCACGTGACAGCCCCTCCCATACCCACGCACTCTCGCTCTATAAATACCAGCTGCGCGAGGCTGCAGAATCACTGCAGCTTTGACTGAGAGAGGACCGAACACCATAGGAAGTCTCACAAAACTTTTCTTTTTCACTGTTTCTTGGATTTACGTGCCGATAGTGCCTGAAGAAGACCAACACAGGTCGAAACGTTGCACGTGGGCACGCTTATTGATTAAATTTTTTTTTTTTTACCAAAAACCTGTATACCATATTTTGGTTAATTATTTTTAACCCAAAATTAGGATACCGGAAAAAATATTAAAAAAAATTTCAGTTTATTTCTTCATATTGTATAAATACATACAATTTCTTTAGTTTAAAAAAAAAAACCTATAATAGGGTATATTTAAAAAAAAAAAAATTCCTTTGTTTCTAGGTTTATTTCATTTCATTAAAGGAATGTCTTCATATGAAGGCTGGACCACGGTACGCCATGGGAGACGCCGAGATCGGATCCCCAAGCGTATCTATGAAAAAGGTCCACAACGCACAGGTGAAAACAGTCACTGTGGGGAGGGGGAGGACGAGGACCCGAGGGATGGACAGTGCACCTCTTGGCCCCCGTGGATTCGGGGGTCGGAGACATTTTCCCAGAACTAACTCTGACCTTACCCCTGAGCCTAACTCAGACCATGACCCTAACTTAGACCATGACCTTAACTCTGACCTTGACCCTACCACTGATCTTGACCCTTGACCCCTGACCTTGACCCTAACCATTTAACTTCCACCTTGTTGCAGATTTGGGTTGTGTTTCTCAAATTAGGAATAGATTTTAAAAAGAGATCTGAAACAAAGTAAAGCCTTCTTTGTGAAAGCCTTCAAAACAGCTTCAATGGTGGAAACCTGCTATTTTTTTATAAAGTAATTAAATTTTAGCAAGTGTACAGGCAGCAAACAGCCTTGACTGCAGCAATGTCAAAAGGAACAGTTCAGTGTAGGAAAAACCTGTTGAAGAAGAGGCAGAAAACCCAGACCATGAAAGGATTCAGAGCTTGTTTCTGAGCAGCCATTCAAGGTGAAGCCAGCAAGAATCGGTAAACTCACCAGTTTCTGTTCCGACAGTCAAAGGCTGCCACTCCGTTAGAGTCCGGAGTCCATTTGATACCTGGAGAAGAACACAAGCCATTAAAAGTGGACATCCTGCTCATCAAGTACCACCATGTTGCACGTTTAAGATGCATCACTGGTCCAGCAAACCTGATTAAAATAAATGAGTTGCCATCAGGTTCTGTAGGGAACCGATGGAGAACCGTTCATTTGAATCAGGTGTGTTGGAGCAGGAACACCTTGGAAACAATCAGCACCACAGTTCTTCATCACTTGTTTTTGATTAATTTGCACACAACATGGAACAGAAAGCAGACGTCAACCAGAGAGACAGACTGTACACAACAGCCTCGACATGAAAGTAAATACAGGAAAAGTGAACTTGAACCTTAATCGTGACTATAAACCAGACATGAATCTAAGCACCAATGAGGAAGGGGAGAACAGTTGGAACCAATCATTTCCACGATGAGATGTTCAGGGTTAATGGTCTGGGTAATCCCTGCGTCTTCATTTGTATCAGAGAACAAATATCAAGATCACCCTGAGGGCGGGGTGCCTTCCCCTTTCTGGTGGGGGTGCCCGCTGCGGCGCCGGGGGTGGGTCCTCTCTCTGCCGCCCTCCCCCGGTGGGGCGGGCTGGCCCCTGCTCCCGCGCTACAGGATCTGGGGGGGTGAGGGACTGTGGGGCTCCTGGTACTGGATGGACAGCTAAGAGTGACCTCCAGGGCCTTAAATATGGGAGGTGTGTGTGGGGGTGTGGCGGGGGGGGTTGGGGTTCCCCAATTGCTGGCTTCTACCCGTACTGGGCCCTGCGGGTCTTAGACTCTGCTGTCCGGCCGTTGGGTGGGATGAGGGCTTCCTGCACGGGTCCTCATGCAGCGCCTTGTCGGGGTGGGTGTTGTTCCCCGGGTATTAGGGCAGCCGCTCAGGGGTGGGCTGGGCCGAGGTCCTAAGGACGGGAGCACCTCCCTCCCTCCCTCCCTCACAACTCTCCCTACCTTACCTCACCTTACTTAACTCTACAATAGGGAACAGTGGGGCGGTGCCTAAAGTGGTGGGTTCAGGCTACTTAACTGTGGTCTGTGTCCGACTTTTCACCACCCACAATTTTAACCACACCTAGACACGAAGGGTCTTGAGTGGGTAAGCCACTTTCGGGGTTGTGCCCGGGCCCCTGCTACCCCACAATTTTAAACCGCACTTTAGACACACACATTGCATCCACCTCTTCAAAACACAAAGACACACATCCAACACTCTACAGGGTGGGGGGGGCGGGGGATAGTGCTCCCCCCAGAACTTCCCGCTGTGGTCTCACTCAGGCATGGCGCTCGCGGGGGCGGCTGGGGTGCGTCTCCCTCCCCATTCGCTGTTGGATTAGTGGAGGAAGGTGATCTTGCAGCGGCCTGGTGGGGGCCCAGCTGGTATCCTGGGGGGCGGGAGGGTTCTCCTCCCCCCAATTGTGTGAGCATGTGTGCACAACTGCGTCTGTGTCTTTGTGGGGGTTGGGGTGGGGGTGTCTATCAAGATCTGGGGAGGTATCATGGGGCGGGAACGTGGGTGGTGGGGTACGAGGCCCCTGGGGGTGGCATGTTGGCTGTCCTCCGACCGGGCTCGGCCAAACCTTCGCTCTCCTTGGCCTGGGGGGGTGTGCTGGTCCGGGGCGCGGCGGCTGGAGCCTTTTTTGCCCTGCCAGGTTGGGGGTGGTGGTGGGGCCGGCTCCAGAGGTTGTGGAGGGCTTCGCCGCCGGGGTTGGGGGGGCTCCCGGCTCGCTGGGCCATGGGGCCCTACTCCAGCCGGTCTCGGCTTGGCGGCTTGGGTCGTGGCCTGGGGCCCTGCGCCCTCTATCCTTCTCTTGTGGGCTCTTCTTGCCTGGGGGGGGGATTCCTCTCTGCACTCTCCACCTGGTGCTTTGCTCACTCCGAAAATAGCAGGGTTGATTACCTGGCGGGTGCAGAAGAACTGCTGCTATTGTCACACTCACCTGGGTAGATTCTGAAAAAGCCGGTTGAGCTCCCAAAGAACTGCCAGGTGAGCGTGGGATCCTTCAGGAAATTACTGATGAAGACATCATTTAATGCCTCCGAGTTGTAGATGGCGTTGAGGATGTTGGGATCTGTCAGAAAGGGTGAAATATGTGATTAAGAGATCATGACCACAGAAAAAAATGGGATCTCTTAAAAGTAGACATGTTTAGGTAAAAAGACTTCTGACCCTTGTTGTAGACGTTGGTGGGAACCTGGATGTTGCTCTGCTGAGTGTTGACTGGCAAGTTGTTGAAATGTTCGTTTTCCTCCAGAGGAAACTCTCCACCGAGTTCCTTGTAGTTCCCATCCTCGTCCGCTGTGTTGATCATCATGGAGTTGTAATAATCAAACTGAGACAGACCGCAGAAGAAAAAGAAATTGTTTCTTTAAAAGATGCAACATGGTTGGGTGGTATGTCTCTGTGTTTGCTGGCAGTGGTCAGTCACTGGAAGAGTCAGTGTGTCACTTTCTTAGCTGTGGTAGTTCAATGTCACGTGCTCACCAAAGCATTGATAACTGTTGGTTTGTCTCTGTGTGTCTCTCGGTAACATAAAGGATCCCGTGTTTATCTTCCCTGTGTCACTGCTTTCCTATGGCATCGACCCAGTTTCCTTATTGGATCAGTGAAGTTTGATCTAATCTCATTTCAGGTGTCAGCTGAAGCTTTAAAGCCTCAATCTGCTGCCGTGCCAACTGCAGAGTCAGCATGCAAATGCACTGCAGAGCCCTGATCTACACAGTCAGCATGCTAAAGTTAGCATGTGGCTAAAAGCCCAAAAAGCATAGTGAAACTCAAACTAGATCTGATATAACTGTAAAACACTGAGGGGAATGATTTGTTTAACTTGGGACTACGTGGAACTGGCCGCTGAAATGGTCTCAAACACTCAGCTCATAGAAAATGACAGGCTTCACACCGCTAACGTAGCGTTGTACTCGTGGTACAAGTCAGCATCTTCTGCGGACTCCGCCAACCTCTGAAACAAGAAGAAAGACAAGAAGCCAATTAGGTTGGAGGAATTTAAAAAGAAAGTCTAAAAAGGCTTAGTATTGACCTTAAAATCGGATGGACTACAAAAGTCAAAACGTCACACCAAACGCACTGGAGTCACAAACGTTAAAGGTTAAAAATCCTCACTGGTGGCCAATGACCGAGTTTGAATGACTGATTACTGTTCTCACCTTCACAGACTTCATCTTACTTCCTAACATGCGTTCGATTTCGTCGGAGTAGTCCTTCACCAGCTCTCCTCCGTTCACCTCCATGATCCTGATGATGGACTCCACATCCTTCAGTTTCTGGAAGCAAACATCAACAGTGACTTTCAGTGAAGCTTCCCGATGGCCTGGCGCAGTGACGAAGCCGTGACGACTCACATCAGGGGTGCCTGGGTTCGATTCCGGCTTGTGCTTACACCCCCCCCCCCCCCCCCCCCCCCCCCATACTCCCCCAGTTATCCTACTGTTCCTTCCACCATTCTTCCCTCCGTTCCATTGTGGATTCTGCTAGTGCTTTGAGTTTGGCCAGGACAGACTGGCGTCGGGGCCAGGGCCAGGGCCAGGGCCAGGGTCAGGGCCAGGGCCAGGGTCAGGGTCAGGGTCACACACGTTGACATAATGTAACGATCCATAACGTAATGATCCATAACGTTCCATAACGTAATGTAAAGTTCCATAACGTAACGTAATGATCCAGAAACTATCTCCACTTCTGCTGCCCGCCGTTCTCCAGCTTTCCTAAAGTAGTTTATGTTCCCCCGTAGGTCTGCCAAGTTCGTGTACCCGGGTGTTGGCGTCTGCGTCCATAACGCACCTGGGTCCAGTCATGCCATATCTGCCATATCTAAGTAATATTGTTTTTTCTGATATCTTTAAAAAAAATTTTTTTTAACTTTTTTTAACTTTTTTTAAAATCTTTTTATTGATATTAAAATGAGATAAACAAAGAAATAGACAAATAAAGCAAATTAAATAAAATATGAACTGAAATCGGCAACATTTCAACAGGTCTTCCTGTCTTCTTCAGGCCAGCACACAATAAAGGCCTCTTCATACTCCATAAGAACAAGACGAAAGTTGGGCAGTGCGGGGTCCTGTCGAACAAAATGACGTCATTTCCTTCTTCCAGCTCCTTCTGGCCGAACAAATTAGTTTGGGCTGTACCAACCACCCTGGCCGAACTATGTAGGAGCCGCACTGCCGAAACTTCTGCACTGCCGTGTGCTGCGCATGCGTGTTCTAGTTCGCTCATGACTATCGATAATATTTTAATCATATTTAGCTTGTAACAGCGCTACTGTACGAGCGCCACAGCTCGTTAAAATGTCGGAGTGTAGGCTGACGTGATGCACCTGAACGCATCACGAACAGCTGTCAGCTCCTGGAGTTAAAACTGGACTAACATCGCGCTCGGACAAAAACTTTTTTATTACTGAAAAAGTTCAGAGAAATGTATTTCTGAAAGCACTGGAGGCCAGAAATAAACTGTGCAGTTGAAAAGTTTAAACGCCGCTTCACAGACTTGTGCCTGCTGTGAGGGGGCGTGGCCTGCTGTGAGGGGGCGTGGCCTGCAAGTTCGGCAGCTTCTTATCGGAGTATGAACAGTCCTGCCGAAAAAGCTTTTTTTTTCTGCTGCTGGCTGACGTCACTGTCGAATTTTCTTCTTGTTCTTATGGGTTCAAAAGGGAGGATGCAGGGGCCTTTATAAACTCTCAAAAGAAATGCGTCTTCTCTGTTCTCCTGTTGGAAGGCAAGTGACAGAAAATGAGAGGCAATCCCTTTTATAGCTGGCTTCCATCTATTTGTTTTTCAATTTATTTTATTTTAACACAGGGAACATTTTCAAGAAACTTTGATCCAGTGACACACCCTAAACCAAACCAATGGATTTTAACTTTGTATAATTATCCATTCACTTTTGTAAACCTTTAAATCATACACACATATTCTGGCGTACTGGAATTGTAAGGATGTTTTTAAACCAAATCAATGGTATTTGACTTTGTGTATTAATCCATTGATGTCTTTAATTATTCATATATGTTTCAAATATTTATTTAATTCGATTTTTTTTCCGTCCACTTATGAATTATTATATTGTTTTACTGTAAGTTATTATTTTTAAGTCATTCAACGATACTAATGAACTTTTGGAATTGTATATGTGTATTTATTTGGACTTAAGGTAACAATAATTTTTAACCACTTATGTTCCAAAAACTAAGGTCATGGGTGTGCCAGGGTTAAGGTCAAAAGTTAACCGTCACTGTTAAGTTTAGGCAAGGACTTCCTGTGACGGTTCGGGTTAGACAAGGACTTCCTGTGACGGTTTGGGTTAGGCAAGGACTTCCTGTGACGGTTCGGGTTAGGCAAGGACTTCCTGTGACGGTTAGGGTTAGGCAAAGACTTCCTGTGACGGTTCGGGTTAGGCAAGGACTTCCTGTGACGGTTCGGGTTAGGCAAGGACTTCCTGTGACGGTTCGGGTTAGGCAAGGACTTCCTGTGACGGTTCGGGTTAGGCAAGGACTTCCTGTGACGGTTAGGGTTAGGCAAAGACTTCCTGTGACGGTTCGGGTTAGGCAAGGACTTCCTGTGACGGTTCGGGTTAGGCAAGGACTTCCTGTGACGGTTCGGGTTAGGCAAGGACTTCCTGTGACGGTTCGGGTTAGGCAAGGACTTCCTGTGACGGTTCGGGTCAGGCAAGGACTTCCTGTGACGGTTACGGTTAGACAAGGATTTGATGTTGTGCGCGAGTTTCGGCTCGTTTTATTAAATTAAACCAAACCAAACCGAAGCTCGCACACAACACCACTGCCTCTTTCAGGCTCTCTGTGGTCTTTGTGTTCTCTCCCGCCTGTCACACAGAGTGTCTGGCGGCTCCTTTTATGGGCAGAGAGGTGAGGCAGCACACCTGATTCCCATCAGGGGCTTAATCACCTCTCTGCCACGTACTTAATGTTAAGTTGATGTGGTTCCTTAGTGTCCAACAAGTCAATCCATTTCCTTTCCATCTGTTCCCTGTCTTTCTCTGTCCAGGAGGAGTTAGACTGCAAGCCCGAGACCCTTAGCGAGTGAGAACCATGCAACAGAAAATGTGAAACGGAAGGGTGTAAGTGGACTTTTTAGATGTCTTAAAACATAAAAGTCTTGGTTCATTCTTACTAAGATTGAGTTTTTGGTTTCTCCAACATACTGCAGTCCGCATCTACAACAAAAATCAAGTATACACAATTGGATGAACTTGTGTTGACTGTGCACGTCTGAACACACTTATTTTAGCCTTATTATGAACATGTTTGAGGTGAACAGAAATATATTTAAGAATATTTCTCTTAATAATTGTCTGAACAGGGAGAAGTTTATCCCTCAGTAGAAAATCTTGAAGACTGATTTCTTCTGTATGCCAGAATAAGCTGGTGGTTTTGTTTTAAGCTTTGCTCTTATACAAAAGTCACATAATTTGGTTTTAATTTTGAATTAATTATTGAGCCGGCTATGGAGAAAGTTGCAATTAAAGGGATAAATTCCTTGTTGGTTTTTTGCTCTTTTTTCTTAAATGTTTTTAAACAATTCTTCAGGAAGGGCCGAGAGTAGCCTCTTTTGCATCAAGAACTAAACATTATATGAACTGCTTCTTTGAAATCGGTATGTTCAATTGTTCAAACTCTTTATTCGAATCAATTGTGATTTAATTAATCCTTTGTAAGTGTGGTTTGGATGAAAACTGGTCTTAAACAGAAGTGAGTGCGTTTCCGTCTCTTTGAAGTGTACTTTGATGTCCAAAGTCAGATTTTCCTTAAATCAGGTTCCTATATAGACTGTTGTATCTAAAAAGTCGATCCTATCCTGATTGAGAATGTGTTTTAGACGCATTGAGGGGTCATGTGTGTCCAAAATATTTAGGAACTCCTTAAATTCCTCCTCCGAATATGTCCAGAGACCAACAATATCATCCAAGTATCTGTAATAGCAGAGAGGTTTTTTGGGGCATTTGCTGAGCGCTTTCTCTTCCCAATTTGCCATAAATAAGTTTACATATGAGGGTGCAAACCGTTTCCCCATAGTGGTCACCTTAATGTGTAGAAAATATTCCCCGTTAAATTCAAAGTTGTTTTTGGTTAAATTCATTTCCAATAGTTGGAGCAGTTGTTTGTCTGGTCTCATGGTATCTGGGTATTTAATAAAAGTATTTTGAACTATTGTCAGTCCTGCTGTAATATCGATGTTGGTGTATAACGAAAACACATCGATTGTGAAAAATTATAAATTGGCGGGAACTTTTAGTTTTTTTATCAAAGTAATGAAATGACATGTGTCTTTTATGTGGGTTGTCTTGTGGACAAGGGATGTAAGTAGTGTTCAATAAACTCTGCAGTTTGGTAGGTCTCACTCCCACAGTCTGAAACAATGGGACGTCCCGGCGGAATCTTAAATGGTATAGTCCACTTACAGGGGTCTTTATGGATTTTTGGTCTTGCTTCACAATCACCTTTTGGATATTTCTTTTGTTTGGCATTAATGTATTTTGCTTTATGTAACTCATCAATTATTTGATGAACTCTGTGGACTGTTTTTAAATAAATAGGTTCCTTCAGTTTAAGATAGTAATTAGTATCACTAAATTGATGAGAAACGTTTTGGATATTTTTTCAGGTGGAGGAACCCAATGAGAAGATGGCATAAAAGGTTTTAGTTGTGAAGACTTGCCTTTAATGTAAGCGACTAATTTCAGTTTCCTATGATAATTTTGTAGATCCAATTTTAACTAATTTTAACCTTTTGGTCTTTTGTCAAATGCATAGTTGGAATATATGTGAGGCCTCTGTTCAAAACTTTGTTTTTGTCAAAGCAATGTTTTTTGCCAAAACTATCATGTTTTGGACCCATAGAGGTTTGGACCCTCTCACGCCCCCTTTCTCATGAGCTCACGGGGCACGTAGGTTTAAAACCGTCACCCAATGGTCATACATTCATTAAGGGAATCCAGATCTCTACATATGGGAACTTTCTTTTCGCAGTACGAGCTGCAATTTGCAATTGCTTGATTGCGGTCTCTCTTCCATTTTGTTCCCTACGATTCAGACCAAAGCACCAAAGCTTCCTGTAGGACTCGCTGTGTCAGTCGGAGACTATCAGTCTGCCTGCTGGGAGCTCATCTGGTTTTGGCCATGAGTCTGGTGACTTGTGGATTTTTGAGAGCAGATAGAATATTCTGGGGTGGGGCTTCACCTCGCCCCTCAGGTACTGTTGTGGCGGCCACCAGGACCCAGGCCTCTCCCCCAGCAGGATTGTGGGAAGGGGGCGTGGTTTTAGGTTCCCGGGCTTGGGAGTTCTGTGCCGGTTCTTTGTTGGTTTTTGGCGGTTGCAGAATAAAGACAAGAATCACCTCCAGCTCCGCAGTATTCTTTATCCTACCACACTGTCTTTGTTTGTTATTTATGTACTTTTTCTGTACTACAGTTTGTATGATTTCCTTGATTTCTTTGGCTGTTTCTAAGTATATTGGAGTTTGTAATTTTTTGTAGAAGTCCAGGATGTCTTTCTGCCTCCCATATGTATTGCTCCCTATCCAGAATCACTGTTGCGCTGCCTTTGTCTGCTGCTTTGAATACTTTGTCCCTATTTTTGGCTATTAATCTGAGGGCTGTTACTTCATTTTGTGTGAGTTTGAGGGGGTCCCTGTGGTGCTCTGTAAAATTGATCATTAGGTTTCTGTCCTGTGAGATTAGGTTTTGTACCTCCTTCTGATTTTGTCCTGTTATTGGTTCCCAGGTGGATGTTGGTGTGAATGGTTTCCTGATTGTATTTCCTTTTCCCTGGAAGAAGGTTGTTCATTGTGGCCTCCTGTGGTGTGTTCTGAGGTCCTGTGCAAGGTTGTTTCTCTGTTGTTTGTGGATGTCCAACATGGGAATAAAGGCGAGGCCTTTTTCTACTAGTTTTTGTTCAGCGTCTGTTATCTGGAAGTTTTTGGCCAGAAGGATGATGCTTTTCATCGCCACCTTTTGGAGGCTTGTGAGGGATTTTAGTTTAACTGGGTCAGCCAATGTTCTAGCAACTTCAGGGTCAGTTATGGTCAGGGTCAGGTTAACCCTAACCTCTCTAGACCAGTTTCAGGACCACCAAGTGGACCTCTCTAGACCTGAATCCCAAGTATTTTGTTCATTGATCCATCTCGTGTTTGCCGTGGTGCAGGGAGGTGCAGGAGCAGCAGGAGGTGCAGGAGCAGCAGGAGCAGCAGGAGCTGGGCCATGTGTTTGAAAGCAGACGAACTCTGTATCAAATCTAAATCTGACAGATGAATGGATGAATATCTAAAATCAGAACAAATCCTGATGCCAGTAAAGAGTCAGTCCTCAATCTGGGTATTACTGTGATCTCGCACGCACGCGCACACGCACGCGCACACACACACACACACACACACACACACACACACACACACACACACACACACACACACACACACACACACAGACACGTGTTCAGCTTCTGGCTCCTTGTTCTTCTCATCATGACGACCAGGTAGAAACAATCATACAAACCCAACAGAACTAATGTGGATCAAACCTTCGATAACAACAGACTTTCTCTGCATGTTGTGAACCTTGGTCACAAACCTGTTTCATCATGTCACCAGAAACCTGTTTCATTATGTCAACAGAAACCTGTTTCATCATGTCACCAGAAACCTGTTTCAGTGTGTCAACAGAAACCTGTTTCATCATGTCACCAGAAACCTGTTTCATCCTGTCCACAGAAACCTGTTTCATCATGTCAACAGAAACCTGTTTTAGTATGTCACCAGGAACCTGTTTCATCATGTCACCAGAAACCTGTTTCATCATGTCACCAGAAACCTGTTTCATCATGTCAACAGAAACCTGTTTCAGCATGTCAACAGAAACCTGTTTCATCATGTCAACAGAAACCTGTTTCATCATGTCACCAGAAACCTGTTTCAGCGTGTCACCAGAAACCTGTTTCAGCGTGTCAACAGAAACCTGTTTCATCATGTCACCAGAAACCTGTTTCATCATGTCACCAGAAACCTGTTTCATCATGTCACCAGAAACCTGTTTCATCATGTCAACAGAAACCTGTTTCATCATGTCACCAGGAACCTGTTTCATCATGTCACCAGAAACCTGTTTCATCATGTCAACAGAAACCTGTTTCATCATGTCACCAGGAACCTGTTTCATCATGTCACCAGGAACCTGTTTCATCATGTCACCAGAAACCTGTTTCATCATGTCAACAGAAACCTGTTTCAGCATGTCAACAGAAACCTGTTTCATCATGTCAACAGAAACCTGTTTCATCATGTCACCAGAAACCTGTTTCATCATGTCACCAGAAACCTGTTTCAGCGTGTCAACAGAAACCTGTTTCATCATGTCACCAGAAACCTGTTTCATCATGTCACCAGAAACCTGTTTCATCATGTCAACAGAAACCTGTTTCATCATGTCACCAGGAACCTGTTTCATCATGTCACCAGGAACCTGTTTCATCATGTCACCAGAAACCTGTTTCATCATGTCACCAGAAACCTGTTTCATCATGTCAACAGAAACCTGTTTCATCATGTCACCAGGAACCTGTTTCATCATGTCACCAGGAACCTGTTTCATCATGTCAACAGAAACCTGTTTCATCATGTCACCAGAAACCTGTTTCAGCGTGTCAAGAGAAACCTGTTTCATCATGTCACCAGAAACCTGTTTCATCATGTCAACAGAAACCTGTTTCAGTATGTCACCAGGAACCTGTTTCATCATGTCACCAGAAACCTGTTTCATCATGTCAACAGAAACCTGTTTCAGCATGTCAACAGAAACCTGTTTCATCATGTCACCAGAAACCTGTTTCATTATGTCAACAGAAACCTGTTTCATCATGTCACCAGAAACCTGTTTCAGTGTGTCAACAGAAACCTGTTTCATCATGTCACCAGAAACCTGTTTCATCCTGTCCACAGAAACCTGTTTCATCATGTCAACAGAAACCTGTTTCAGTATGTCACCAGGAACCTGTTTCATCATGTCACCAGAAACCTGTTTCATCATGTCACCAGAAACCTGTTTCATCATGTCAACAGAAACCTGTTTCAGCATGTCAACAGAAACCTGTTTCATCATGTCACCAGAAACCTGTTTCATCCTGTCCACAGAAACCTGTTTCATCATGTCAACAGAAACCTGTTTCAGTATGTCACCAGGAACCTGTTTCATCATGTCACCAGAAACCTGTTTCATCATGTCACCAGAAACCTGTTTCATCATGTCAACAGAAACCTGTTTCAGCATGTCAACAGAAACCTGTTTCATCATGTCAACAGAAACCTGTTTCATCATGTCACCAGAAACCTGTTTCATCATGTCACCAGAAACCTGTTTCAGCGTGTCAACAGAAACCTGTTTCATCATGTCACCAGAAACCTGTTTCATCATGTCACCAGAAACCTGTTTCATCATGTCAACAGAAACCTGTTTCATCATGTCACCAGGAACCTGTTTCATCATGTCACCAGGAACCTGTTTCATCATGTCACCAGAAACCTGTTTCATCATGTCAACAGAAACCTGTTTCATCATGTCACCAGAAACCTGTTTCATCATGTCACCAGAAACCTGTTTCATCATGTCAACAGAAACCTGTTTCATCATGTCAACAGAAACCTGTTTCATCATGTCACCAGGAACCTGTTTCATCATGTCACCAGGAACCTGTTTCATCATGTCACCAGAAACCTGTTTCATCGTGTCACCAGAAACCTGTTTCATCGTGTCACCAGGAACCTGTTTCATCATGTCAACAGAAACCTGTTTCATCATGTCACCAGAAACCTGTTTCAGCGTGTCAAGAGAAACCTGTTTCATCATGTCACCAGAAACCTGTTTCATCATGTCAACAGAAACCTGTTTCAGTATGTCACCAGGAACCTGTTTCATCATGTCACCAGAAACCTGTTTCATCATGTCAACAGAAACCTGTTTCAGCATGTCAACAGAAACCTGTTTCATCATGTCACCAGAAACCTGTTTCATCATGTCAACAGAAACCTGTTTCATCATGTCACCAGGAACCTGTTTCATCATGTCACCAGAAACTTGTTTCATCATGTCACCAGGAACCTGTTTCATCATGTCACCAGAAACCTGTTTCATCATGTCAACATAAAACTGTTTCATCATGTCACCAGGAACCTGTTTCAGGGTCACCAGGGTTTACCTTCTGCAGCAGCTGCGATCCGGAGTATTTTGTGGTCAGTTCCTGCAGCTCAACAGAAAACAGAGACGCCCACTGCTGCACCCTGAAACACAGGAGGAGAGGAAATGAGAGTAGGAGGTGACAGAGGACAGGCTCATAAGGAGGTGAAACAAACGGTTGGTCCTGGAGTCAAACAACAGGAAGCAGGAAGTTGTGGTGACACTGAACAAGCAAAATCTTCCTGCAGCCTGGAACTTCATGCTGGAGGTCCTTAGCAGGACTGACTGCAACAGCCTCACCAGTCTTCTAGAAGGTGTGTGAATGAGATGAATGGGTGATCCTGCAGTCAGTGTGGCTGGAGATGAGCCAGTGGAGCTGGCACCCAGCCAAGTATCTGGTTGTTGCCATCACCAATAAACTCAAGTTCTATTTCAGTTGTTCAATGTTGAAAATGTTAATTATTCCGTCTGAGGAGTTTCACATTGATCAAACCCTAAGGAAGCTCTTCTACTGCACCTATATTCAATCAATAACCTCCTCTTCCATCACCTGCTGTGACGTGGTGACACTGGGACGTGGTGATACTCAGACATTGTGATACTAGTACGTGGTGAGGTGGTGACACAGTGACATGGTGAAACAGTGATGTGGTGACACGGTGAAATAGTGACATGGGGATGTGGTGGTATGGTAACACGGGGATGTGGTGACATGGTGATGTGTTAACAGAGTGACATAGTGAAATGGTGACATGGTGACGCGTTGATGTGGGGACATGGTGCATGGGGATGTGGTGACGTGGTAACACGGTGATGTGGTGACATGGTGACGTGTTAACAGGGTGACGTGGTGACACAGTGACATGGTGATGTGGTAACACGGTGATGTGGTGACATGGTGACATACTAATACGGTGACGTGGTAACGCGGTGACGTCACTCCTTGACGTGTTGATGTGGTAACGTGGTGACATGGCGGTGACATGGTAATATGTAACATGGTGACTTGATAACACGGTGATGTGATGACATGGTAACATGTAACATGGTGACGTGGTAACATAGTGACATGGTGACATGATAACATGGTGATGTGTTGACATGTTAACATGTAACAAGGTGATGTGCTAACATGATGATGTGGTAACATGTTGACATGGGGACATGTTGACATGAGGACATGGTAACAAGTAACATGGTGACGTGGTAACATGTTGATGTGGGGACATGGTAACAAGTAACATGGTGACGTGGTAACATGGTGACGTGGTAACATGTTGACGTGGTGATATGGTGACCCGGTGACGTGGTCACACGGTGACAAGGTGACATAGTGATATGGTAATATGATGACATGTTAACAAGGTGGCGTGGCCACGAGGTGACGTGGTGACATGGTCATGTGGTAACCCAGTGACATGGTGACATGTTGATGAGGTAACATGGTGACATGGTGTCGAGGTAACATGATGATGTGGTAACACGGTGAGGCGGTAACATGGTAATTAGTCACATGGTAACGTGGTGACACGGGGATGAATTGAAGTGGGGACATGGTGTCAAGGTGACATGGGGATGTGGTAACACAGTGATGTTGTGACGTGCTAACATGGTGACGTGGTGACATGGTGAAGTGGTAACAGGGTGTTTTTATGATGTGGTAACAAGATGACATGGTGACACAGTGACATGGTGACGTGGTAACAAGGATATGTTATGACATGTTGACATGTAACGTGTTGACATGGTGACGTGGCAACGTGGTAACATGTTGACATGGTGACAATTATGTGGTAACAAGGTTATGTGGTGACATGGTAACATGTGGACATGGTGACGTGGGGATGAGGTGATGTGGGGATGTGGTGATGAGGTGACGTGGTGACGTGGAGATGAGGTGACATGGGGATGTGGTGACGTGGGGATGTGGCGACATGGTGACGTGGAGATGAGGTGACATGGTGACGTGGAGATGAGGTGACATGGTGACGTGGTGATGTGGCGACGTGGTGACATGGTGAAGTGGTGATGCGTTGACCCGGTGACGTGGGGATGTGGTGCTGAGGTGACGTGGTGACGTGGGGATGTGGTGATGAGGTGACGTGGAGATGAGGTGACATGGTGACGTGGAGATGAGGTGACGTGATGACGTGGTGATGTGGGGATGTGGTGAAACGAGCAGGAAGAGGCCTGTGACATGACGCTGATGAAGAGATTTAGATAATCTGGTCTTCATCTGGGTCACAGCAGGAAGCTGCAGGTGTGTGTTCAGCACACACACACAATGTGATAGCACACACACACAGTTTGATAACGCACACACACAATGTCATAGCACACACACAGTGTGATAACACACACAGTTTGATAACACACACACAATGTGATATCACACACACAAAACCTGATAGCCCACACACACAATGTGATAGCACACACACACACACAACGTGATAGCACACACACACACACAATGTGATAGCACACACACACACACAACGTGATAGCACACACACACACACAATGTGATAGCACACACACACAATGTGATAGCACACACACACACACACACGCAATGTGATAGCACACACACACACACACACACACACACACACACACACACACACACACACACACACACACACAATGTGATAGCACACACACACACACACACACACACACACACACACACACACACACACACACACAATGTGATAGCACACACACACAATGTGATAGCACACACACACACACACACACACACACACACACACACACACACACACACACACACACACACACACACACACACACACACACACACACACACACACACAATGTGATAGCACACACACACACATCTGCAGCTTGAGCGTCACTGTTTGAAGGTGGCCGTTGTGTGTGAAGCAGAAGACGCTGCCGCTGGACGAGCTCCACCTTTCATCTCCAGTACCAAAGCCAGAGGCTACGAAGTGCATCAGGTATTGAACGAGTTCCTCGCCTCCTTTTTCTCACTCATCTTTACTTTCTCTTCTATTGTCGCTGGTTACAAGTTCTACTGAATCATGTCGACACTCGACTGGCAAGCAAAAACTAACACAACTAACTGAAGTACTCTGATTACAGCTGACAAACTTTCCCACGTGTGTGTGTGTGTGGGGGGGGGGGGGGGGATTTATTGATTACTCCTCTGTGTTCAGTGGGGTCGTCACAAAGGTTTGAGTGAGTGAGTGAGTGAGTGAGTGAGTGAGTGAGTGAGTGAGTGAGTGAGTGAGTGAATGAATGAATGGATGAGAATTCAGCCTGTGTTTGTCAGCTTGGAGATGAGACTTTCAGTGTTTCAGCTCTATATCAGTGGGATAGATTGTAATTTAGTATTTCCAGCATATTGACAAACTGAGAACTTCCTCAGCTTCAAACCATAAATGAGCAGTCTGTTGACATATCAGCATTTTTCTTTCAAACTGAGAGGGACCGACAGTCTGAGGGACGGATTGAGGGGTCATACGTTGTGTCTGCTCGAGGGAGCAAATGCCAACTTTCTTAATCCGAAGAAACCTGATGGAACATCTCCTGACACAGTGTTCTGCCAAGCTCAGAAAGTCTTTCTGAAGACTTTGTCTTGGCTTCAGGACATAGTTTAAAGTCAGTTGACCTTGGCGCTGCAGACATGAGAACACCCTGAAGCTCTAGGCTAAACACGCATTCTCGTGGTTTCAGCATCACAGGCACTCACGTCTCTGGGGGGATCTTCATCTGAGCCTGAGCTGCAACCCAAAGGCAAAATAATCCCACAATCCTCAGGAGCTTCCTCGTTCCCAAAGTCCTGCCCTCCATCCTGCTTCCCTGAAGCCCAGGCATGGATTTGCTTTCAGCGCCGACCCTCAAAAGACGAACAGGACGAAGCCCCTTCTACTGCAGTCCGTCATGGCGGTGGTGTTCGGCGAGGTCGAGGTCTCCTGACTTCCAAAGCTCTCCATCAGGTGCTGAGGTCCTCCTGCTGTCTCTTGCTTCTTCACTACAGCTGTTCGTCCTCAGTGTGTCGTTCACAAGCAGCATTCAGCCGTTCATCCTGGTTCACTTTCAGACTTCCCGGTCGTCCAAATGGCAGAGACACAATATGCAAAGAGCCTCCAGAAAGTCAAACCTGCGGACTCTCCAGGTAACTTTTTGCTGGTTGTAGACGTTTGAGGAGGCGAAAGCAGAATGTCTGCGGCAGAGTTTTTGCAACAGCTCGCCTCCACTGTCACCCAATTTACGATGTAATCCACTTGGATTAAAAACTGCTCTTCCCCATGGAAGCTAGAGGGAGGGGGCAGAGGGGGAGGGGGCAGAGGATTGGATGAGGGCTCCGTTTTATCTAAGAGGATTAGAGTAATTTCTGGAGACAGACTCTCTGACAACCAATCACTGCTGGTGGAAGAGAAAAAAAACCTGGGGCTTCATTTTAGCTACTGAGTGAGAGAGTGAGAGAGTGAGATTTTTAATTTTTTCTATTTTTAAATAAACCTGTATTTATCATTTCAAAAACATATGTCATTTTTTTTCACTGGTAAAAAAACAGTTTACAAAGCCAGTTCAGAGTAAAAGAAACATTTCCTGTCAAATAAAAGGCTGAACTCCAGTCCTCCTCCACCACAGAGCAGATGGTGTTCTTATAACACCACCTCTTATTAAAACTCTTCAAGTGCTTCATTTCTTGAAAAAAATTTAAATCCACCCAGACCCGGGCCCTCACCAAAGATAAAAACTTACTGGTCCTGGTCCTGGTCCACCCCCTGCTGAGCCTTGTGTCTCCTGCTCAGAGACATCGCCATCTTTGCTTCACCCAATAGGAAGTTCAGCAGGAGGTACTTCTTGGCCTCAATCCTCCTGTACCCAGCCCCAAAGACAAATACCTGCTCTGACCAAGTTTCGCCAGAACAAGAGAATAACATTTTTAAAACAGTCAACAAAGCTGAGTCTTTGACATTTTAAAAAGCAATGGACAATCGTCTCTTCTTCGTCACAGAAAGGACACAACACAAGGTCCCCCCCCTGTGAGACAGCTGTGGCTGGATCCAGGTCCATCCAGACAATCAGGCACTGACTCTCTCCACCAGACCTTCCCAGTTCTTTGTTTGGAAGTCGTTGGTCCCTAGAAAGACGCCAAGACACTTCACCCCCTCAGGGCTCCACTGCAGCCCAGCAGGTGGAGTTGGCTGCTGGTTGTTCCAATGCTCCAGGAGGAGCCCTTCACACTTGGTCCAGTTCACCTTGGCTGAGGAGAACTTCGGATATGAGGTGAGTTTACTTTGCAGGGTCTGGATGTCTGTTCTGTGGGTAATAAAAATGGTGATGTCATCAGCATAAGCTGATAACACAACAGTTGTCCCACTTCCTGGGATTGGTCGTCCTGGCAGACTGCTCCTGAGTTGAGCCAAGAGGGGCTCAATGGCGATGCTGTACAGCATCCTGGACAGAGGACAGTCCTGTCTGGTCCCTCTCTGAACAGGGACCGGTCGGCTCAGCCCCCCCCCCCCCCCCACCCCCCCCACCCCCCCCCCCCCCCCCCCACCCCAAATTTCATCAGTACAGTGGCTCCTGTGTAGTGATTTAATCTATGAAATAAACTTCTTCCCAAAACCAAAAGAACAAAGTGTTTTAAATAGATAAAGATGATCAACTCTATCAAAAGCTGTCTCCTGGTCAATGGAGGACAGTCCTACTTTAATAATTTAATAATGTCTCTCATCAAGAACATATTGTCCATGATGCTTCGTTCTGGAACGCAGTATGTTTGTCCCACTGTGATGATGGTGTCCAGACAGTCTTTCAGTCCGATGCATCTGGCTATTATTTTATAGTCTGTGCAGAGGAGTGAGACGGGCCTCCAGTTCCTCAGCAGGCCCAGATCTCCTTTTTTGGGTAGCAGGGTCAGGACGGCCCTCGTGCAGCTCAAAGGCAGCGGTCCAGTGCCCAAACAGTAGTTCAGGACCTGAAACAGGTCTTCCTCCAGCAGAGTCCAGAAACTGCTCTAGAACTCTGTAGGGAGGCCATTGATCCCGGGAGACCGTCCAGAGCTGAGCTGCTGGAGCGCCGTGGACATGTCTTCAAAGGAGAAGCTGGACTCCAGCGAGGCTGAGATGGACTCCTCCAGCCGTGGGAGCCCCTCCAGGAACTAGGCCCCTCCAGGATCTGGGCCCCTCCAGGACCTGGGCCCCTGCAGAACCTGGAACTCTCCAAGATCAGGGCCACGTTGCCAGGGTCACAGGTCTCTATGCTGAACAGGTCTCAGTAGAAGCTGAAGGCCCGCTTCCTCATCTCAGAAGGGTCTCTTGTTCTTACTCCAGTGCTGTTTAAGGTGTGTCATCATATTATTGTTTAGTTTTTTTTCCTCTAATTTGAAGAAGTAGCGGGTCGGAGCATCAATTTCTTTAATTGAGGTGATTTGGTTTTTGATCAAAGCCCCTTTAGCTTTTGTGTTTAGGAAAGTGTTTAAAGCTTTCTTCCTGTCATGTAATGTTCTATCGCTCTCTGTTCCTTTACTGATTTCTTCTTCCAATGTACTAATTTCCTTTTCTAGCCGATGGAGATGGTTTTATGTGTTTGTGTCCTGTGTGCAGTGTACTGCTTGCAGAAAAGGTGAATTTGGGTTTTCCCCACCTCCCACCATTTGGCCAAACTCACAAAGTCCAGTTTCCTCCGCCTCCACTGAGTCCAGAAGACGTCCAAAGCCTGAGAGAAGGACGTGTCCTGTATGAGCTGGATGTTAAAAGTCCAATATGGAGGTGGGTGTGGGCGTGGCTGCAATGAGAGATCTGTGACCAGTAGATGGTCAGAAAAACCTATAGGTGTGATGGTGGACTGGACCAGACGGTTAGTTTGTGTTTTCTTATGTAAATCTGGTCCAGTCTGGCTGCTCAGACTCTGCTGTCTGTGGTCTTTACCCAGGTGTACTACCTGTCTGACTGTAGGGTGAAGGGTCCTCCAGGTGTACTACCTGTCTGACTGTAGGGTGAAGGGTCCTCCAGGTGTATTACTTGTCTAACTGTAGGGTGAAGGGTCTTCCAGGTGTATTACCTCCACCGCCCGCTGCCTACAGCTTCCTCCAACTCCTGCTGCCTACGGCCTCCTCCAACTCCTGCTGCTGACAGCCTCCTCCACTTCCTGCTGCCTACAGCCTCCTCCTCCACCTCCTGCCTACAGCCTCCTCCACCTCCCGCTGCCTACAGCCTCCTCCACCTCCTGCTGCTGACAGCCTCCTCCACTTCCTGCTGCCTACAGCCTCCTCCTCCACCTCCTGCCTACAGCCTCCTCCAACTCCTGCTGCTGACAGCCTCCTCCACCTCCTGCCTACAGCCTCCTCCACCTCCTGCTGCCTACGGCCTCCTCCACCTCCTCCAACTCCTGCTGCTGACATGCTCCTCCACCTCCTGCCTACAGCCTCCTCCACCTCCTGCCAGAGCGGAGCCAGAGGGGAGCCAGACTGTGGTCAGAGGGGGGTCAGAGGGGGATCTGAGGCGTCATCAGCTGGGGGCGGAGCTATCACTGGAGTTATCTCTACCTACGAGGAGGAAGAGACGCTGAACCGGCTTTCTGAACTCTACAGTGAACACTGTACAAAAAATGAAAATAATGTGTGGGAACGATATAATAAGTTGTTCCCTGAAGTTAATAATAGGAGGGAAGGAGATAATTTAATCCGCGATGGCGGAGCCGCGGCTCTCGAGGTGCAGAGTTCCTCCTGTCAGTCAGCTGGTGGATCTAGAATCTAGAATCAGTTGTTTTCAGGCTTTTCATGGTGACGTCATTGTAACTTTGAAAAACATGCAACAGGTGAAACAGAGTGGCTTCGTACAAGTTGCAAGAACTTGGAGCGAGAAATGCATCACATTAATGCTGATGATTTAGAGTTGGAGATTGTGGCAGGTGAGGTGATGAAGCCCTGATGTGAATCAGGTGTGCTGCCTCACCTGTCTCTCCATAAAGGAGGAGCCACCTGGAGACACAGAGACACGGGCAGAAGACAATGGGTACGTCCAGGAAGTCCCTCCTACCTCCTTATCTATGGACTTTACCTAAACCCCTGGATGACATCACAGGGTTTAGTGAAAGGTGTTAGGAGACTTCCTAAAGGAGTTAGTGAAAGGTGTTAGGAGGCTTCCTAAAGGAGTTAGTGAAAGGTGTTAGGAAGCTTCCTAAAGGAGTTAGTAAAGGAGATCACGGTGGTGAGGCAGTCAGACTTTCACTTAGTGACGTCATAATAATGCGACGGCGGCTCTAGTTAGTGACGTCTGCCATGGTGGGGAAAGAACTACAAGTTTCTGAAATGAACTACAAAAAGTTAATCTGGGTTCTAGATGATTTCACGTTGTTCTAGGCAGATTATTGCTTTGGTAACTTACATGATCTGCTCCTTTTTCAGTCATCCTGAGTTTCCCTGAACGCTCCGATGAGCGGGTTCCTTTAAATGTTGTCGCCGCAAGGAATTGTGGGGGAACATGATCTGGTCTCCATCAGTGGTTCCTAGGCTGAAGGAGGTTCTAAAGGAGGCATCAGTGGTTCCTTGGCTAAAGGAGGTTCTAAAGGAAGCATCAGTGGTTCCTAGGCTAAAGGAGGTTCTAAAGGAAGCAACAAGCCTCTTTTCCTTTGCTTATTGAGAATTCAGACAGTCCTTATCAGGGCCGCCACACAAAACTTCCGGGGTGAAGGAGAAGTGTTAGAGAAGGAGACAGGAGGGACAATTTGGACGAACCCACAGACACAGAACGAGAGCCTGGAAGAGGCTGTGTGTCAGTTTAATAAAAAGTAATGGTTCTGGAAAGTTCTGACTCCATGACTCGGTAGGGGAACCTGGCGGTGACAAGCCCTAATGTCACAGAGATCAATTCTGATGTCTCCACGTCCCCTGACCACACCTCCACCTGCCCAAAGGACATTTGAAACTACATTTACAGTGAGGACCTTGTGGATCCATACAGAATCGTAGCACTGCGTCTCCTCTGGACTCCTCTGGTCTCTGTTGCCTCTGGTGAGGGGAGCTTTTCTGCTTTGAAGCTCATCAAAACCTATTTGAGGTCAACGTGAGCCAGGAGAGGCTCACAGGAGAGTCTCACAGGAGAGGCTCACAGGAGAGGCTCAAAGGAAAGGCTCACAGGAGAGGCTCAAAGGAGAGGCTCACAGGAGGGGCTCACAGGAGAGGCTCACAGGAGAGGGGCTCACAGGAAAGGCTCACAGGAGAGGCTCAAAGGAGGGGCTCACAGGAGAGTCTCACAGGAGAGGCTCACAGGAGAGGGGCTCACAGGAAAGGCTCAAAGGAAAGGCTCACAGGAGAGGCTCACAGGAGAGGCTCACAGGAGAGTCTCACAGGAGAGGCTCACAGGAGAGGGGCTCACAGGAAAGGCTCACAGGAGAGGCTCAAATGAGGGGCTCACAGGAGAGGCTCACAGTATGAGCACTGATTTCCACAGAGATGTTCGGAGCTCCTCAGATATGGAAGATATTGTGTCTGCATTTGCAGAAGCCAAGGCCACAAGCAGCAGTTTTAAGAAAAGAACATTGCAGTCCAAGTGGACTATGGATGTAAGACCGAGGTGTCTCAGTTCTTACTCTCCACTTCAATTCCTTGTTTTGTTGTTGTTTTTTTGCTTAGTTGCATTTTTATCATAGTTAAAATTTGGCACGTTTCAGTGTTTGTTTTTCTGGCATTTATATATTGTGTGTAAAGTTTGCATTCAGTTTAGATAGTATTGTTATTCATTATTTATTTCATATGTTAATTATTAAAGTATTTCTTTACTGATCCTTCGTCATGAACTGAATTCATCATCATTCTGGAGCCGGGAGGCCCCATAGTCCTTCTTGCCTCGGGCCCCCAGGGGGTCTAGAAACACCCCTGCTGCAAGTCCTCACACTATAACAGAAAGTTCCACTGCATGTGTTCAGAATCCGTCGCATAAAATGGTATAATCCATTGTATAAAATTGTATATATTTATTCTGAAGTGAGATTTGAACAGATATTCGGTTTCAAATCATAAATATCAAAATAATTAGTTTCACTTTGTCAAATTCAATTGATCATTGCCCATAGGTGTTTTTGTTCACCATATCTCCTTAGATAAAGATCAATAACTAATTATCAAACGATAAGTTAGGTAATAAGTCGATTATTCAGCTGATCGTTCAGTGATTTTAACAGAAGCGCTGAAGGAGTCCCGTTAAACCTGCACAATCTTGACTAACGTCTCCCTCTAGTGGCCAAACTTGTACATTACATCCTGCTGCAGCTTGAGTCTCCAGTTTCACTCCATTTGATTAAAACTAGAAACGAACTGATAAAGTGTGTTTCTCCTGCAGGACAAGTCTGTCTCCTCCTGCAGGACCAGTCTGTCTCATCCTGCAGGACCAGTCTGTCTCCTCCTGCAGGACCAGTCTGTCTCATCCTGCAGGACCAGTCTAATCCTGCAGGTCCAGTCTGTCTCATCCTGCACGACCAGTCTCACCCTGCAGGACCAGTCTGTCTCATCAAGCAGGACCAGTCTAATCCTGCAGGGCCAGTCTAATCCTGCAGGACCAGTCTGTCTCATCAAGCAGGACCAGTCTGTCTCACCCTGCAGTGCCATTCTAATCCTGCAGGACCAGTCTTCTCATCAAGCAGGACCTGTCTCATCCTGCACTACCAGTCTCACCCTGCAGGACAAGTCTGTCTCATCAAGCAGGACCTGTCTCATCCCGCACGCCCAGTCTCATCCTGCTCCAACAGTCTCACCCTGCAGGACCAGTCTGTCTCTCCTGCAGTGCCATTCTAATCCTGCAGGACCAGTCTTCTCATCAAGCAGGACCTGTCTCATCCTGCACTACCAGTCTCACCCTGCAGGACAAGTCTGTCTCATCAAGCAGGACCTGTCTCATCCCGCACGCCCAGTCTCATCCTGCTCCAACAGTCTCACCCTGCAGGACCAGTCTGTCTCTCCTGCAGTGCCAGTCTTATCCTTAAGGACCAGTCTCATCCTGCAGGACTAGTCTGTCTCCTCCTGCAGGACCGGTTTGTCTCCTCCTGCAGGACCAGTCTGTCTCCTCCTGCAGGACCAGTCTGTCTCCTCCTGCAGTGCCAGTCTAATCCTGAAGGACCAGTCTCATCCTGCAGAACTAATCTGTCTCCTCCTGCAGGACCAGTTTGTCTCCTCCTGCAGGACCAATCTGTCTCCTCCTGTCTCAACTGGGTCTGCCTGGGTTCAGGCCAGCAGAAGTATGTCTGTGTGTCTGTCATCTCTGACACTGAGACCGGACCATTACCAGATTCTCCGTAACACCAAGACCACATGAAACCTGCTTCATCAGCCGCTTACAACACACACACACACACACACACACACACACACACACACACACACACACACACACACACACACACACACACACACACACACACACACACACACACACACACACACAGCGATTCTACATAACTGACACTTGAGTTGGGTGACATGACACGCGGTATGCTGGCTCTGGAGTTCGAAGCGTCCTCAGGTTCCTGCCAGCACACTGGGGGGGTCAAAGGTCATCTGCAGTGGTAGAACCTCCCTAGTTATCAAAGTGGCTTTACGCTGCTCTCACTTTCAGTGGTGGTCAGTCAGTCATGTGACCGCCACACGGCTTGACGTCAGCTGATGTTGGTGCTTCATTCATGAAATGGTTGTCTGGTGACGGACTGACCACGAGACCTCCTTGTTGCTAGAATAGAATAGAATAGAATAGAATAGAATAGAATAGAATAGAATAGAATAGAACAGAATAGAATAGAATAGAATAGAATAGAATAGAAATCTTTTTTTGAATGGTGAGTAAAGCTCCAGTTTGTATGTATTGAAGGATGAGTCGAGGCTGTTGTGACACTCTGTGGGAGAAAGTCACCAGATTGAGTCGGATCAATAAAACGACGCAGCTATGGGCAGTTATTGCCCCCGGAATTCAACATGGAGGTAATTGATGAGGAGTCAGTGTGAAGCTCTGTGTTGTTCTGCTTTCTGCTCCTCAACTTCCTCTCTGGTGTCTCAACACTGCAAACAGCTGTCGAGCCTTCAGAGTCCAGTTCATCATCCTGATCCTGTGTGTGTGTGTGTGTGTGTGTGTGTGTGTGTGTGTGTGTGTGTGTGTGTGTGTGTGTGTGTGTGTGTGTGTGTGTGTGTGTGTGTGTGTGTGTGTGTGTGTGTGTGTGTGTGTGTGTGTGTGTGTGTGTGCGTGTGTGTAGGCTTTAGTCCACCAAGAGAACAACAATGGGCGCATTGAGTCACTGCTGGATGGGGGATTGTAATGGTGGTGGATGGGGGGGGGGGGGTTCTGGATGGAGGATAGTAATGGTGGTGGATGGGGGGGGGGGGTTCTGGGGCAGGTGGGGGGGTTGTTATGTGCAGACACCCTGAGCCCTGCAGCTGTCGCCTGGCACGCTCCGGCCTCAGGGAGCCCGACAACTCACGTCAGTGCCGAGTGTCCCGCTGTGGCTGGCGGCAGGAGCTCTGTCAACGTGGGGACAACTGGAGGTGGGGCGGGTGGGGTGGGGGGGGGCGAGGTGGTGAGCCCCACCTCACCCCTGGGCTACATGTCAGGCAGCTGTTTACCCTCCAATGCCCCGTTAGGACGGAGCGTGTCGCTGGCCGGAGCGTCAAGCTGTTCGGATTGTTAACGCCACATTGGTTGTCAAACCAGCAGCTGTCGATCTCAGAGGTCCAAACACCTTCATCGTCCCTCATCATCCTCAGCAGTAAGGTGGAGAAGAAACTCTGTCTCTTCTCGTCCTCATCTTGATGTCCAAAACATGAACGGACATATTTCTAAACACGTTCATTATATAAAGACATAAACACATTTATTAAATACAAAGGCTCCTTTTGAGGAAAGTGCCAGAAAACACTGTTCTGTAACAGCATCAGTCAGAAAAGGCTCCGGTTGGATGAACCCAGACTGTCGTTGGATGAACCCAGACTGTTGTTGGATGAACCCAGACTGTCGTTGGATGAACCCAGACTGTCGTTGGATGAATCCAGACTGTCGTTGGATGAAACCAGACTCGTGTTGGATGAACCCAGACTGTCGTTGGATGAATCCAGACGGTCGTTGGATGAACCCAGACTGTCGTTGGATGAATCCAGACTGTCGTTGGATGAACCCAGACTGTCGTTGGATGAATCCAGACTGTCGTTGGATGAACCCAGACTGTCGTTGGATGAATCCAGACTGTCGTTGGATGAATCCAGACCGTTGTTGGATGAACCCAGACTGTTGTTGGATGAAACCAGACTCCCGTTGGATGAACCCAGACTGTCGTTGGATGAACCCAGACTGTCGTTGGATGAATCCAGACTGTTGTTGGATCCAGTGAAAATTGGAAGCATGTACAGTGATCACTAATCAGTAATCAATATTTGAGTCCATGGACTGTTTTGTACTTTTATTTGTAGATTTTTGTATTTCAGAATTTTACTTTCTATCTTGTTTCACTTTATTCTCGTTGTATTGTGCTCACTGCAGTTTGAGTTTTTATGTACATGAAGTACTTTGAGTACAAACTGGTCATTGTGAGTGTCTGTCTGTCTGTCTGTCTGTCTGTCTGTCTGACTGACTGACTGACTGACTGACTGACTAAACATTAGAACCAATTCTAAAATGAAGATAACATTTGTTAGAAGTGGTTCTAGAACCACCAGGACACACTCTATCCTCCCCTCTGGCAGACATCGTTTTAGAATGAAGATATAAATGTTACATCTGGTTCTAGAATGAAGATATGAAGGTTAGATGCAGTTTTAGAATTAGGATATAAATGTTTTTTGTGGTTCTAGAATGAAGATAGGGTTCTAGAATGAAGATATAAATGTTACATGTGGTTCTAGAATGAAGATATGAAGGTTAGATGTGGTTCCAGAATGAAGATATGAAGGTTAGGTGCGGTTCTAGAATGAAGATATGAAGGTTAGGTGCGGTTCTAGAATGAAGATATGAAGGTTAGATGTGGTTCTAGAATGAAGATATGAAGGTTAGGTGCGGTTCTAGAATGAAGATATGAAGGTTAGATGCGGTTCTAGAATGAAGATATGAAGGTTAGATGCGGTTCTAGAATGAAGATATGAAGGTTAGATGCGGTTCTAGAATGAAGATATGAAGGTTAGATGCGGTTCTAAAAGTTTCGGCTTCACACCGTCAAGTGAATCTCCAGTGTCCTCAGGTTTTGGCTTGCTCTGGATTCAAACCCTCTATGGAGCATGTGTTCTGATCTGGAGCTTCAGACACTTGTTCACTCAGATAGAACCGACAGGCCAGTCCAACCAGAACCACATCTGGTCCAACTGGTTGTCACTCATACGAGAAGAAGGGAAGGGAACGCTGAAAGCGTTGCTGCCAATGCTCTTCCCTCCACTCATGGCGTCACTGTCTTGTTGCAGTACTGGAACCGACATCTGTTTAATTCAGGATCCAGGACCGATCGATCGGTGCCAAATCACAAGATGAAGCTGCTCCTCGTCTTCCTCCTCGGTTTGCTTCCTTCTTGTTCTCTGTTCTCCTCAACAAGCCGCTCTCAGCTCACAGTAGGTTGATTCTTTATCTGCCGTCAGAACAACAGTTGCTGCTCGGCCTCTGGTCCTGAGTAAAGCCCCGAGCAGCTGTCGCCCCAGTTCTCCCTCAACACTTCTGGCAGAATCACGTCCAGCAGAATAAAAGCTGGACTTAGTTTGTAATGAGAAGGAAGTTTAATTGTCGGAGTCATATCTGAGACCAAAACCTTGGTACCAACGTGCCCAACCCAATGCTCCTGAACTGGAAATCCTTGCACTTCAAGGAACTTTTCGAAGTTCCCCAACAAACCACTGGAACAAAGAGTCGGGCGATCCACACTAAAATACCTGAGCGAGTACTTTGGTCCAAACAACACTACTGTGATCTCGGAGAGAAAGCAGGACAAACATTGGCAACATAAAACTGAGGAAAGCAAAAGAACAATTAATGCTCATAGGACAAAACCTAGAGTCCCACAGAGCAGTCCTCCATACCTCACAATGGAGACACTCAGGGTCAGTCTGTCCTCTCCTCAGTGGACTGGCCATTAGGATCAGTCTGCAGCTCTGGACTGAAGGAAGCAAGTACATCTTCAAACCCGGGACGATGGTCCCTCGTAACTTCAAGAAAACTACTTAGACCAGCCGTGATGGTGGTTCTTCAGCCCAGCAGGAAGGATGACGTCTGTAAAGGTTCTTTCTCTCAAGAATCCACTAACATAATAACAGACGCCTCCTATCGGCCATTTTGTCTGTTGAACACAGATTATAGGTGAGTCAACAAAATGCATCCAAGAGACTTGAAACTCAGCGCCCCCTACTGGTCAGAACAAACAGGTTTCTTAATAAATAGACCTGATTGACCAAAGCGTGTTGAGCTGAATGTTAGTATGACTGAAGTGTGTTGAGCTGGATGTTAGTATGACCGAAGTGTGTTGAGCTGGATGTTAGTATGCGTGAAGCGTGTTGAGCTGGATGTTAGTATGCGTGAAGCGTGTTGAGCTGGATGTTAGTATGACCGAAGCGTGTTGAGCTGGATGTTAATATGACTGAAGTGTGTTGAGCTAGATGTTTGTATGCGTGAAGCGTGTTGAGCTGGATGTTAGTGGCAGTAAAGCTGGGGGGCCTCTGTCACACCGGGTGGGGGGGGGGGGGGGGGGGGGGGGGGGGGGGGTTAGGTCGTACTGTGGAGGTGGGGGTGCTCCCTGGCTGCACTGCTACCTTGTGTGGTCACTTGTAAAGTAGTTTTGGTGGCGGCACGCGGCCCTGCCACTCGCCTGGCGTGTAAAAACACCTTGTTAAAGAGCCACACACACACACACACACACACACACACACACACACACACACACACACACACACACACACACACACACACACATGTTCTTTCACTTAAAGCGGTGCTTGATAGACAGATCAGCTGATCGAGCCCCAGATGCAGTTTCATTCACTTGTTAAACAGATGATGTTTCCTTCAGGTCTTCTTCTGTGCTGCTTTCATTTGATCCTGGGAGTGGCCTGAAACTGAGTGAGGTCCAGTCTGTCCCCCAGGAGACAGCTCATCCAGCAGTAGGTCCAGTCTGTCCACCAGAAGACATTTCATCCAGCAGTAGGTCCAGTCTGTCCACCAGAAGACATCTCATCCAGCAGTAGGTCCAGTCTGTCCACCAGAAGACCTTTCATCCAGCAGTAGGTCCAGTCTGTCCATCAGAAGACCTTTCATCCAGCTGTAGGTCCAGTCTGTCCACCAGAAGACCTTTCATCCAGCTGTAGGTCCAGTCTGTCCACCAGAAGACATTTCATCCAGCAGTAGGTCCAGTCTGTCCACCAGAAGACCTTTCATCCAGCAGTAGGTCCAGTCCGTCCACCAGTAGACCTTTCATCCAGCAGTAGGTCCAGTCCGTCCACCAGAAGACCTTTCATCCAGCAGTAGGTCCAGTCTGTCCACCAGAAGACATCTCATCCAGTAGATTACAAAGGAAGCAAGGCTCTTTGATGAAAGTAAGGCTGTTCTTGGTGATTGACTGGGAGTTTAAAGTAGCAGACACACTGTTAGTTTGGTGGATTCACCTCTGACAGTGGTCTTCAGCTCCAGGCCTGGAGGGACGGTGTCCTGCAGGATTCAGGTTCCTTCCAGTTTCAGCACACCTGAATTGTTATTGGGCTTTTTGACAAACTTGATGATGACATCATCATTAGATGGAGGTGTGCTGAAGCTGGGGAGCTAAAACGTGCAGGACACCGGCACTCCAGGCCTGGAACTCAAGACCCCTGAGCTACAACATGTCTGCTGAAGTCATGGGACTGAAAACCCTACACATGGAGAACATGCAAACTCTGCACAGCATGGCTGGCCTGCACACACACACACACACACACACACACACACACACACACACACACACACACACACACACACACACACACACACACACACACACACACACACACACACACACACACACACACACACACACACACACACACACACACACACACAGGTCAGAGGTCATTTCCACCAGAACAAACTCGGCTTGTGACAAACAGCCGGCCTCCCGCCTCTTCAGACGATCAGTAAAAGTATTTGAACTCAACACAATCCAGCAGTTGAGCAGCCTGAGCTGCAGCTCAACACGAGAGAAACCCTCTGTGGTGTCCTGTTACCCTGCAGCCTCTGGCTGTACAGTCTTCCTGTGGAAATCAATGTCCTGTGTCTCTGTGGAGGAAAAGATCCAGGCTCAACCTCCAACTTAAACTGAGCTCAACCTCCAACTCAAACTCAGCTCAACTTCCAACTCCAATTAAGCTCAACCTTCAAATCAAACTGAGCTCAACCTCCAACTTTAAACTGAGCTCAACCTCTAACTTAAACCGAGCTCAACCTCTAACTTAAACTGAGTCTGCTGGCTGCAGCCACAGCACTTCATCCCTCCTCCTCCAGACTGCCGACGATCAGCCGACGTCTCCAAAGCCTTGAAGGTGAGACCAGGACCCGGGACCCAGGACTGACTGGAAACCAGTGACTGGGGATCCTGGTGCTCTTCACCCAGAACCTCTCAATTCAGGCATCAGTGTGTTTTTAACAACCTATTGACACGCACCTCAGTAATATTAACTGCATTTCTATTTTAAATGTATTCTTTAGGTACTGCGACATTTCAGATTCCACCGTGAGGGAACCCGATTCCACCGTGAGGGAACCCGATTCCACCGTGAGGGAACATGATTCCACTGTCAGGGAACATAATTACACTGTGAGGGAACATGATTCCACTGTGAGGGAACCCGATTCCACTGTGAGGGAACATGATTCCACTGTCAGGGAACATAATTCTACCGTGAGGGAACATGATTCCACTGTCACGGAACATGATTCCACTGTGAGGGAACCCGATTCCACCGTGAGGGAACATGATTCCACTGTCAGGGAACATAATTCCACCGTGAGGGAACATGATTCCATTGTCAGGGAACCCGATTCCACCGTGAGGGAACATGATTCCACTGTCAGGGAACATAATTCCACCGTGAGGGAACATGATTCCACAGTCAGGGAACATGTGGTAAAACTCAAGCACTTATACCCAGTGTCTCTTCTCCTCTCCGCTCCCTCCATCTATCAACTGTCAACACAGCAAACTGAAAATCACCATCGACAGGGACAATGACTTCCATATTCACACTGATCGGGACATTTTCGCTCTAATCTGATTACGTAATTAATAGCAGATATGATTCGAAAAGCCTTGTGCCACGCCCCCATTGGGGTTTTCCTCGTGCAGGGACCTGCACGTTTTGTAACACACCCTTAAAGTTGGTGCTGACAAGTTGTCAGCCAGCTACATCATGTGATCAGTGGCTGAAGCTAATGTTTACATATGTTCTTTACATAAGTGCTTTTTGTGCAAAAACGAATCCCTTATGATGTCCATACACTCTAAAGAGAGTTATGGTGGCCAAATCTTCGCTCAAAAGGAAATGTTGAATTGTACTCCTGCTTTTGCTCTCAGGCAACATTGAACCCAACCCAGGGCCCCCTCTTAAATACACTGATACCCCTGAAGATTTCAGAGGTAGGTCTGGGCTCGGTATAACGCAGCTTAATGTTAGAAGCTTATTGACCAAATTAGAGCAAATCAAAACATGGATTCAGTCCACAAGCACAGATACGCTTGTGCTCTCTGAAACCTGGCTAAATAAATCAGTTTCGGACGATGACATCCACATCTCAGGTTAGAATGTTTCCTGATGTGGCCGCCCCAAAAAAGGAGGAGGGGTTGCCATCTACGTCAAAAAGTAAGTTTCATGCAACTTTGCTGTCCTCCCTGTCAACACAGAAACTTGACTTTTCCCAATGGCCAGGCCCTCACACTTATGGGCTGTTCCAGACCCCCCCCCCCCCCCCCCCCCCCCTGCATGCAGTCATGTGATGGGAGTAATTTCAAATTAATTTGTCTTAGTCGGGGACTTAAATCTGGACTGGTTGACTCCAACTTCGGGCAACCTGAAGTCTGTTTGTGACTCTAAATCTGGTCCAATGAATCGACGGCCCCACTCGGCCTAACATTCATCAACCCAACAGATCATCTTTAATTGACCTCATTTTAACTAATGCTCCTCATAAATATACTGACATTGGCGTTTTCGCAAATGACCTGAGCGATCACTGTGTTGTTGCTGCAACTAGAAATGTGAAGTTGCCAAAAATCAAACCTCGAAAATTGACGAAAGGAAATATGAAGCATTTCAATGATCGAGCTTTTATTCATGGTTTGTCTCGTATCAACTGGTCCAGATTGTCTCTTTTTGATGACATAGAATCGGCACGGCAATACTTTTCTGATGAGTTCATTAGGCTCATGAACAAACATGCCCCCTGGAGTACATGCAGGCTAAAGGGACGAGACAATCCGTGGCGCTCGCCGGGGGAGACGGAGGCTGTTCTTAAAGACGGGGGTGCTGACTGGTGGGGGGCAAGAAAAAGCAAAACCGACCATGATTGGCTCCATTTTAGAACGCGTAGAAACAAATGCACCTTTTTAATAAAACAAGCTGAATCTGAATTTTATCTTTCTGAAATGACCCAAAAATTGGAATGATCCCAGAAAAGTTTGGAAAACCGTCAAATCTTTAAATGAGCCAGTAGAATCATGCCAACCTCCAAACCATTTAATCAGAAATGGACAAAATGTCCCTGATAGAGCGTCCATGACGGGTTGCTGTATGAGCACTTTAGCTCAGCAGGTTCTCTGTTTGAAACAAACAACCCCATCTCGGCCGGTGCAGAACCCTGATTCCCTTGAACCATGCAATGATCTTAATGAGCCTACATTTAATTTGAGCCCAATTACAGTGCTGGAGGTTCGCAGTGCACTTACAAATCTGGACACCAGGAAAAGCAGCCGGTCCAGATGAGTCGGATCCCTTATTTCTGGAGCCGGCTGCTGATTTTATTGCCGAAAACTTTATCCATCATTCTTAGTCTAAAGTCTTTGGACCAACAAAATTCCTACAGTGTGGAAAAAGGCCTTTGTACTGCTTCTTCTGAAAGGAGGAAATCCCTCTGAGGTGAACAATTACTGACCTAATTCTGAACTGTGCACTGTGGCTAAGTATTTTATTTTAAATAAGTATTAAGTATTTCGCATTTTAAATAATTTTCAATCTGGTTTTAGAAAGCGGCACGGCACGGCCACAGCCACTTTAAAAGTTTTAAATGATTTAATTTCTGCTCTGGATGTCAAGAATTATGGTACCGCACTTTTTATTGACCTGTCAAAGGCTTTTGACCCTGTGGATCACTCTCTTTTAGTTCAAACTTAGGAAGGTTGGCATCTCAGAGCAAGCGGGCGGCTGGTTCATCTACTACCTGTCAAACAGATGCCAGTCCGTTCAAATGAGCGGCTCAATTTCCCCATTTTCTGAGGTCACCTAAGGTGTTCCACAGGGCTCGGTCCTTGGACCCATTTTATTTTCTATTTTTGTGAATGATCTGTGCAATAATTTACCAAACGCGTCATACCACTTTTATGCTGATGATGCTATTATTTACTGTCGTTCTTCGTCTCTGATTCAGGCGTTTGGGTTTTTACAATCTGCTTTTCATACTGTCCAATCTTTCTGCACAATTTGAAGCTTGTCTTGAACGCAGAGAAAACAAAAGTGATGGTCTTTAGTCTTTGTAAACTAGCAGACAGTCTCCCACTAACTACCACTCAGGGTAAACAAATAGGATGTGTCAGTAGTTAGAAGTATCTCGGTTCTGTTCTCGACCCAGAGCTTTCTTTCAAGGAGCACATTGCAATTTTAGTTCGTAAACTTCGGATCAAGATTTGATTTGATTTTGGGAATAGATCATGTTTCACCCTACGTGCTCGAAACCGTCTTGTATCGGAAACGTTTTTACCCCTTATTGATTATGGCGACGTCCTTTATATGAACGCTTTATTGAAAAGTCTGCAGTCTATGAATACAGCGGATCACTGGGCCTTGAGGTTTGCGACCGGTTGTGGTGGTCTCACTCACCAGTGTGAACTGAACCAGAGCTGGGTGGCTTCAGTCAGAGCGAGGAGGTTTTCACACTGGATGATTATCATCAACAAGACTCTTCTTGGCTTGGTTCCTTCTCATCTTAGTGTTCTTCTCCAGAGAACCAACAGCCCGTATTCTATTCTCTCCAATGACATTCTTCATCTCCATGTTCCTCGTGTTCGCACTGAGCTGGGAAAGCCAGCTTTAGTTTCTCTGCCCCCTCTCCTGGAACAACCTCCAAACTGAAACTAAAATGTCTGAACTGGTTTCCTTGAATCACTTCCGATCATTATTACTCTCCAAAGAGCGAGGATCCATAAATCAGTGCTGGTGTTCTTAAAGTTTTCTACTGTTGATGAATATGCCTTGTTAACATTTTTACTGTTTAATAATCGTCTTAAAATTTTATTGCACTCTATTCTATTATTATTTACCTTACAACCTGCGTTTATCATCTAAATTTTGTTTATGGATGTCTGCACTATCGCACTTTAACTATTGTATTATGTTAATTCAGTTTTATTGGTCATAAATCTGTTGACGTGTTGTGTGCTGTGGACCTCCTGGGCAGGTCACCTTGTAAACGAGATCTCCATCTCAATGGGTGTTTACTTTTACGAGTTAAATAAAGGTTAATGAAATGAATAATTCCACCGTAAGGGAACATGATTCCACTGTCAGGGAACAAAATTCCACCGCGAGGAAACATAATTCCATCAGCAACGAACATGATTCCACTGTGAGGGAACAAAATTCCACCATCAAGGTACATAATTCCACCGTCAGGGAACATGATTCCACTGTCAGGGAACATGATTGTATCATCAGGGAACATGATTCCACCGTGAGGAAACATGATTGTATCATCGGGGAACATAATTCCACCGTCAGGGAACATGATTCCACCGTCAGAAAACATTAGTGTGTTTTCACTGTGGTCAAGCTGCACATGTCTTTGGCAATGAGAACATGGTCAAACTCTTGAAGTATCTCGCTAGAACCTTTGCCAACAACGTGATTTGGCTCCGTCAGGAGATTGTCAGAAGTTGGCATTGAAACTCTGGACATTCTTCACAGGCCAAAAGAGGTTTAGAGTTTCAGTGCTTTCGTGGTTTCACGGTCATGGTCTGGATGCTGATCGTTCAGTATTGGAACAATATAGAAGGAGAAACTGGAAGGTGGAGACAAAAACATAAAAGAAGTGGCAGGCGAAGTACTTCAGGAGGAGTCACAATTTATGATGCCAGTGACGAATTACAAACCATTTGATGTTGGACTGTTGTTTGTTTCAGTGTGTAGTCTATGTTCAGGAGCACTGAATCCACAGTGAATCTGCAGACTTCTCCATCTGGATGAAATGCAGTCTGTTTCTTTTGGAGACATGATGGTGCTGAACAAACTGAAGGCTCTAATGGACCACAGACACTTGCTACACAGCCTCCTGATCAACACACTGAACAAACTGAAGGCTCTAATGGACCACAGACACTCTCTACACAGCCTCCTGATCAACACACTGAACAAACTGAAGGCTCTAATGGACCACAGACACTCGCTACACAGCCTCCTGATCAACACACTGAACAAACTGAAGAGAAAGTAAGTGAACAGAGATTTCATAAAGCCAAGATTTAGGACAAAATTAAGGTAACGCTGCATTTCTGTAAAAGAGATCAATTTATTTAAATAATGTAGAGAAGAAATCAAAAGAATCTAAATTACACGGAAGACTTAAAAGTAATTTGAGCAAGAAAATTATTCAAATACCCCGAAATAAAGTAGTAACATCATGTTTTGATGAGAGAACGATGAGATAAGAGTGAGATAAGAGTGAGATAAGAGTAACTTAGAGCGAGATAAGGTGAGATAGAGTGAGAGAGTGATATAAGCGGGGGATAGAGTAAACTAAAGTGAAATAGTGAGATAGAGTGAAATAGAGTGAGCCAGAGTGGAATAGAGTGAGCTAAGAGTGAGACCGAATTAGATAAGAATGACTCGGAGTGCTATAAAAGTGAGGCAGGAAGAATGAGGTGATAGTGAGACAGAGTGAGATAAGAGTGGGAAAGAGTGGGATTATGGTGAGATAAGAGATAGAAAGAGTGAGACATTAGCCCCGTTTCCGACGCACAGAAAGTGCAGGGACGGAGCAGTACGGCAAAGCTCACCAGAGCCCAATATGACGCGACGCGACTCAACGTGACGCCAACATAAAGAAATATTGAGGGTTTGTAGCAAATCACTGACCAATCAGCAAACGGCTCCTCAAAACTGGACCTGTTGTTTCGGAAAAGCCTCAAACTTCGGAGAGGTTATTACCCGAAATTCCCACATTTTTGCGTTGGAAACCCGGACCATACCGGACCGTACCGGACCATACCACTCCATTCCTGCACTTTTTTGTGCAGCAGAAACGGGGCCTTCGGTGAGATAGAGTGAGATAACAGTGAGATAGAGTGATACAGATTGATATTAGAGTGAATTAGAGTGATATTAGAGTGAGGTGTAGTGATATTAGCATGAAATAGTGATACATAGTGATCTTAGAGTGAGACAACAGTGAGATAGAGTGATATTAGAGTGAGATAACAGTGAGATATTGTGATACAGAGTGATATCAGAGTGAAATAGAGTGATGAGTAATATTAGAGTGAGATGCAGTGAGATAACAGTGAGTCGGAGTGATATTGAAGTGAGATAAAAGTGAGAAACAGTGATAAAAGCGTGAGATAGGGTGATATAAGAGTGAGACGGGGTGATACAAGAGAGCGGGGTGAGATAAAAGTGAGATAGGATGAGATAAGAGTGAGAAATGGTGAGATAAGTGTGAGGCAGAGTGAGACATGGTGAGATAAGAGTGAGCTCGAGTTGATCACACTTTATCATCATTCTTTTGATTGTTAGTCTGTTACAAAGATTACTAGAGTTCATTCTCCGGAGCCCCGGAGTGGACATAGAGGAAAACATTTATAAAACTATATATAAAACGCATGGGAATGAGATAATGATTAGTAACCTCAGATTAATAACCGGAGACACAGAGTTACTATCTCCTTCCCTCGTATTATATTTTTTCACCAATGTCGCCTCCATCCCGTCATATTTGCTGCTCTGCAGCTTTAAAAGCCTCGTTTCCATGGAGCACATTAGATCTTGGTGTTTTCTAACTAAACATGTGAAGTCCAGACGTGTTAAACTCACCTTGGTCCAGAAAGAGAAGATCTCATTCTCATGTCTCTCCTCTTTATCATTATTAATGATCTCGGGTCTTATTTTTCACCATTCCAACATTCCATAGTGACTTTCTGCTCCTTTCACTTTATTTCTGGACGTGTCTGAATCAAAAGCTTCAACATGGAGGAATGGAGGTGTAGAATGATAGAACGCTGCTCTACAGCCGTTTCCATGGTAACCTAGGTAAACTCTGATTAAAGTTCTCTTTCACATGAAGCCATTAAAAGGCTCATTTTACGTCTAAAAACTCCAAGTTTTCATTTACAGTAGTTTGTAGTTTGTTTAGTAGTTCCTGAGGAACCAAAAGTCTGGCTTCATTATAAAGAAGTTCTGTGGAGCGTCTCATAGCGGAGCGCCCCCTGCTGCCTCATGCAGACCTCTCCCTTCATCAATCCAGAGATGAAATGATCTGGTTCCCTCGCTTCATTAATTTGAGGGAACGACTTATTATCTCGTTCCCACGTTATAATTATTTTCCTCTCTGGCCACTCAGTCCACTTTCTAGATGGTTCTCTCGAGATGGTTCTCTCGAGATGGTTCTCTCTAGATGGTTCTCTCTGGTCAAATTGAAAAAGACGAAGAGGAACCATGAAGCCTCTGATCATCCAGCTCAATAAGATGACACCACAACGTTAAAGACAAAACACGGAAGCATGGAGACTTGGAAGTGGGTGGAGCCTAGAAGTGGGCGGAGCCTTGGAAGTGGGCGGAGCAGCATCAGGGACGCTAACCACTGTTGTTAACCTCAATGTTAACTTTGACGGCGACGTTAACTAACGGGATGACTAACCATGTTTTAAACAACGCATATTTAACGGTGGGTTAGCTAATGATGGGTTAAGGATGTAACCAGTGGTTAAAATAACCCCGTTTCTAACAACCGGGCCGAGCACTTTATTTCATTAGGCTTGTTTTAGTGTTTTAACGAACAAACTCAAGTAATTAACTGGAGCTATTTCTATTAAACCGCTTGGTAAGTGTTGTATCAGTAGTAGTAAATACTTTAAAAGCAATTAAACAAAGTAGATTTAATCAAATATATTAATTTCATCATACGAGGCACAATTCAATACTCTGTTTCAATGTACACACACACACACACACACACACACACACACACACACACACACACTCTCTCTCTGGTAATCCCTGGTGCAGCAGCAGCTTTAGAGTACTTCACGCTGCAGCTGTCCACTGCTGGAAGAATTGGGAAATTGTCTTGCACATGTTCAAGTGCAGGAACAAATGTTAGTGAAGTGAAAACACACACATGCCTCCGTACACACACACACACACACACACACACACACACACACACACACACACACACACACACACACACACACACACACACACACACACTTCCACATACATACAGTACAAACATTAACCCTGTGGAAGAGTTTACTGCTCCAGTGAAACTCGAGCAGCTCATAGAAGTTCTTCCTAATCCCGGGGCAGGAACCTTAATCCTGTAGTGTGGAACATTCAGTGGCATCTAATGGTGCACATTGTTGTTTACTGCTCTTCATGGTGCAGATTGTTGTTTACTGCTCTTCATGGTGCACATTGTTGTTTACTGCTCTTCATGGTGTAGATTGTTGTTTACTCCTCTTCATGGTGTAGATTGTTGTTTACTCCTCTTCATGGTGCAGATTGTTGTTTACTGCTCTTCATGGTGTAGATTGTTGTTTACTCCTCTTCATGGTGTAGATTGTTGTTTACTCCTCTTCATGGTGCAGATTGTTGTTTACTGCTCTTCATGGTGCGAAGTGTTGTTTACTGCTCTTCATGGTGCACATTGTTGTTTACTGCCTTCATGGGGCAGATTGTTGTTTACTGCCTTCATGGTGCACATTGTTGTTTACTGCTCTTCATGTTGTTTACTGCTCTTCATGTTGTTTACTGCTCTTCATGGTGCAGATTGTTGTTTACTGCTCTTCATGGTGCACATTGTTGTTCACTGCCTTCATGGTGCAGATTGTTGTTTACTGCTCTTCATGGTGCAGATTGTTGTTTACTGCTCTTCATGTTGTTTACTCCTCTTCATGGTGCATATTGTTGTTTACTGCTCTTCATGTTGTTTACTGCTCTTCATGGTGCAGATTGTTGTTTACTGGTCTTCATGGTGCACATTGTTGTTTACTGCTCTTCATGTTGTTTACTGCTCTTCATGTTGTTTACTCCTCTTCATGGTGCACATTGTTGTTTACTGCTCTTCATAGTGCAGATTGTTGTTTACTGCTCTTCATGTTGTTTACTGCTCTTCATGGTGCAGATTGTTGTTTACTGCTCTTCATGGTGCAGACAGGAGCAGTAATTCTATTGTCTGTGTGGTCGAGAAAATCTGAATGGAGACGATGGATTAATGTGAAGAAACCCAGAGTGACAAACCTTCATATTGAAACTACACCTGCAACGGTGTGTGTGTGTGTGTGTGTGTGTGTGTGTGTGTGTGTGTGTGTGTGTGTGTGTGTGTGTGTGTGTGTGCGCGCGCGCGCACATTACATTCCCAGCATGTCCAGGGACTTACTGAGCATTAGTAGACACATTGACCAACATGCCAAGAGATACACACTAACTGACACACACTGACACACACTGACTGACACACATTGACTGACACACACTGACTGATACACACTAACTGACACACACTGACACACACTAACTGACACACACTGACTGATACACACTGACTGACACACTCTGACTGACACACACTGACTGATACACACTGACTGATACACACTAACTGACACACACTGACACACACTAACTGACACACACTGACTGACACACACTGACACACATTGATTGACACACACTAACTGACACACACTGACTGACACACACTGACACACACTGACTGACACACACTGACTGATACACACTAACTGACACACACTGACACACACTAACTGACACACACTGACTGATACACACTGACTGACACACTCTGACTGACACACACTGATTGACACACACTGACTGATACACACTGACTGACACACACTGACTGACACACATTGACTGACACACATTGACTGACACACACTGACTGACACACACTGACTGACACACACTGATTGACACACTGACACACACTGACTGACACACACTGATTGACACACATTGACTGATACACACTGACTGACACACACTGATTGACACACACTGATTGACACACACTGACTGATACACACTGACTGATATACACAGACACACACCGATTGACACACACTGATTGAGACACACTGACTGACACACACTAACTGATACAAATGTAAAAACATCCCCAGTGTTGTTTGATGAAGGGTGGAGGACGTTGACGATGGTGAGGCATTTTTACACTAGGATGTCTGTTTGGAGGCGATTCTCTGAGAAGCTCCACCCACTGGGCGACGCTCTCAGAAGCTCCACCCACTGGGCGACACTCAGACAAGCTTCATAATATGACTTTGTAATTAGAATGGCCTGACGTCACGACTTCCTGTCAAAGCTCCACCTGCTCAACTTGATCATGAGGATTCATTAAACTCATCCCGATGCAACTTCCTTGACAGGAGACATCCAGGGACTGGGACACACACCGAGGCCTTGCTGACACTCCGGAACAAAATAACCTCATGAAGCCATTCCTGACAGGCAACACCCAGGGAATAGAACACACACCGACACTCCGGACGAAAATAACCTCATGAAGCCATTCCTGAAAGAAGGAGGTCAAAGGACAGCAACAAGCTGTCAGTTAACAGAAACCTGAGAAGTCAATCAAACCTTCAGGGGAATATCCCAGAATATTCTTCAATCCTTCAATACTCCTCAATCCCAGAATACTCTTTAATCCCAGATAATTCCTGAAACCCAGAATACTCCTCAATCCCAGAATATTCCTGAAACCCAGAATACTCCTCAATCCCAGAATATTCCTCAAACCCAGAATATTCCTCAATCCTAGAAAACGCTTCAATCCAAGAATACTCTTCAATCCCAGAATATTCCTCAAACCCAGAATATTTTTCAATCCTATAATATTCCTCAATCCCAAAATACTTTTCAATCCTGGACTACTCCTCAATCCCAGAATACTTGACGCAAGAATACTCTGCAATCCCAGAATACTCAATCCCAGAATATTCCTCAATCCCAAAATACTCTTCAATCTTGGAGTACTCCTCAATCCCAGAATACTCCTCAAGCCGAACATGAAGGAATCGTCTTGTCAGCGTCTTCCTGTTGTTCAGGAGAGACTCTGGTCTTCACTGCGTTGGGCTCCTGCAAGCCGGTTCTCGAGAACACTGAAGCAGACTGGAGGTGTTTCCAGAGAACACTGAAGCAGACTGGAGGTGTTTCCAGAGAGCACTGAAGCAGACTGGAGGTGTTTCTAGAGAACACTGAAGCAGACTGGAGGTGTTTCCAGAGAACACTGAAGCAGACTGGAGGTGTTTCCAGAGAGCACTGAAGCAGACTGGAGGTGTTTCTAGAGAACACTGAAGCAGACTGGAGGTGTTTCCAGAGAGCACTGAAGCAGACTGGAGGTGTTTCTAGAGAACACTGAAGCAGACTGGAGGTCATAAACCCGATGGACACACCATTACATGGATCGATGACACGACTCGCGCTGTCAGACGTGAGTGCAGGAGAGCTGAGCGAAAGTGGAAGAAGGACAGGTTACGGGTGTCCTTCCAGATGTTGAGGAACAGCTGGCGTTCTTATCAGAGAACGGTGAAAACGGCTAAAAACAAATATTTTTCTGATATTATTGTTTCCAACTGTCACAATCCTCATGTTTTATTTAAAACTATAAACTCTGTTCTTAATGCTCCACAACCAGCCTGGAGAACTCCTCAGAGGTATGGGAGCTTCCAGAGAACTCCTCAGAGGTGTGTGAGCCTCCAGAGAACTCCCCAGAGGTGTGTGGGCCTCCAGAGAACTCCTCAGAGGTGTGTGGGAGCTTCCAGAGAACTCCTCAGAGGTGTGTGGGCCTCCAGAGAACTCCCCAGAGGTGTGTGAGCCTCCAGAGAACTCCTCAGAGGTGTGGGAGCTTCCAGAGAACTCCTCAGAGGTGTGTGGGCCTCCAGAGAACTCCTCAGAGGTGTGTGGGAGCTTCCAGAGAACTCCTCAGAGGTGTGTGGGCCTCCAGAGAACTCCCCAGAGGTATGGGAGCTTCCAGAGAACTCCTCAGAGGTGTGGGAGCTTCCAGAGAACTCCTCAGAGGTGTGTGGGCCTCCAGAGAACTCCCCAGAGGTGTGTGAGCCTCCAGAGAACTCCTCAGAGGTGTGGGAGCTTCCAGAGCTGCTTCACTAATAAGGTTGTGAACATTAGGACCCTCATTAGCAGTCCTGCCTATGTCCCCTCTACCTCTGTCTCATGCTCTGCTGATCTAGAGCAGTGTGAGGCGGTCAGCCAGCCTTATCTAACAGAGACCATTGGCCATATGAAGCCTGCTGGATCCCCAATGATCCAGTTTCACCTGGTCTTGTTAAAGAGCATCTTCCCACCTTGGCACCGTTTGTCCTCCGCATGTTAAACAGCAGTTTGGTGAATGGGAGTGTCCCTGGGACTTTTAAACATGCAGTGGTGACACCTTGGATTACAGAGCCTGGCTCAGACCCTCTGTGCTGTCAGATTCCAGGCCCGTCTCCAAGGCTCCTTTCCTTTCTAAGGTTCTGGAGAAAATAGTTTATCTTCAGCTAAAGTCCTTCTTGGATGAGCAGAACATTCCGGAGGTGTTTCAGTCTGGGTTTAGAACCTTCCCAGCACTGAGTCGCCACTGTTGAAGGTTCTTAATGAGCTCTTCCTGGCCACAGACTCTGGTTGCTATGTTGCTCTGGTTCTGTTGGACCTTCCAGCTGCCTTGGACACAGTAATAATTTGCTCTCAACTCCGCTCTCTCTCAAACACACGTCCACAAGTAAAGAAAGAAATAAATAAAGAGAGTGTATAAATTCATACACTCAAAGTGTGTGTTTTTTATGCTGCTATTGTTAATTCTATAAGCTGACGTAAACCACAGCATACATAAAAACTGACAGCGAGAAGGTTGTGGGTTCAAATCCAGCCGGGGCCTTTGTGTGTGAAGTCAGCATGTTCTCCCTGTGTGTGAGGGGGTTTCCTCCCAGAGTCCAACATCATTGTCTGGGGTGAAGAAGACCCTCCACCCCCCCCGATCCCCCCTGAGCACTGCTCTGTGTGGCTGCTACCAACAGTCAATTCTGAATATCTTAAAGATATTCATTTAATACCTTAAATATTCAAAACGATCCTATTAATTTGCCTTTGCAAGCAGGTGAAGGTGAAGCCAGTGATGTGCACCGTTCAGTTTTTTTTCTTTTCTTTGACTTAACGCTGTCGTCCAAAAACCCCATCAGCAAGTGACAAACAACCCCACCTGCTTCCACTTGGCGTCACTGCACAGAAGAATTGATCTGGCAATCCACTTTAATCTGGCTTTAGACAAACAGACAGAAAGTACAACAATGAGGCTCTTGAAGACTGTTCAGTCTGAGAAAGCCCCCGTCTCCCCGTCTCCCCGTCTCCCCACGCCCCAACAGAAAGACGGAGAGCAGCCTGAAACTGATCTGGCTTTGAACCCAAAACAAAATGAAAGCTAAACAAACGGCGGCCCTCTTCCCATGCTCCTCTCCATTCATAATCATCCCATAAGAAAATAACAAACCTATTAGTGCTGATCATGCACCATAAATATCAAACAATCGCCAGGCCCAGATGGGGAGGATTATCTGGCCTTAAAGTCATTACCATCACATCCTCTCCTTAAGCTTTCAATTCCCCGTCTCAGCTGCATTGTAATTCCACTGCACGGATCACTTTTCCATATGAAACGCCGCGTGAGCCGGGAGCTTATTGGTGCTGTTGTTTGGCCGTCGGGGGAAAGCGCCGTCCACTCAGCCAGATAACGTCAGGAGTGAATCTGATCCAGACTCCAGCAATGTGAAGACCGGCACCATCGGGTGGTCTGGTGGAGCTCTGGTGGAGCTCTGGTGGAGCTCTGGTGTGGTTCTGGTGGAGCTCTGGTGGAGCTTTGGTGGAGCTCTGGTGTGGTTCTGGTGTGGTTCTGGTGTGGTTCTGGTGAAGTTCTAGTGTGGTTCTGGTGGAGCGCTGGTAGAGCTTTGGTGGAGCTCTGGTGTGGTTCTGGTGTGGTTCTGGTGAAGTTCTAGTGTGGTTCTGGTGTGGTTCTGGTGTGGTTCTAGTGGAGCGCTGGTGGAGCTCTGATGTGGTCCTGGTGTGGTTCTGGTGGAGCTTTGGTGGGGTTCTGGTGGAGCTCTAGTGTGGTTCTGGTGCGGTTCTGGTGGAACTCTGGTAGAGCTTTGGTGGAGCTCTGGTGTGGTTCTGGTGTGGTTCTGATGGAGCTCTGGTGGAGCTCTGGTGGAGCTTTGGTGGAGCTCTGGTGTTGTTCTGGTGTGTTTCTGGTGGGGTTCTAGTGTGGTTCTGGTGGAGCGCTGGTGTGGTTCTGGTGTGGTTCTGGTGGAGCTCTGGTGGAGCTTTGGTGGAGCTCTGGTGTGGTTCTGGTGTGGTTCTGGTGTGGTTCTGGTGGAGAGCTGGTAGAGCTTTGGTGGAGCTCTGGTGTGGTTCTGGTGTGGTTCTGGTGTGGTTCTGGTGGAGCTCTGGTGGAGCTTTGGTGGAGCTCTGGTGTGGTTCTGGTGAAGTTCTAGTGTGGTTCTGGTGTGGTTCTGGTGGAGCGCTGGTAGAGCTTTGGTGGAGCTCTGGTGTGCTTCTGGTGTGGTTCTGGTGGAGTTCTAGTGTGGTTCTGGTGTGGTTCTGGTGTGGTTCTAGAGGAGCGCTGGTGGAGCTCTGATGTGGTCCTGGTGTGGTTCTGGTGGAGCTTTGGTGGGGTTCTGGTGGAGTTCTAGTGTGGTTCTGGTGCGGTTCTGGTGGAACTCTGGTAGAGCTTTGGTGGAGCTCTGGTGTGGTTCTGGTGTGGTTCTGATGGAGCTCTGGTGGAGCTCTGGTGGAGCTCTGGTGTGGTTCTGGTGTGTTTCTGGTGGGGTTCTAGTGTGGTTCTGGTGGAGCGCTGGTGGAGCTCTAGTGTGGTTCTGGTGAGGTTCTGGTGTGGTTCTAGTGGAGCGCTGGTGGAGTTCTAGTGTGGTTCTGGTGTGGTTCTGGTGTGGTTCTAGTGGAGCGCTGGTGGAGCTCTGGTGGAGCAGGTGGCAGGTGCAGGTGATTGGTGTGCTGCTGCTGTACCAGCAAGTGAAGAAGGTGTTGAGTTGATCAGCAGAGGCGGAGTCTGGGCAGTTAACCTCAGCAGGCTGGAGCTGCGTCCATCATGATGTTTACCCCCTGCCGGGCCTCCCTTGTATTTCCAGATGTTATTTTCTGCTCCACTTTGTTTTTGTAGTTGACTTTAGCTTTGCCGTCCTTCAGAAGTCAGAAGTCGGCTTCTTTCAGCCGTAACTGGAGAACACAGACAGGATTAGTTTCCTCAGCACAGTTCTGATATCAACTAGATTTGTGGTCAAATGATACAGCGAGAGAAAGGCCCCGAACATCTGGGTGGGATACTGAGAGGAGGAGGAGGAGGAGGACGAGGAGGAGGAGGAGGAGGAGGAGGAAGATGAGGTAGAGTAATATGAGGAGTTGGAGGAAGAGGAGGAAAATGAAGAGGAGGAGGCGGAAGAAGAAGAGGGCCAGGACCTGCGTCAGAGCTCAACTATGTGACAGGATGGTGGATCCAGCAGGTGATAAGTCGATCCAGCAGGTGGTCATACAGTGGATCCAGCAGGTGATCAGTCAGTGGATTCACCAGGTGATCAGTCAATGGATCCAACAGGTGATCAGCCAGTGGATCCAGCAGGTGATCAGCCAATGGATCCAACAGGTGATGAGCCAGTGGATCCAGCAAATTATCAGCCAGTGAATCCAGCAAGTGGTCAGCCGGTGGATTCAACAGGTGATGAGCCAGTGGATCCAGCAGGTGATCAGCCAGTCGATCCAACAGGTGATGAGCCAGTGGATCCAGCAGGTGAGAAGCCAGTAGATCCAGCAGGTGATCAGTCAGTGGATCCTGCAGGTGATCAGCCAGCCAAGGCCAGCAGCAGTGTGTCGGCTGCCAGCTGACCAGCAAACCGTTGCAGCTGGACGGTAACAAAGTGCCGAGAAGTTGACAGGACCAGAGCCCGTGCAGTCAGCACTTCTAGAGGAAACCGTCTCCTCCAGAATCAATCCAGAACACAAGCTGAGAGAAGAAAACTGCTGCTAAATGATGTTGAATCTTGTTTTGTTTCCTTCAGCTTCTCAATGACTTCAAAACAAAACACAACTCAAAATGCAGTCCGATGACACAGCATTTTGTTCAGACATTTCTTGGGAATTAAAATGCTTCTTTTGCTATAATATAACACCTCTCCACAACAAAATACTGGTCTTGAGTACCATCGAAAGTTTGTTTAAAAATGTAAACATTTTCACCCACCTTTAGTTTATACTGTGTACTGAAGTACTTTATCCGTTTTTACTGAAGTACTTTTGCCTGTTTACTGCTGGACTACTTTATCCTGCTTTCTGATGTACTATATCCTGTTTACTGCTGTACTTTATCTTGTTTACTGCTGTACTTTATCTTGTTTACTGCTGTACTTTATCCTGCTTACTGATGTACTGCTGTACTTTATCCTGTTTGCCTGTATATTTTATCCTGTGAACCGTTTACTGTTTCTTTCTTTTGTTTGTGTTTTTACACATTCTTGTAACTGATGCATAACAAATTCCCCTTCAAGCAACAAATAATAAAAGAGTTGAAGTTGAAAGTTGAGGTTGAGAGAAACTCTACAAATGAAACCTGCCTGAGCGACTCTGGAAAGGAAACGTCTCAGAGGTGGAGGCTTTCTGCTGACCGGTTGGGGGAGGGGATAGAGGAGAGGAAAGGATAGAATAGACAGAGAGCTAGATTGGGGGGGTGGAGGAGAGGAAAGCATAGGATTGATTGGGTGAGGGCTACAGACCCTGGTTTGGGTAGGGGGAGGTAGAGAGGGAGGTAGAGAGAGGTAGAGAGAGGTAGAGAGGGAGGTAGAGAGAGGTAGAGAGGGAGGTAGAGAGAGAGGTAGAGAGAGGTAGAGAGGGAGGTAGAGAGAGGTAGATAGAGGTAGGGAGAGAGGTAGAGAGAGGTAGAGAGAGGTAGAGAGGGAGGTAGAGAGAGAGAGGTAGAGAGGGAGGTAGAGAGGGAGGTAGAGAGAGAGGTGGACAGAGAGGTAGAGAGAGGTAGAGAGGGAGGTAGAGACAGAGGTAGAGAGAGATAGAGAGAGGTAGGGAGAGAGGTAGAGAGAGGTAGGGAGAGAGGTAGAGAGAGGTAGAGAGGGAGGTAGAGAGAGGTAGAGACAGAGGTAGAGAGAGGTAGAGAGAGGTAGGGAGAGAGGTAGAGAGAGGTAGGGAGAGGTAGGGAGAGAGGTAGAGAGAGGTAGAGAGGGAGGTAGAGAGAGGTAGAGACAGAGGTAGAGAGAGGTAGAGAGAGGTAGGGAGAGAGGTAGAGAGAGGTAGATAGAGGTAGGGAGAGAAGTCGAGAAGTAGATGGAGGGAGAGAGAGGTAGAGAGAAAGAGGTAGAGAGAGAGTTTGAAAGTGTTTTGAAGCAGTCCTCAGTGACTGAAACTACTTCCTGTAGGATCTTAGAAATAAAAGGAAGGTTGGATATTGATACTCGGTGACTGAAACTACTTCCTGTAGGATCTTAGAAATAAAAGGAAGGTTGGATATTGATACTCGGTGACTGAAACTACTTCCTGTAGGATCTTAGAAATAAAAGGAAGGTTGGATATTGATACTCGGTGACTGAAACTACTTCCTGTAGGATTTTAGAAATAAAAGGAAGGTTGGATATTGGCCTGTAACTTGCTAAGACACCTGGTCAAGGTGAGTTTTTTTAATAAGCGGTTTAACAACAGCAACCTCAAAGGCTTGTGGTAATTAACCTGTTATTAGAGATATGTTGATCTGATCTAGTATTGATGTACTAATCAAGGGGAAAATATCTTTAAACAGTTTAGTGGGGATTGGATCTAGTAGGCAAGTTGTTGGTTTAGATGAAGCCACGATTGATGAGAACTGAAGGACTTCTATAGGGTGGAAGCTGGATAACTGGAAATCAGGCTCCACTAACAAATCTGAAGATGTGGTTGATCGATAAAGTGGTGAAAAGTACTAAAGCTCGACTCTGCTAGGAAGAGTTTATCTGCTCTGAAGAGTTTATCTGCTCTGAAGAGTTTATCTGCTCTGAAGAGTTTATCTGCTCTGAAGTGTTTATCTGCTCTGAAGGGTTTATCTGCTAGGAAGAGTTTATCTGCTCTGAAGTGTTTATCTGCGCTGAAGAGTTTATCTGCTCTGAAGAGTTTATCTGCTAGGAATAGTTTATCTTCTCTGAAGAGTTTATCTGCTAGGAAGAGTTTATCTGCTCTGAAGAGTTTATCTGCTAGGAAGGGTTTATCTTCTCTGAAGGGTTTATCTGCTAGGAAGAGTTTATCTGCTCTGAAGAGTTTATCTGCTCTGAAGAGTTTATCTGCTAGGAAGTGTTTATCTGCTCTGAAGTGTTTATCTGCTAGGAAGAGTTTATCTGCTCTGAAGGGTTTATCTGCTCTGAAGAGTTTATCTGCTCTGAAGAGTTTATCTGCTAGGAAGTGTTTATCTGCTAGGAAGAGTTTATCTGCTCGGAAGAGTTTATCTGCTCTGAAGTGTTTATCTGCTAGGAAGAGTTTATCTGCTCTGAAGAGTTTATCTGCTAGGAAGAGTTTATCTTCTCTGAAGAGTTTATCTGCTAGGAAGAGTTTATCTGCTCTGAAGTGTTTATCTGCTCTGAAGAGTTTATCTGCTAGGAAGTGTTTATCTGCTCTGAAGTGTTTATCTGCTAGGAAGAGTTTATCTGCTCTGAAGAGTTTATCTGCTAGGAAGAGTTTATCTGCTCTGAAGAGTTTATCTGCTAGGAAGAGTTTATCTTCTCTGAAGAGTTTATCTGCTAGGAAGAGTTTATCTGCTAGGAAGGGTTTATCTGCTGGGAAGGGTTTATCTGCTCTGAAGAGTTTATCTGCTAGGAAGAGTTTATCTGCTAGGAAGAGTGTATCTGCTAGGAAGAGTTTATCTGCTAGGAAGAGTTTATCTGCTCTGAAGAGTTTATCTGCTCTGAAGAGTTTATCTGCTAGGAAGTGTTTATCTGCTCTGAAGTGTTTATCTGCTAGGAAGAGTTTATCTGCTCTGAAGAGTTTATCTGCTAGGAAGAGTTTATCTGCTCTGAAGAGTTTATCTGCTAGGAAGAGTTTATCTTCTCTGAAGAGTTTATCTGCTAGGAAGAGTTTATCTGCTAGGAAGGGTTTATCTGCTGGGAAGGGTTTATCTGCTCTGAAGAGTTTATCTGCTAGGAAGAGTTTATCTGCTAGGAAGAGTGTATCTGCTAGGAAGAGTTTATCTGCTAGGAAGAGTTTATCTGCTCTGAAGAGTTTATCTGCTCTGAAGTGTTTATCTGCTCTGAAGAGTTTATCTGCTAGGAAGTAGTTTATCTGCTCTGAAGAGTTTATCTGCTAGGAAGTAGTTTATCTGCTCTGAAGAGTTTATCTGCTCTGAAGAGTTTATCTGCTAGGAAGAGTTTATCTGCTCTGAAGAGTTTATCTGCTAGGAAGAGTTTATCTTCTCTGAAGAGTTTATCTGCTAGGAAGAGTTTATCTGCTCTGAAGAGTTTATCTGCTCTGAAGAGTTTATCTTCTCTGAAGAGTTTATCTGCTAGGAAGAGTTTATCTGCTCTGAAGAGTTTATCTGCTCTGAAGAGTTTATCTGCTAGGAAGAGTTTATCTGCTCTGAAGAGTTTATCTGCTAGGAAGAGTTTATCTGCTCTGAAGAGTTTATCTGCTAGGAAGAGTTTATCTTCTCTGAAGAGTTTATCTGCTAGGAAGAGTTTATCTGCTAGGAAGGGTTTATCTGCTGGGAAGGGTTTATCTGCTCTGAAGAGTTTATCTGCTAGGAAGAGTTTATCTGCTAGGAAGTAGTTTATCTTCTCTGAAGAGTTTATCTGCTAGGAAGAGTTTATCTTCTCTGAAGAGTTTATCTGCTAGGAAGAGTTTATCTGCTAGGAAGAGTTTATCTTCTCTGAAGAGTTTATCTGCTAGGAAGAGTTTATCTTCTCTGAAGAGTTTATCTGCTAGGAAGGGTTTATCTTCTCTGAAGAGTTTATCTGCTAGGAAGAGTTTATCTGCTCGGAAGAGTTTATCTGCTCTGAAGTGTTTATCTGCTAGGAAGAGTTTATCTGCTCTGAAGAGTTTATCTGCTAGGAAGGGTTTATCTTCTCTGAAGAGTTTATCTGCTAGGAAGAGTTTATCTGCTCTGAAGAGTTTATCTGCTCTGAAGTGTTTATCTGCTAGGAAGAGTTTATCTGCTCTGAAGTGTTTATCTGCTAGGAAGAGTTTATCTGCTCTGAAGAGTTTATCTGCTAGGAAGAGTTTATCTGCTCTGAAGAGTTTATCTGCTAGGAAGAGCTTATCTGCTAGGAAGTGTTTATCTGCTCTGAAGTGTTTATCTGCTAGGAAGAGTTTATCTGCTCTGAAGAGTTTATCTGCTGGGAAGGGTTTATCTGCTCTGAAGAGTTTATCTGCTAGGAAGAGTTTATCTGCTAGGAAGAGTGTATCTGCTAGGAAGCACATAGTTCAAGCATTCCTGAACAATCTGGTAAAAGCTCTAGTTCAGTTCTCATATCAGCTTAAAAGTTTCACCAAAAGTGCTGAAGTTCAACTGTCAGTTGACGAGAGTCGAGTTGTGTCGCGCCGCGAAGCGTCGACCACTTCTAAGGTTCACTGAGAACACAGAGGAAGTCCGGCTCCCTGGGGACGCCGCGCGAAAGCGTTCCGTAATTAACGTCCACCATGTTCCTTTGCCAACCTCTGGCAAGCTGCCCGTAAACATCAGCGCAGGCCTCTCACGTTTCAAAGTCCTCCGGCTCAGCTGCAGCGGGCCGAGTGAGGCGGCCTGATGTTTGACGGACTGCAGATGTTCTGCAGGACGGGCCAAAGCTGCTGCCAGGATCTCTGAGCTGCACCAACCTGCACTGCGGCCACGACGCGGAGGGACGGCCGGCGAGTCGACGCAGCAGGGCGGCCGTTCTGAGCATCACGAGAAGTGTTTGCTGGAAGACGTCGTTGGGAAATCTAACCATCCACGCAACTTTACTTTGGGCCCTGTAGGCCTCCGACCCGGCCCAATCACAAACCTCAGACTGCAGCTGACACCAGGATGACGTACAGACTATGAAGTGCCGTGGTACAAATCATGCTGATATGGAACTCAACACGTATTCGTTATAAAAGCCTCCTTGTCCCTCCTACTGAGACAAAACTGGTGTCCAGTTGTGTCTCCAGGGTCACAATCGGAGACAAAAAGCCACAATTAAAGTTTTGTGTATGAATTTCCTGGACATTGCATGGACGTCTTGTCTGGAAGTCACATTAACATGAACAGAATAACCTCTGAAACACGCTGAACAGCGCTGAATACTAATACTACAGTTTATAGACATTACCTTCAGACAGAATCCTCCACAGTGCTGAATACTAATACTACAGTTTATAGACATTACCTTCAGACAGAATCCTCCACAGTGCTGAATACTAATACTACAGTTTATGGACATTACCTTCAGACAGAATCCTCCACAGTGCTGAATATTAATACTACAGTTTATAGACATTACCTTCAGACAGAATCCTCCACAGTGCTGAATATTAATACTACAGTTTATAGACATTACCTTCAGACAGAATCCTCCACAGTGCTGAATATTAATACTACGGTTTATGGACATTACCTTCAGACAGAATCCTCCACAGTGCTGAATACTAATACTACAGTTTATGGACATTACCTTCAGACAGAATCCTCCACAGCGCTGAATACTAATACTACAGTTTATAGACATTACCTTCAGACAGAATCCTCCACAGTGCTGAATACTACAGTTTATGGACATTACCTTCGGACAGAATCCTCCACAGTGCTGAATATTAATACTGCAGTTTATAGACATTACCTTCAGACAGAATCCTCCACAGTGCTGAATACTAATACTACAGTTTATAGACATTACCTTCAGACAGAATCCTCCACAGCGCTGAATACTAATACTACAGTTTATAGACATTACCTTCAGACAGAATCCTCCACAGTGCTGAATACTACAGTTTATGGACATTACCTTCGGACAGAATCCTCCACAGTGCCGAATATTAATACTGCAGTTTATAGACATTACCTTCAGACAGAATCCTCCACAGTGCTGAATACTAATACTACAGTTTATAGACATTACCTTCAGACAGAATCCTCCACAGTGCTGAATACTAATACTACAGTTTATAGACATTACCTTCAGACAGAATCCTCCACAGTGCTGAATACTAATACTACAGTTTATAGACATTACCTTCAGACAGAATCCTCCACAGTGCTGAATACTAATACTACAGTTTATAGACATTACCTTCAGACAGAATCCTCCACAGCGCTGAATACTAATACTACAGTTTATAGACATTACCTTCAGACAGAATCCTCCACAGTGCTGAATACTAATACTACAGTTTATAGACATTACCTTCAGACCTGGATCAGCTTCTGTTGCTGCTCCTCCACATTATTCTCATTAGGAAATCCAACATTTACCAGGTTTCCTTGTTAGAAATTGAGCCGCTGTCGGATTTAAAGTGGCATTTAAGACTAGCGCCCCCACACTTCAATGGTGAGGACAAGAACTGCATGCAGGCTGGCATCTTTATTAAAGTGAAAGAGTGAAGATTCACCCTCGTGCACAAATAAAAATAGACTCATTTAACACAAGACCATGACAAAACTGAAAACAAACAAAAAACCCAAAAGGAAATGCAAAGGAAACAACAGCATTTTACCAATATTTTAGAGACCCCCCGTCATTTCACAAATCATGTTTTAAGGGGGTCTCCTGTCTCATTAAGGGGACTGCTCCCCCCCCACCCCCCCTCCAACCCCCCACACCCACCCCCACCCCCCGTCCTCGCTGACCCCTCACCACAGCACGCCTGAATGTACATTCTTCACCAATCCTTTAAGCTCAGCAACCAAGACGCTCTCATCCCCTGATCAAAACAGACCTGTTGACACGTCCAGCCGAGGCCCTATGTCCCTACGTCCCTACGTCCCTTCGTCCCTCCTTCTCTTCAGTTCCACTAATTAGCTCACCGAGGGAAACCATGTTGGTTGGAGCTCGCTGGGAGGAACTGCTCAAACTGTTGTGAACATTTTGTCACATGTGTATGACGAGAGCCTGGTACTTGTCAGGTCTCTGTGTCTGTCTCTGTGTGTCTCACCTCCTGTTTCCAAATAACCAATGTTCCACTTGTGTCCACACCTTCCTTGTGTATTTAAACCCCCCTCCCTCTGTTGTCCTGGTCGGACCGTCTCTTCAACATGTCTTGTCTTCTCGTCATCAAGCCTCTTGTCATCGTGTCGCTCCTGTGTTCCCCGGACTTTGTCTCAATAAACCTGGTTTTCACTGAACTGGCTGAGTCTGGGTTTGGGTCCACCCTGCACAACCCTGACAGAACCATCCGACCATCATGGACCCAGCAGACTCACCAGTTCCACTCAAATCCTTCAAGGCTCACCTGTGACCTGTTCCTGTCCGGCCTGAGCGCCAGGGACCTGTTCCTGTCCGGCCTGCTCACCTGCGACCCGTTCCAGTCCGGTCTAGGTACCTGCGACCCGTTCCCCGCCTGGCCTGCCCCCCCCCCCCCCCCCCCCCCCCCCCCCCGCAGTCTTGTGTTTACCGTGTTTCCCCCCAGTCTCTAGTTTCCCGTGTTCCCTGATGTCAGTCCCTGTTCATGGTTCCCCATGACCCCCGTGCCCCCTGAGACCCCAGTCTTCAGCCTGGTTCTGACTGGACCATGAGAGCTGCAGCGATATGCTCTGAACAAAGGCCTGGTTCACTGAGACACGGTTCTGAGGTTCTGCTCACGCTGACCCAGATCGACCTCTTTTGTGTGAAAGCTCCAGTTCTGATGTTCCCCGCCAGAACCAGACCTCCATCGTGTGGAACCATCTCTGATGTGTTTCTACATCGACTGCTTCGTCGCTGACGTGTGACTGATAAATGCTGGAGGAAGCGGCTCCGCCAGAATAAAAGCTGTGCTCTTTCTTCCTCATTCTCTTTCTTTCCTCGTCATGTTGTCTTGATTGAAACGTTTATTTCGAATAAGGTATGAAAACAAATAAGGGAAAAAAAAGAAAATTAACAACAAAGTTTTCCTCTCAAATAAATAAATAAATGAATAACAGTAATAAGAATATAAAAATAAATCAAGAAAAAACAACATCGTCAGATGAGTATTCGAAAAGGAGTGAGAAGAAGTAAAACTTATTTACTCTCACCCCTTGTCCCAAAGTAAATAATATAATTAACTTTCTTCATCTCTTCACACACACACACACACACACACACACACACACACACACACACACACACACACACACACACACACACACACACACACACACACACACACACACACACACACACACACACACACACACACACACACACACACACACACATACGTCCTGTGCAGCACATAGAATATATATATACATACACGTCCATTCATACATACCTACAGACAGACATAAACACCTGTACCCCCACAGTGCAAGGAAAGAAACTAACAATAGAAATAACCAAAATAAATGACCAGACATTTGCCCCTAAAAATAGCCTCGTGATTGGCCACACCTTCTTCTTCCTCGTACCTTTTGAAAATCATATTTTTAAACAGCATTTTAAACTGTCTCATGTTTGGACGTTGCTTCAGTTCCACACTAAGCCCGTTCAGTACTCTCGCCCCGCATACTGAGAGACCAAACCGTTTTCTGGTCGTACGAAATCTCGGTTGTTTAAAGTCACATTTCCTCCTTGGATTGTAAGACTCTTCATCATTTTTGAACAATTGTTGAATATTCTCTGGCAATAGATTATGTTTTGCTTTGAACATTGTTTGTGCTGTTTGGTACTGCGCAATGTCAGTCAGCTTGATTAATTTTGACTTCAGAAATAATGTGTTTGTGTGTTCCTGTCTTCATTTCTGTCGCTCGTATTTAACAACCACTTGAAAATGAATCTACTCGCTGACCTGCGTTGCCAGATATGGCGCTGTCCCCCAAATGAAGAGCCAAACTCTCTTGCTTTTCCACTTTATTTCCTGCATTTGTGTGTTTACGGGGTGTTCTTTATGACACATATAGCAGCTTGAGGGTTTTAACATGATTCCTACACAGGCTGAGATTTTGGCAGTTTTTTATTGAGGTGTGGGTTTTACCTAGTTTGGGCTGAAACAGTGAGTCACGTCTGGCAACCCTGGTATCCATATTTACTTCAGTAGACAGCGTGCTCGGTGTGGCTTCATGACATCGTCTGCACTCTGTGGCCCAGAAATGTGGGGTCGATCAGGTACCGGTACCAGGTACTGCAGTCTGATAGAGGTCACACAAAGAACTCCTAATGAGAACCAAGACCTGCAGTGTGAACGCAGCCGAACTCTGAGTGACCAGATAAACATGGCGTCTCTGAAAGATCACGCTGAGAACTCAAGCTGTGTAACATGAGGGCTTCTCTCTCCTCCCGCAGCTCCGCGGGGATGAGGTCGTCATGGTGACGATGATGGTCTGTTAGTACAGGAACACTGAGCGCCGCGCGGCACAACGTTCCTGTGTTTACGGTTCTGGAAACTCGCTGGGACGTTTCTGGTACCACGCCGTTTCATGGAACCATCGTTTCAGTCCCATCACCCACCCGACATTTTAGGAGCCCGGAAACAGGTTTCTTTGTAACACCACCTCAGCTTTGACTTGTGGATAAGATGCACGTCAGCTGAAAATTATGATGTCATCACCCACCTCTCGACCTAAAGCCCCGCCTCCCTCTCCATGATGTCACTAAACAACATGGCGGACTACCTGCTGTAGAAGCTGTTTGGTTTAATGAGCCACATGTAGATTTGTCCAGTAGGAGGAAGAGGAGGAGGAGGAGTCTCTGTCTTCTTCTGTGTTCCTGGTGTATTTCTGTGGCAGTCACAGCGCCACCTAAAGGCCTGGCAGGTTTACTACATCTTGTTGAGTGAGGTGTGGATGGAATATTTTTTAAGAACAATGGGTAGAAAGTCTTTCTGGTGTGGGTCGGCTCAGTGACCAAACCACCACATGACAATAAGGGAGTGATCAGAACCGTTGGTGGTACCCTCATACCTCTCCAGCCATGACACAATTCTGAGTTCTTCTACTTCTATTATTCACATAGGATGTTTTTCTCACTCATAACCTCCGTCCTGACTTCCTGCTGTGAGTCACACTTGACTCATCGTGTCTCTGACCAAGTGCGAAGCCTCTCAGCCAATTTCTCATAATCAACATTCACACCAGTTAAAAGCCGGTCTGGAGCGCCGCGCCAGCGAAGGTCCAGCGTGAGGCGCTACTGTCTGACTGTTAGCCGCGGCTGCATGCCTGAGGCCTTACCGCCAGAAAACTCTCTCTAATCAATTACAGCATGCAGCTGCAGAGTGCCGAGCCGATCGGGTTTCCAGCGCCGAGCACCTGCTATCAGCCGTGATCACACAAACCTCTGACTCACAATGACCACTGACTGGACACACACACACACACACACACACACACACACACACACACACACACACACACACACACACACACACACACACACACACACACACACACACACACACACACACAGATCAGTTTACACAGTGGCGTGTGTGCCAACAGCTAACACGCTCCTCCACGCACAGCCTTGAAAACGTTGTCATTTTATTTTCGTGCCCGTCACAATTTCACACGTCTTTTCCGGGTGTGGTGGGATAATCCCCCACGGGGCCAACGCTTGCGGGCCGGCCGGGCCACGGGCCCACGGGGCCGGCGGGGCCACGAGGACGGCGAGGCCGGCGGGGCTACGAGGACGGCGAGGACGGCGAGGAAGACGAGGACGGCGAGGACGGCGGGGGCCACGAGGACGGGGGGGACGGTGGGGCCGGCAGGGCCTCCAGGCAGGCGGAGCCACCAGGAAAGCCCAGTGCTGAGGTGAAGGACACAGTTCCTGGTCCAGTTTGTGTTGGACTGACCGAGGAACCAAGTTACACAGTGACATCAAGTCGTATGAAGATATTCAAACTCGGGATGGAAATCGAAAACCGGTTTTGACTTACAACCAGTTCCAGTTGATCAGTTCCATCGGAATCGTACACCTTAAATATGATCGATTCTTCTTAACGATTCATTTTCCAGCACGACGTGAAGTCGCGTTGCGGTACGTTGAGTTACGTCACACTCTGCGACTCAGACCTCCTTCAACCAGGAGAAAACTCAGGGTACGTCCAAATAGTCCCTCCTCTCTCCTTCTCTATCACTTCTCCTTCACCCCGGAAGTGTTTGGTGTGGCAGCCATGATAAAGACTGTCTGAATTCTCAATAAGCAAAGGAAAGGAGGCTCATTGCCTCCTTTAGAACCTCCTTTAGCCTAGGAACCACTGATGCCTCCTTTAGAACCTCCTTTAGTCAATAATCTGCCTAGAACAACTTGAAATCATCTAGAACCCGGATTAACTTTTTGTAGTTCATTTTCAGAGACTTGTAGTTCTTTCCCCACCATGGCAGACGTCACTGACTAGAGCCGCCGTCGCATTATTATGACGTCACTAAGTGAAAGTGCTGACTGCCTCACCACCGTGATCTCCTTTACTAACTCCTTTAGGAAGCTTCCTAACACCTTTCACTAACTCCTTTAGGAAGCTTCCTAACACCTTTCACTAACTCCTTTAGGAAGTCTCCTAACACCTTTCCTTAACTCCTTTAGGAAGCCTCCTAACACCTTTCCTTAACTCCTTTAGGAAGCCTCCTAACACCTTTCACTAACTCCTTTAGGAAGCCTCCTAACACCTTTCCTTAACTCCTTTAGGAAGCCTCCTAACACCTTTCCTTAACTCCTTTAGGAAGCCTCCTAACACCTTTCACTAACTCCTTTAGGAAGCCTCCTAACACCTTTCACTAACTCCTTTAGGAAGCATCCTAACACCTTTCAGTAACTCCTTTAGGAAGCATTCTAACACCTTTCCTTAACTCCTTTAGGAAGCATCCTAACACCTTTCCTTAACTCCTTTAGGAAGCATCCTAACACCTTTCCTAACTCAATATGAAAACACAACATTCCCTGCAGACCGAGAACGTGTTCCTCCTCCTACGTCACTTCCTCATTCCTCTCCAGTCTCCGACCTTCCAGAGGGTTAACCTGTCAACAACCCAACATTCCAAAGAGTGTCAATTCCAGGGGGCAATGAAGGCAAATACACCTTTGACTGTTTTTTTAAGGGAAAAATTATAATTTAAGTTTCATTTTTGGTTCATAAAGAATTGAATCGTTAAACAGAATCAAAAATGGAATCGGAATCTCTTATAGAGGTAGTTTAAGGATTAACTCTGGATTCTATTATGGAGGTAATTTAAGGATTAACTCTGGATTCTATTATGGAGGTAATTTAAGGATTAACTTTGGTTTTCTCTTATCTAGGTAACTTCAGGATTAACTCTGGTTTCCTATTATCCAGGTAACTTCAGGATTAACTTTGGTTTTCTCTTATAGAGGTAATTTAAGGATTAACTCTGGATTCTATTATGGAGGTAACGTCAGGATTAACTTTGGTTTTCTCTTATCGAGGTAACATCAGGATTAACTCTGGTTTACTATTATCTAGGTAACTTCAGGATTAACTCTGGTTTCCTATTATCTAGGTAACTTCAGGATTAACTTTGGTTTTCTCTTATCGAGGTAATTTAAGGAATAACTCTGGATTCTCTTATAGATGTAATTTAAGGATAACTCTGGTTTTCTCTTATCCAGGCAATTTCAGGAATAACTCTGGTTTTCTCTTATCTGGTAACTTCAGGATTAATTCTGGTTTTCTCTTATCCAGGTACTTAAAAAGATTAACTCTGGTTTTCTCTTATCCGGGTAACTTCAGGATTAACTCTGCTTTTCTCTTATGGAAGTAACTTCAGGATTAACTTTGGTTTTCTCTTATGGAAGTAACTTCAGGATTAACTTTGGTTTTCTCTTATCTAGGTAACTTCAGGATTAACTCTTGATTCTATTATAGAGGTAACATCAGGATAAACTCTGGTTTTCTCTTATGGAGGTAACTTCAAGATTACCTCTGGTTTTTTCTTATCCAGGCAACTTCAGGATTAACTCTGCTTTTCTCTTATCTAGGTAACTTCAGGATTAACTCTGGTTTTCCATACTATGACTCTCGCTCACTTCTCACCAGGATAAATCACCTGGTAACTGAGGCTGAAAGTCTAACCTGCTCCGGAGCAGGATATGTTCTGGATAAGAGGTCAGATCTCCACCTCCTGACCAATCAGATCTCTTGGAAAAGGCCCCGCCCATTCTTAAATGATGGTGATTGGTGGGCAGGTTCAGCACTGAGCTGCAGCAGAGAGGAGACGAGAAATTGATTTAGATCTTTTTGACATAATAAAATAAATCCTGGTCTCTGAGGCTCTGAAGGAGGTTTTGGTTCTTGACTTGTTCCAGGTCTGTTTATC